>NC_083686.1:8409621-8712651 GCF_033118175.1 Dama dama | reverse complement strand
AATGTTTATCAATTTGTGAGTTAGTGAGAAGAAATAAAAATGTTAAAAAGAAGTCACATATAAAGAAGAAATGTTTTGAGCAGAACTTTTCCAATTTTTAAAACTTTTCTCCCAAATCCCTGACTTACTTCCAAATTGCTCACTATTGGGTCATGAATAACGACTCTAACAAAATATAGAATAATGAGAAACTTATATTACCTCACATTCATGTGTTTAAAATAATTTAAATCAAAAGACACTTTTAACTCTTCCTTCCTTCCCTCTAATACAAACTTCAAAGAATATTTTAAACAATGAATTTAGCGACATGCCCTAACAATCTTCTTTAAGTAATAATTTAAGGGAAAACAAATCCTGAACTGTTTTCAACTCTTACTAAGTCTGCACACATAAGCAGACAAAGAAGGGTAATTCAAGGCAAACTTTAAAAATACTCTTTCAATTACCAGGCTATTTCAGGAGAAAACAGTAAGGAGAGAATAATGAAATAACTGCTTCAATTCTCCACTTCACTGCACATGTAATAAACACAACCATAAAGACAAATACATTTGAAAGTAAATGAAATGTTATTTTAATTTGTTTCCAATTCCTTAAGTCGTAAGTCTGGCAAAGGATCAATTTTTCAAAGTTCCAGAATAGGACTCATGCAATATTAATTCCCAAGAATGTACAATAAATCTTTGAATTTTTTATTCATAAAGAACAAGATAACATTCACCATTTCTCCCCACCCTCCTCCCCCAAATTGCAATAGTTGATCGATTAATACCTGCACTACTGTACTGAACAGATTCTGCTCTGAGCAGAGTTGGTATGTTGGTTATCTTCTTCCGAGTACTTCACTATTTCTGCCCTGACAATACGCTGTCAATTCCGTATAACATAAACAAGATGCAGAAGAAAGGGGGGGGGGGGGGGAAGAAAAAAGTGGAAAGTGTGTTCAATGACTGAAAATAGATGGGAACACCAAAGTAGAAAAAGAAATACGCACATAAATTTAAACAAGCCACAAAAGAAATAGCAGAATATATGCATATAAAAGGAAAGAAAACGAACAAAGATTCAAGAAACATTACAATTCTATTTAATTATTGAAATGGACATGTCTACTGAGCCTCACAGAAAAGCTGTGGGCTCTATTTTTGATATCACAATTACATGTAATACATATAATGCCCAGTATTTCAGCGAAGAATTTGGGGGCTTTTCTCTACTAACGTGCAGCAGAAGTACTCATTCAATTTCCTTTTACAAACATTA
Organism: Dama dama; assembly: GCF_033118175.1. Lineage (NCBI taxonomy): Eukaryota > Metazoa > Chordata > Mammalia > Artiodactyla > Cervidae > Dama > Dama dama. The sequence goes on along the minus strand of NC_083686.1, from coordinate 8,711,385 downwards.
CCGAGCATCTACCATGGGCCAGTCACTCTACACTGGGAACAAATAGTGAACTGCACAGGATTTGTTCATAAGTTGCTGTGGGAAGGGAACATGCACACAGCTAACCATCATACCAGGTAAGAAATTTACTAGTGGATTTATAATATGTGTGGGAACAAAGAGTGGTTCATTTTCTTTGAAGGTAGGGAGAGGATGCACAAATCAGAGGAAGCTGCATGTCATTTAGGGTTTTTATATCTAATCATATTCATTATTGTCAAAGACTTCCTTTTGATGGTCACTTCCCCAGCTCTCACAGCCCTAACCTCCATGTTTTGAAATTTCATACAGAAAAAAGATCAAAATATATTTTTTATAGTTAAAAAACATACCATATTTTAAGCATGACAGCTGATGTTTTCAAATAAAGAATTCTGCTAAGTAACAGATCAAAACTAGTTAGATTTTTTGATTACTATAACCCTTAAGATGAGAAGACCACACAAAATAAATATGACAGAGATAACTACACTCCCCAAATTTTTTAGACTTGGAACTATACCCACTTTTAATGAGTTCAAATATTTTATTTTGGAAAGATCTTCCTTCATCATAGCATCTATTAATTAGCACATAGAGAAAAACATATTAATCAGGCTGCTGCTTGTGATAATGTTTATAAAGCCTGGATAAACAACTGAAAGTAAATGAACAGGACACTAAGGTGTATTAGCCTTGGACAGGCTCTGCTCCAGTTCTCCAGCAAGCAGTATTAACTTCTGGACAAGACTCATGATTTACTAGGCACTCAGCCTGATGCTATCACAGGAGCGTTGCCAACTGCCACATGACGTATGAGGGGGGTGCATCAGTGGCCGGTTGAACACCATCATCTGGCCTCCCCAAACCTAACTGCTTCATGCCAAACTATGGGTTACAATAAAGAGAAGGGATTTTCATAATCAGCAAGCAACTCATTAATCCTCCAAAATGATGGTTTAAACCCTATCTTATAAACACAACCAGGTCACTGACCTGTGGTCAAGACACTCTGGTCAAAGTACTGACTAGCATAAACGACTTGGATTTTCACCACTGATTCTCATCAAATTAATTAAGAGCTAACAAGGCAACATCTTTCTTGAGGGCCTTGGTTGTTTGACATAAAGCTCTGTACAAAATTTCTGAACTGGAAGCCAGAATCAAAGTGCTACATGTTCAGGGCTTTGCTTTCTCTGAGTAAGTAAAGCATAGTTTCTATGATATAAACTTCATGGTAGGGGACTTCACAGTAGTTGCTTGTTTACAAATCATTCAATCGTTGATGTTTTCAGAGAAAAGTGTTACCTACAAAACACCAGTCTTTCTGTTTGGAGCTACAGAGTAAACTCAATTGTTCTCTGCTATTAGTCAAGTGAACGAAAACAATGCAGTGGCCCTAAGCGAAAGGGAGCTGTGTGGTTGAACACCAGCTTAACCCCTGTTTTGTCAGAGTTGTCAGAGTCAGATACTAGAGCTGAAAGTGATAGCTCTCCATTAGGGTAAGCAAGAAAGCAACTTAGGAGTTGAAGTGGTAAGGTATAAGCAGTAGAGATGGACTCGGGAAAGATAAATCTGGTTAATTCTGCAACTGTGCTCTAATCCAGATAGTAGAAACATATAAACTTATAAAAGTCAGAGTTGTTCACCCTCAGGATAGAGAGAAAACATACTCTGACAGCTAAAACACCTGTCACTATCACTCATTCAAAGCAAACCACTATTCCAGGTACTAGAAACATTCCAACAAACAATCATGATCTCTCTTTTTTTTGAGATGCATTAAGAGTCTAGCAAGGAAAACAAATGCATAAATTATTAAAGAATACTATGATTGATACAAATTCAATGTGAATTCAACAAATTCAAGATTATAGGTTACCACTCAAAGCACAGATATAGCATTTTTTAAAAGCATGGTACCGTGCACACAGTAGGAGCTTAAAGAAAGCGACTCTCCTTTTCCTTCCATGTAATGGCATACACATACACTGTATAATATGTCATCATAGGCTGTCAGTAACAGTCGCAACTCTGGGCAAGTTACTTCACCTCTTTGGTCTTCACTCTCCTAATCTATAAAACACAAGGTTTATCTATGTGGCCGCTAAGATCCCACTTGGTTTTGAAACTATATGAAAAAAAAAATTTAAAAAGTGAATAGAAAAAGAAAAAAAATGGAATATGATCTGACATAGGGCTTAACAATATTTTTTTGGAACTTTCTCCTCAGGCAAGGGAAGCAACCATCAACAAAATGGGTGATGGTTATGAAACCCAGTGAAAGGCCACATTAAATAATCATTAACTGATGAAAAGGCCCCCTGCAGAATGAGAGAAGACATTTGCAGACAATACAATGAAGAGTTAACACACAAACATATAAAGAATGCATACAGCTCAGCGTCAAACACAAAACAACAGAGAAACAATTAAAAATGTTCAGAGAACTGAAACAGGCATTTTTTCCACATAAGACATACAGATGGCCAAAAAACACATGAAAAAGATGCTCAACACTTCTAACCATTGAGAAAATACAAATCAAAACCACAATGAGGTATCACTTCATACTTGTTAGAGTAACTACTGTCAAAAAGACGAGAAATAACACGTGTTGGCAAGAATGTGTAGAGAAAGGAGCCCTCCTAGACTGCTGTGGGAATGCAAACTGGCGCACCCACTATGGGGAACACTGTGGAGGCTCCCCAAAAAACTAAAAATAGAAATACTATATAATCCAGTAATTCCATTCCTGGGTATATATCTGAGGAAAACAAAAACACTAATCTGAAAAGATATATGCACCCCAATGTTCATAGCAGTATTAATTATAATAAACAAGATACGGAAGTCATGTGTGGTCATCAGCACAAAATGGGTAAGAAAGACGTGATACACACACACAATGGAATATACTCAGCCATAAAAAGAGTGAAATGTTGCCGTTTGCAACAACAGGGACAGACTTGGAGGTTGTTATGTTTCGGGAAATAAGTCAGATAGAGGAAAAATAAATAGTGTGTCTTCAGTTATACGCAGAATCTAAAAAATAAAACAAATAAAGTAATTAAATATAACAAAACAGAAACAGCTTCACAGATATGGAGAACAAACTAGTGGTTACCAGCGGGTAGAGAGAAGAGAAAAAGGGAAAGATAGGGGAAGCGGATTAAGAGGTACAACCTACTAGGGATAAAATAAATAAAATACAAGGATATAAAGTACAGCTACCATTTTTAAGAACTTTATATGAAGTATAATCTATAAAAATATAGGATCACTAAAACTAACACATACCTAGTTCAAAGCAAACAAAGTCATAATTTTATTAACTGGCCAGTGAAAATGTCACTAATAGGGAATTATAAAAAATGGACCTAGAGCATACTCGACCTATCGGTCTGCCCTCACGCAATCTGGGAGCTCCCTGCGCTCCTCCCTCGGGATAAGGACTGTAACTTACTCATCTCTGTCTCCCCAGATTCTAGTGCCCTGGCACAAAGATCCTCAAGACACATCTGCTGTCTTTGTAAACTGCATTCCTTCTTTCTTCCTTGAACAGCTTGTAAAATGTGTTGATAACTCATTTTATATGACTCTCAAATGGGAATAATATAGGTTAAAACTAAAATAGCAGAATCTCTTTAAATAATCAGTGAATGGAACTAAGACTAAGGCCTTATTATAAATATTTGTCACAAACAAATTACTATAGCATCAATTTCCATATGACTGTTGAGTCTACAATCTAGCTTCTTCTGTATAAAATAATACAAAACACTTTATCACCCTGTGACACTGAGTTCCTTCAGGACTCTTTCGAATGACGTAAAACCACAGAACGCTGGTGCACAGGCTCTCTCTCTCCCCCTTCCTTTCTACCCTACTCCTCCACTTTCTGTATATAAATAATATATAGAAGCAAAGAAGTTCAGATTACCTCAACTACTTTGCTTTTAAATGAACTTTCAGAGACATCAAATGGCCAATAGGTACATGAAAAGATGCTCAACATCACTAATCAACAAATTAAAACTACAATGAGATATCACCTCCCACCTGTTAAAATGGCTGTCCTCAAGAATATAAGAGATGCTGGAGAGGATGTGGAAAAAAGGAGACCCGTATGCACCAAAAGAGAATGTAAATTAGCGCAGCCCCTGGAAACCAGTGTGGAGTTTCCTCAAAAAGTTAAAACCAGAACTACCATACCATCCAGCAATTCCATTCCTGAGTATTTATCTGAAGATATATTGTATGCCCATTCATGTTCATTACAGTGTTATTTACAATAAGCAAAATATGGCAACAGCAAAGTGCCTGCTGATAGGTGAATAAAGAAAATGTGGAATATAAATATATGTACACACACACACAATGTGATATTATTCAGCCATGAGAAATAACAGTCTGCCATTTGTGAGAATATGGATGGACTTCAAGTACATTGTGCAAAATGAGATGAAGCAGACAGAAAATGGCAAGAAGTGTATGATACTACTTACACATGAAATTTTAAAAAGCCAGAATTGCAAAAAAAAAAAAAAAAAAAGAATAAAATGGTTGTTCCCAGAGGATGAGGGGATAGGAAAGATGTCTTTTAAAGGGTACAAACTTACCATTATTAGGAAATAAGTCCTAGAAATAATGCACAGTACAGTGAATACAGAAAGCAATATTGTTTTATAATCATCAAACTTGCTAAGGGATTATAACTTAATTATTTCAACTACTAACAAAGATACTTATGTAACATGATAGAGATACTAATTACTGCTATAATGGCAAAATCATATTACTATATATAAGATATCAAATTAACATGTTATATACTTTAAATTTACATGTTTTGTGCCAAATACATTTCAATAAAAAATAATACTGTGCTCAAGATAGCTTGCCAGTATGTTCTCAGAAACATCTTTTAAAAATAATGAACTTTCAAAAATGTTTCCTCCCACTGAGAAAACTGTGAAATACATAATTAATTGGCAAAGGCACCAAATTCACTGGTCTAAGAAATGGAGAATGAGGTTTCCCAACACAAAGGCTCTGACAGACACAGTGAAGGAGGGCTTAGCAGCTTGAATTCATCTTCAAATGAATGCATTCAAAGTAAAGACCAACAAGTTGAAAAGAGAACTAAACTTCATGGCTGAAGAAGCTGGGGTGCACTTACAAACAATGTGGGGTGCACAGGGAGGGTGAGGAGGTCTGGAGTTAACACATCTGACACGGATTTAGTTAAAACGTGCCTAGCTGTTAAGTCCATCTCTAAAAGTCCAAATAGTAACTTTCTGTCTCTTGTGACTAAGAGTGAGCTAAAAAATGAACAAAGCGTCCCTAGAGTTCTGCCTTTTAGCAGTGCCCCAGTCACTCCACCTCCCTGGAGACACCCTAGAACCTGGGCACTGCTGGGGGCTCGGCGAGCACAGACCCCCCTGTCCGCGGGGCCGTCAGCGCTGCACCGCACACCTTCTCCTCTAGAGGCGCTCACCACTGGGTCTCCCGATTTCCATGCCTCCAGTTGAGAAACCACAACGTGATCTGGGATGACTTCTCCCTTTTATACTGATTCTTCTGTGAAATGTCTCTTACATCCATCCCTTCCCTTCCACCCGATTCCGGTCCTTATTACACGAGGGCAGTAACCCAGTCTCCGTGCTTCAACCTCTCTGGCACCCATCCACACACACACACAAATCCCATTAGATTAATTCCATCTAAAAACCACTTTTGTTTATTTCCCTGCTTAAAATTATTTTCCACTGTCAATATGTGAGATTAAAATTTATCAACTTGGCATTCGTAAGTCTCCATAATCTTTCCTCAAATTTCCTTCACACTCCAACACAAATTGGTCATTTATTTTAACCAAACAGCTCTTCTCTTCCCAAAACACAATCTAAACTTTTCAACTTGTTTGTGCCAGCTTCTTTTTCAACTCCGCACTCCAAACCACCCCGTAAATCTTTGCCCAGTATGGTACAGTGGAAACATTAGGGGCACTGCCATCAGACAGACCTGAATTCAAATCCTGGGTCCACCACTGCCCAGCTGCAGATAAGCAGATCGAGTTACTTAACCTCTCTGCAGTCTCAGTTTTCCAACCATAAAATGATGAAGTGCTACCTGCCCCAGAGTTATTGTAAGGATTAAATGATATAACAGTAGCTGGCACGTTTATTAATTTTCTTCACTGCATCTTAAACTCTTAAATCTCCTCTGGATCCACCAGTAAACCACACTTGTATGATCAATTAATCACTTATGATCATCTGAAAATCATTTACGGACTACCTAGTTAACCAGGCACAAACATCATTTAGAAAGCGAAGCTACAAAGCAGAGGAATCATGTAACTTCTTGGATCTGCCAAGTTCTGTACAGTCAAGCAAATCAGTGATTTCTCTTCTTGTATCCATCCTCCTAGGCCAAAATCAAGTAACTACTTTGTGTCTGGGAACAATTTATAAGGCACAAATAGTTAAACACTGTGTCTGGCCACAGTAAGTGCTGAAATGTTTTTTGAATAGTGAGAAGTAAAGGTAGATTTCCAGGGTTCCAAATATTTTAATGAAGCTCTAGAAACAGCCATATCAGCATAACAATTTTCAATTGATATTTGCTCAAATTGTCTAAAAACATGCACACATGCACACACAAAGAGTGACCATGAAAAGAAGACACAGAATTAACTCAAAAAGAATTAAAGAAAAATTTAAGGATGGAGAAAGATCATTATACCTTTGTAACTTCACAAAGCAGGGAAAAAGTGGAGGGGGTCGAGGGAAAATGTAATTTATCAATATATGTTGCTTCTAAGCAAACCACTTTTGAAGTCTGATTTTAAACTACAGGCTCTTGCTCTGATTTTTTATTCAATCGAACATGTGAAGTAGTATGCTACTGTATCTTTAAACAGCTGACTATTGGTATTCATGTTTATTTCTTAGTCTAACAGAACTGCCTAGGAATAGCGGAAGAATTCAGAAATCCTCAATAATTAATACCATTATTAAGTTAACAACAAAATAACATCAAGAATTAATATTACAATGCAGGATATTTTACAGAAGAACAGAGAGCAACACTTTTTTTTTATACTGTTTCACCAAAGCAAATATAGAAAATGCCAAATAGGGTAAACTCTTACTACTTAAGACTAAAATTTAATAAATAGTTGGGATTTTATATAAAACATAAAAAGGATATTATACAGTAATCATGGAAGAAGAACTTAAATAAAGAAATACAAAATAATATGGTCAGTTCCTTAGGCATTATTTAACTGCTGATGAAATTTTTATTACATTAATCTCATTTTTCCAACAAAAAAGGACAAAATGAGGTTTCAAGGGTATCATCATTTGGCAAAAAGTTAACATCCTCCATCTTCTGCAATAAACACTGACTCATACACACAATCTATTTTTAAGGCTGTTAAGGATATGTACATAGAATGCATAAATGTAAAACGATTTGGAGTGAAAATTAATGTCTATTAAGAAATAAATTATTTTTTTAAAGTATACAGTTCAATATAATCACCTGTGACTGTTCTATTTCTGCTTTGTTTAACTTGATTCCAAGGATTTCAGCAGCAACTTTCTGAAAACACAGGAAGACCTGCATAACAAAAACAGGTTTAAATGATTTAAAACAGGCATGCCTAAGTTACCTTCAAACAAATTGAACTTTCTAAAAAATGATAAACAGCAAGAGCTGCAAAAAATACGATGTACCAGGTTATTCCAAAAATAGCTCTATTTGTCAAATACAGCAACATTTTAAGTATAATACTTTTTTAAATGATTAAACCATAATTTGAAAATTCATACACTTCACTGAACTGGTCTAAATTTATATATTTATCCTGAAAAACGTACACTTTTAAAGAGTTAACATAATTAATTACAGCTACCACATTAAAAAAAAAAGACTCCTAGCCAAATAATAAAGTGCTGTAAGTCCTGAAGAAAATGAAAGTGATATACTTTATTACCTGGGTAAAGTTTTTCACTGCCAATTTTACACTGATCTTTTCATATGGCATTAGCCTATATTGAAAGGTCTTACTTTCCACTCTTTCATCATCTCTAAGGTTATGATCAATTTTAATAAATTCTCTCTGGAGCAAAAAACTTAGTAGCCTTTACTGTATTTTGTCAAACAGAAAAGTAGCAGTATAGGGCTTCCCTGATAGCCTGCAATGCAGGAGATCCCAGTTTGATTCCTGGATCAGGATGATCCACTGGAGAAGGGACAGGCTACCCACTCCAGTATTCTTGGGCTTCCCTTGTGGCTCATCCGGTAAAGAATCCACCTGCAATGTGGGAGACCTGGGTGCAATCCCTTGGTTGGGAAGATCCCCTAGAGAAGGGAGAGGCTACCTACTTCAGTATTCTGGCCTGGAGAATTCCATGGACTGAACCATACAGTCCACGAGGTCACAGAGTCGGACACTACTGAGTGACCTTTGACTTTGACTTTCACTTTCATAATCCAGTATCATGAAACAAAAATCTGCAAAGACTTCTAACATCCTTTCATATATAGATAGCTTATACGGGGTCCACTATGATTCCTGGAGCTCCAATCCAATCTTTCCTTGTCTTCATATCTTGTCTTTGCTCCCTAAATATCCTAGTTTATTCTGACCCCTACTTACTGGCTTTTGTCATTTGTACCCCAAAGGGCATTACATATTATAGTTCACTGATGGTCAATGTTCAAGGAGAAACAGGAAAGCTAGTGTGGTGAAATGGACAGAAAAGGAGGGCTGTAAAAGAAAAACAGCAGAGAGACTCAGTTCAGTTCAGTTCAGTTCAGTTGCAGAGTGACTAAGAGTATACAAATCAGGTAAGATCTGGTGGGCTCTCATGGGGAGGACTTTGGCTTTCATTCACTCTGAGTGAAACGGAGGGTAGCTTGATGTGACTTCTGTTTTAACAAGGTCAATCTGCTTGTTGTACTGAATATTCACTATAGAAGATCAGGGGTGAAAAAGAGAAACTGGCAAGAACACGAAGGAAAGAGATGATGGAGGCCTGAAACAAAGTGGCAGCAGTGGCAGGAAGAGTCGCCAGGTTCCGGCACATTGGGAAAGCAGAGCCAACAGGGCTTGGTGAGAGCTGCGGTGTGTCAAAGACGGGCGTCAAGGACGACTGCAAAATTCTCCTGGTCTCAGCAACCGGTAGGGAATCTACCATTTATTGAGGTGGAGAAGACTGAAAAAGATTTGAGGAAGAAATAACAAGAGTTCAGTTCTGGACGTGAATCTTGAATTAAACTGGGACTGATTCTTAAGACACTTAAGTAGGAGTGCTGGGGTATATGAGTCTGCAGTTCAGGGAAGAGGTCTGGCCAAAGCCAAGAGACTAGAGGAGGTCACAAAGGGAATTAAGTTTAAAAAAAGAGAACTATCCAAGGACTGTGCCTAGGGCAATTCAATGAAGGAATCAGCAAAGGCGATAAGAGAGTAGTTAGCAAGGTAGGAGGGAAACCAGAAGATGTAGTATTCTGGAAACTAAGTGAACAAAGTTATTTCAAAGAGGAGCGAGTGATCAACTATTTTATATGCTGCAACTAAATCAAGTAAGATGAGGACTAAGAACTGGACACCGAATTTAGCAAAAAGGAGGCCACTGATGATCTTAATAAGAGCATTTTGGGGTGAAATATTAGGGACAAAAGTCTGACTGGAACCATTCAAGCCAAACCAGGAGGACAGAACTGGAGATAGTTCTTTGGAAACATTCCACTGGTAAGTAGCTTGTGTAAGTAAGAAAAGAGCTAAGGATGTGGGATCAAGCATTTTCTTGTATTTAAGAGAAGTCATAACATTTCATGTCCTGATAGAATAATCCAGTACATGCAGAAAAAACGATGCAGGAGTGAGAATTCTAGGCCGTGTTTGTTACTAGGCAAAGAGACATGGGACTAATGCACAATGGAAGAGTTGAGCCTAGCTACGAGCAGAGACCGCTCAACCCACAGGAATCTCAGAGGAGACAGAGACATGGGAATGGACAGTGGGTGGGAAGGAAAGTTGGGGCAGACGAGGTGGCAAGAGTATGTGAAAGTTGTCTTCCCTTTGTTTCAATATTTTTTTATAAAATAAGAAACAAGGGAATCAGCGAAGAGAATGGATGATAAAGGTTTGAAGATTTGAGAAGATAAGCTATTGTAACAAGCATCTAGGTGAAGGAGAGAGACCATGGCCTAAGGACATAATTACTAAGCAGCATTAAGGCCCACTTGAGGTGAGTTGACTGTGGACTCTAAGTGAAACCTCCAACATGCCTCTGGGCTTTTTTCTGTCATGTTCAAATACATGAGTGCAATCACATGAAGGGGTGTGGTCAAGGTTTAGTCAAATAAGTCAGATAAAGTGACTGAGGGGAAAGGGAATTGACAGAGTATTGCATGGTAATGATTTTGACTGACCATGAGTAAGGAAGAAAGGAAAATGAGGACATGAAAGGTCAGGGGCAAGTGTTAGGATCAATGTCATGCAGGCCCTGCTGGGGCTGCAGACTGACTGGACTAGGGCATTCCAGCTGGTCAGTGATTAGCATGCCTGATACTGAGATATGAGATGACAGAAGGGCTACAGTAATCTGTAATGACAGAGCATGGCGGTGCATGGCTGAGGCGGGGTGGTGAGCAAAGATACTGACACCACTAAGAATTATGACAAAGGTAGTATCAGAGAAAGTACAGTAAGACCGGAGATCAACTTCTCAAGCAGTGAAGGGAAGTAACCTGTGATCGGAGATGACATAAAGTGATTTCACAAGAACAAACCATTTCAAAATTACATTTAAAAAGAAAACAATGAGGATTTTTAAAGGTCGTTCAACATAAGTACACAAAAAAGACTAAGTGGTTAAACACAAGCTAAAATACTGGAAGTTAAAATAATTCTAAAATGACAAAGAGACCCTCAGGAAGATAAGTGACAGGAAAAGCCCAATCCATGGATGGGTTTATCAAGGAGTACTGACACTGTATACATTTTTAAAGTAAGTAGGTGTCCCACATTAGCATTATCCTGGGTAAAGGGTTCTAATACATCACATTTTTAAATAAGTTTGATTCCTCAAAAGATTAAATACCTTTTATATTATTCAGTATTTACCCTAAGCATAAAAACCATCAGTGAAATCATACAGAAAAAACATCAAAAAGATTAAACCACAGAAAAATTCAAACATCCTTTGGTTGAAAATGTCAAGAAAATTAACGATCAAACAAAAATCTGGGCAGTGGAAAGAGAATATTTGCAAAAATTATGACAAATGGCTGTTATGTTATCCCTAACACAAAAATGGTCATAGAAAATTTTAAAAAGCAATAAAAACATAATAAACAGGTAATAAGCAGAAAATTAACAATAAATAAATTTATAAAAGTATATAATAAATATTACAAACAGATAATAAGCAGAAAGTAGGTAATAAAATTTTAAAAATTTTAACCTCAATAGCAGTCAAAGAAATTTAAATTTAAATAGTAAAATACCTTTTAATCTCTTGTCTACCAAACTGACAAAGATTTAAAAATAAATAAATAAATTCTGAATGTTAAAAAAGATTATAGTGATATGGCACTCATACAATGCTGATAGTGTAAATTAACTTAGGCTTTCTGGTGGTAATTTGGCAAATGGTTTCAATTGTCTTCCAAGGAAATAATCAAAACTTACAAAATTTTACATTAGAAATTTTGCAAAATTTTACAATGTCCTGAACTTGGAAATAATCTATATATCCAACAATAGGGACCCAGTTGAATAAATCTATAAACATTTATTTAATGGATTATTAAATCTAGTGGGTTTTTAATCTACATAGTAATATTAAGTGACATGAGAAAATTTTCTACAGATAAACATATTAAATAAAAAAATAAAAAATTATTTCTATATTATGATCTCAATTTTTAAAAAAATAAACATTTAGCATGGTATATGGTGAACCTTGGAATGTCAATCCTTAGGTTTACAAATCCTACCTCCACCACTTATTCTGTGTACCCTGAACCCCCGCAATATAACCTAAGATTATTCTATAAAACAGAGATAATTACTTATGATTGCTGGAAAATAAATCTGACTTATATGTGAAGATATTTTGGACTAATTTAAAAATATTTTAACATTATTCTAACCTTATTTAAATGGTTATGGTGATTTACAGAATAAGCATCCAATCAAATACAAAATAATTAATTAATTAACAACTAAACAGAGATAATCAAAGTAGTACATGCCCTTCACAAAGTAGGCACTCAGTAAACGCAGCCCACTAGCTGTGGTAGCAGCAGCATCAGAAAACGAAACTATCCTGTGAGGTTATGACTGATCATCTCTGGATGCTGAGATTATGAGTGATTTATATTCTTTTTAGCTTTTGTATTTTAATTCCCTAAAAGAACCATGAAATTATGTTAAATAAATTATAAGAGGAGTATCAATAGAATAAGCATGTTGTATATAACCTAAGATATTTTATGTCTTCAATAGGAATTAATTTAATCTAAAAGTTAAGTAATGGAAGTATACTTCCTATGAATATTAGTAAATAAAAGTAAAGCATCACTTATAATATTCAGCATTCATTATCTTACTTACAGAGTCTCCTGTCTTTGCTGAGACAAAGTGGCTAGTAAAACCATTTTCCTGGCAAAATTTCAAGTGTTTTTCAGGTTTTACTGTTCTCATATGTTCCAAATCAACTAGAAAGGTGAACAAAAACAGAGAACAAAATTCAATAATAAAGTCAATCAATAAATATTTAACAAGTTTAAATGTGACTTTTTTTCTGATATTATACCCCAGCTTAGACACTAGCTGTGTAATTTGGGGCAAGTCTTTTAATCTCTTTATGCTTCAGTGTCTAAATCTAAAAGCTGGGAAAAACAAATGGACCTATCATATACAAAGTTCTTTGGGAATTAATCCATGTTTAGTGCACAATGGGGCTTCCCTGGTGGCTCAGCTGGTAAAGAATCCAACTGCAATGCAGGAGACCTGGGTTTGATCCCTGGGTTGGGAAGATCCCCCTGGAGAAGGGAAAGGCTACCCACTCCAGTATTCTGGCCTGGAGAATTCCACGGACTGTATAGTCAATGGGGTCACAAAGAGTCAGACACTACTGAGCAACTTTCACTTTCACACACAATGACTAGCACATGTTAAGTGCCAGAAAACTAAAAGCTATCATTCCTATTATCTATATAGTTTGAGGCACATTTGATGATACTCAAAAATATGCATTAGCATAATGCATTTAAACATAATGATTAATTGTAACATATACTTACCACAGCATATTTGGTTTGAAAGTTTAATTACTTTAATATATTAATTACAATAGTTCTGGAATCTCTATAAACTTTAATGTTACAAGCACATTATTAATTTTCTGCCGAAAATTATCAATATTTCATTGTCTACTTACTTTATTTACAGTTACAGCTTAATTTCACAAAGACATAGCTCATTTGCCTTCCAATTCTAAAAGTATCCATTTTGAAAGCAGTAATGGGCCAGGATATATTTTCTTGAATAGTGGTAGGTGCTTTAAAGCAAAGCACAGTACTCATATCCAATACTGGTTTTATCTAACACAGTCTAATTTTTTCAAATGTGATCTTTTATTGAACAGTTTCTCTTTTTACAACACTACAAACCCTATAAGGGTGTTGATTCAATGCCGTCAAATTATAAGGCAAATATATTCACAGGATTTAAGGACAACTAGGCTCTTTGAGTCAATATAGGAAAAAAAACCTTAAACTGATTTCCTGAGGAAGGGACCCAACTGACTTGTAAAAACTTGTAAATTTGCAAATCTAGTAAGCTTACATAATAGTGGCAATTGATTATCAACTAAAAAATGTTCTCATACTACGTAAAAGGCTTTATTTGAAATTACATTGAAGGTCTTTAGTTTGTAAGCTCAAGAAATCTTTCTCTAGGAGATTTTTGATCTACTGGGGGATTCCTAAGCCCCATTTATACTGCTTAGCTTGAATAATATGCACCTTTTTTCTTTTCTGGCCACAACTTGCTGTTCCTTAAACATCACTGAGACTTTATTTATAAGAAGAGGCCAAAAAATGTCCAGATACCACAGGCATCAATTTGTTGACGACTAAAATACTAAGCTATTAGCACTGACATCTGAACATCTAGTTTACCATAATATTGAAGTTAGAATACTTTCCTAATTCAACAAGAGTAAGAACAAATCATGTCACTAGGAAAATTCCCCAGTGAAATCACTGTCCAATTAAAAAAATAAAGTCTGTCATTCAACATGTATGTGCATTTTGTCTTTTCTAATGGAACAGTCTGCCACAGTTGTGTCTTTTCTTCCTTTCTTTCTTCTCTCCCTTCTCCACCTGCCCTACCAGATAACTCCTCAACTATTTACGTAGATAAACTACTATAAATTTATCTATATAGCACTGGGGGATTTACTAGCCAAAAGGTTTCTTCCTAACAAAGATAATCATTAGAGACTAATAATTATCACTAATCAATTGATAAAAAAATTATTCAATAAATATTTATTGAGTATTTATTATATACCAAGCACTATGGTAGGCAGTGAGAACCCAAAGAGGAAAAAGATACAATCCAGGTTCTAAAAAAATTACCACCACTATTGGGAATATAAAAGACTGTTAAGAAACATAAAAGTTATTTTAAATAACCAAGATTCTGAGAATGACACAGCAGATATAGAAAAGGCCCTCGCAGAATTTGACCATTGTTTTCCTCTGCTGTGTTAGAATTTAGTGAGCAAAATTTAAAAGGCCTTAATTACTAGAGTTTGTTGTTGTTGTTCAGTCACTAAGCTGTATCTGACTCTTCTGCAACCCCAAGGACTGTAGCCTCCAGGCTCCTCTGTCCATGGGATTACCCCGGCAACCATACTGGACTGGGTTGCCATTTCCTTCTCCAGGGGATCTTCCTGACCCAAGGATCAAACCCACGTCTCCTGCACTGGCAGGTGGATTCTTTATTGCTAAGCCACCAGGAAAGCCCTAGTTACTAGAGTACTTCATTCTAAATAATCCACAAATAAATAAATTCTGACAATGCAACTACAGTGAGATACTGGTAAATTCTTTCATTTCTTCAATTTCTGAAAGCATCATTAAAATTATTATCCAGTATTCATCTAGCATACATGTGGTAACAATCTTACTGCTATGATTTAATTTCCCTTATATCCTCAGTGCAGGGGTCCCCAACCTTTTTGGCACTAGGGACCAGTTTCTTGGAAGACAGTTTTTCCATGACCAATTCAAGCGCAGTAGGGTTCTCACTCCTATGAGAATTTAATGCCCGTCGCTCATCTGACAGGAGGTAATGCAAGCAACGGGGAATGGCTGTAAAGCCAGATGAAGCTTCGCTCGCTCAGCGGCTTGCTGCTCATCTCCTGCTGTACGGCCCGGTTGCTAACAGGCCAAAGACTGGTACCAGTCCATGGCCCAGGGGCTGGGGACCCTGCTTCAGTGAACCAGTGTTTTATTTTTTTTTAATAAAATACTTCCTCTTATTATTTTTTTATTTTAATACAGCTAGTTCCTGTATTTTATTTTTGAAAACGGAATTAAAAATCTCCCAATAGCATTAATACATAAAGATTTCTCAAACATTCAGAAAAATAATTATCAAAAGGACATAAAAAATGTCACTAACCAGAGACAACTACTGTTAACATTTTGGTGTATATCCTTCCAGTATCTAAACAACTGAAGGACATGGGCATTCACATTCCAATATGCAACTTCCTTTCAGCGCTACCATACTATACCCTGCTTAAAGTATGCTTAACAATTTCAATGGATAACCAGTTTACTCATTCAATGAGTATTTGAGTGCCTACTATGGTTAAGCACAGAGAAAGAAACGGCAACCCACTCCAGTATTCCTGCCTGGAGAATTCCATGGACAGAGGAGCCTGGCGGGCTACAGTCTATGGGGTCGCAAAGAGTCGGACACGACTGAGCGACTGACACACACACAGACACGGCTAGGCGCTGTCCTAAGAGCTGCACACGTAACAGTGACCTTACATCTTAATTCAGAGACACAGACCAACAAGTAAATTACAGAGTATTGCAAATGTTGATATATCTGATTGAAAAAAAAATAAAGCATGCATGAGAGGAATTACTCTTTCAAACAGGTAGGTCAAAGACCCTTAAGGTGAAGACCACACCACATTCAAAGAAAAGCCAGGAGGCCAGAGTGGCTGATAAGTTAGCAAGAGATGGAAACGGCAGGAAATGAAGTTTAAAAAGCCAGGAACTCTATAGGTCACTGAAAGAGAGGTGCAAAGCTAGTGTGAGGTTTGTAAGGGAAAAAAATTTTAAAGATGCACTCTGACTTATAGTTTAAAAGGCTGGGGCTGCTGAATAAACTGTTGTTTGTTGTTTTAGTCACCAAGTCCTGTCCAACTCTTTCACGACCCCATGGACTGACCATCAGGTTCCGCTGTCCATGGGATTTCTCAGGCTAGAATACGGGAGTGGGTTGCCATTTCCTTCTCCAGGGGATCTTTTCAGCCCAAGGATCAAACCTGCATCACCTGCACTGCAGGTGGATTCTTCACTGCTGAGCTACTGGGGAATAAACTGTAATTAAATGTAAAGCAGAGAAGCCACTGAGAAGATTATAGTAAAAATCTAGGAAAGAGAAGATGGTAGTTTGGACAAGGGTGGGACCAAGAAAGATGGTAAAAAGTAGGGCAGATTCTTAACATATTTTTGGGAATAAAAAGTGAGAAAGTACTAATGGATTTGACATGGATGTATAAGATAAAGAGAAATCACTTGAAGATAGCTTAACCTGGATTTTAAATGAAACAGTGTATTGTAGGTGTTGTTCCAGGCACACCCAGCTGCATGGATGGAGGTGCTGAGCAGATAAAGATTTGCAGTTAAGTAGTGCTGGAGTTTTCCCAATCATGTACAATTACTGAAAAGAAGGGCAGGTAATTGAAGATAAAAAATGTTAAGGAGTAGATTATATTAAAAAGAACATGGAATTTAAGTTAGGTAAGAAGGGGGATCAGGAAAATGAAAATTGATAAGATCAAGCAATGTTAAAGTCTTAAGTGGGTTTAAAAGTTACTGGAATTGGGTTACCAAAGATGAGAGATAACAGACAAACTGGAACACATGAAACTGATAATTGATATTATGGAGACAGTAAGTCTTCAGAATAACTATGTATACCTATGGATGATTCATGTTGAGGTGGGACAGAAAACAACAAAACTCTGTAAAGCAATTATCCTTCAACAAAAAAATAAATTAAAAAAAAAAACTATGTTAGTGTTGGTAGGTGGCAACATTATAGCAAATGATGAATTCAAGGAACTGAGAGACCAAAGTATTAAAAGGATAATCTGTATGCAATTAAAATTGCTAATCAGGATAGCAGTAGTAATGAACCAACATCTTTAAGAATTCAAGGTAGTGAGTGATTCAGGGTTTGGCTGATAATGCCAACAAATATAAGTAGCAGGATGTATAATCATATAGCTTGATAGTCAAATCTAAGGGTTTTTAGGCAAGATGAAGAAGAATGATCTGGAAAGAGCAATAACAAGAAGGTCACTACCCACCCTCCAGTACTAGTGATAAGGCAGATACAGGAGGGGATGCCAACATTTGAAAGAGTTTCAGGAGATGGCAGCACTGTCCTTACAGGAGAGCTAAGTGACAGAAGTAGTTTAAAAACTTCAGTTCAAGAGAGGTGTTGAGAGTATAGGAATTTTACTGATATCTTATTTGTAAGTTCCTGAAGACCCAATAGAAGAATCTCAGAAGTTAAGAAAGGGCAGAAACTGGGGTCTGAAAAGTGAAGGACAGGACTGTATAGGATAAGAATGGAGGAAGTAAATCAATAATTACAATGTCAAAGGCTTTCTTGTGTAGCTGACATAAATGGAGATTAAACAAACGAGAGGAAAAAATTCCAAGACGGTGTCAGACAGACAAGAAAATCCAAATTTTTCACTGTCAAAACCAACTGTTCCCTGCCGCCACCCCCTCCCAAAATCCCTTAGCTCACTCACCTTAACCTGGAAATTAAAATGGAAAGAAAGAAAATAAGCTATCAAGATACTAAATCTATCTGCCATATTCTTAAAAATCACATGGTACATGAGATGGAAATCTTAGAAGCCAATTGACTTTGGCTAACAATAATAATTTGGATAAGAAGTTGGAAAGCTGTTTGAAAAATTAATATGTACAGTTTTTACTATAATTCATGGCAAATTGATGGGGAAACAGGGCCTGACTTTATTTTTGGGGGCTCCAAAATCACTGCAGATGGTGACTGCAGCCATTAAATTAAAAGATGTTTACTCCTTGGAAGCAAAGTTATGACCAACCTAGAGAGCATATTAAAAAGCTGAGACATTACTTTGCCAACAAAGGTCCGTCTAGTCAAGGCTACGGTCTTTCCAGTGGTCATGTATGGATGTTAGAGTTGGACTATAAAGAAAGTTGAGCACTGAAGAATTGATGCTTTTGAACTGTGGTGTTGGAGAAGACTCTTGAGAGTCCCTTGGACTGCAAGGAGATCCAACCAGTCCATCCCAAAGCAGATGAGTCCTGGGTGTTCATTGGAAGGACTGATGTTGAAGCTGAAACTCCAATACTTTGGCCACCTGATGCAAAGAGCTGACTCATTTGAAAAGATCCTGATGCTGGGAAAGATTGAGGGCAGGAGGAGAAGGGGACAACAGAGGATGAGATGATTGGATGGCATCACTGACTCAATGGACATGAGTTTGGGTGGGCTCCAGAAGTTGGTGATGGACAGGGAGGCCTGGTGTACTACAGTCCATGGGGTTGCAAAGAGTCGGACATGACTGAGTGACTGAACTAAGCTGAACTGATCACTACCAGTCTTGACCCCTAGTGTGATAGTCCTTACTTTCCTTTTTCACAGTATCCTATGAAGCCATCTGTTGAAAACGGCAGTTTCAGAAAAATGGAAGGAGTCTGGGTTTCTGAAAGGGAGATGAGCCACTGATAAGCAGTACCAGGGTTTGGGCTTTATGTAAGTAAGAAATATATTGTTATTGTGTTAAGATATTGAAACTCCAGGGACTGTCTGTTATAGCATTTAGCATTACCTTAACTAATACAGACTGTTGGTTGGAGGTGTTTAGTTGCTGAGTCATATCCAACTCTTTTGCTGTAGCCCTCCAGGCTCTTCTGTCCATGGAATTTCCCAGGCAAGAATACTGGAATGGGCTGCCATTTCCTTCTCCAGGGGATCTTCCCGACTCAGGGATTGAACAGATTCTTTACCACTAATTACCTTAACTAATATAAAATGTAGATTTTCATCACTCTTGTTAACAATAAATCTCTTCCTGAGTATATATTGGGTCTTGAGTTATTAACTAATGAAAATTTGAAGTTATAATTAGTGAGATCAGCACTCACTAATTATACCCAGCATTACAATCGTCTCTTAGATTCTGGTTATGTCATATTCAACTAAATAGTTTAAAATTACATTAAACTTAATTATAAATTGAAAGGCAATTACATTTTTAGTTACCACGGAAACAAATACAAACCAAACATAAATCACTGGAGAAATGTTCCTTCTTCTGCCATTAAATGGTTCAAGTAATACGTACATGGAAAACAGTATGAAAACAAAAGTGCATTCTCCTTTTGCTAATATAATACATTTTGCTGGAAGATACAAAATATCTGAAAAATTATCAAGTCATGACCAATCTTGTTTCATTCATATCCACGTTCTTAGGTTATTTTAAAGCAAATCAAAGCCATGTCATTTCAACCATAAATATTTTATGGTAAATTCTTAAGGTGCTTTCTTTTGGTTTTACTGAAGAACAAAGCTTTGATTTAGAAGCAACACATGAGAATTCTGAATCTAAAGCTGTCACTTTCATCCTTCATTTGGTCCTGCTGATTCCAATGGGACACTAATCCCCTAAACTGATGTGATGGTTCAAAATTTACTTATTTAGATAACTTTCAGGATAAAGTGGCCTTTATATTAGGATACAGAAACAGATTTTGATGAGTAACAGAAAGTGAATGGTGTTTAATAAACAATACACAGTCTTGATAAAAATGACATTATGTCAAATATCATCATAAAGTAAGTGTCATTACAGCAATATTTTTCATATCCCAATAGATGATCTTTGTTACTATTTTACTATCTGGAGTGGTAGATTATATATAAACATTAGTCTCAATAAAAGAAATAACTTTTCTGAACTTCTCAAATGTTTGCAATATGGCAAAAATAGAAGAAACCATGGTTCTTCAATAATTCACGGTTTACTTGGAAAGGATGTAGGATATGGTAGTAAAGAATACAGTCTGCAGAGCCAAACTGCCTGGGCTTGATGCCTGGTTCTGTTTCTGTTTGCGGAACCTTGAACAACCAATCTCTCTCAGGTGGCTCATGCAACGGCAACAACAATAGTACCTACCACATAATATTAATACGTAACAGATAAAATGACTAAATACATATAAAGCACATAGAACAATGACTGGTACATAGCAAGGTACACAGTATGTGAAGTGAAGTTAAAGTCAGTCAGTCGTGTCCAACTCTTTGCGGCCCCAAGGACTGTAGCCTGCCAGGCTCCTCTGTCCATGGGATTCTCCAGGCAATGATACTGGAGTGGGTATCCATTTCCTTCTCCAGGGGATCTTCCTGACCCAGGGGTCAAACCCAAGTCTCCTGCATTGCAGGCAGACTCTTTACTGTCTGAGCTACAAACTGGCATATAGTAAGTACTACTGTCATTAATCTATTTATTCATGAACTATTTATCCAGGGCCTTCCAAGTGCTAACTGCTAGGAAGGCTGAGAGGAACACATGCGGAAAGATATTATACAATGAAATTCTAAGACCAAGAGAACAACAGTGGTCTGTATAAATAAGGTACAACAGGAGTAATAGAGAACAGTTCTAAGATTGCACAGGGGGACAAGAAAGATTTCACAAGAGATGATGGTGCTTCAGATAACTCCTGAAGGATGAGGAAAAATTACCCAGACAACCTTGGAAACAGAGGAGACACACATTCTTTACCAAGGAATGTGTGCAAAAGCATCTGAAGAACCTGGCTTCCAAGAGATGGTAAAATCAGCAGGGCTGGGGCATAAGGGTCTTCTATAGGATACTAAGAGGTTCATATATGTGTAGATAACAAATATACCACTACACTTTCATTTATCTTACCTCAAGTATTCCAGTCGACGTGAGCAAAAATATAAGCAATGAAAGGAAATCCTACAGGTGATGATATACACTGGAAAACCTTCAACTCTCCCTTGCTGGACTCAAAATATTTCTATTAACTACACAGTAACAACTTTTATTTCTAATTTCAGAGACTATTCAAAAGAAAATTGCAAATGATAAGTTTTAACTCCTACAGATTTCCAGAATATGACATGTTTTTTTCTGTTCAGGCATCTTGTATACATAAATAGTTGCCATTATCATGTTATAACTTTAAAAATAGAAGATGGCAAAGTTTATACTTATACACAGAGTCGTTAGTAATTACACTGCATATTAATCAACCTAAAGATGATTCAGATTATCTATGCAGTTGTAAAAATCACAGGCTACCAAAAAAATAGTTCAAGTACTCCTTTAAAAGAAAACAACACCTTACAATTCATTTACCTATTATGTCAAGTATTATGCCAAGTGTAAGCAATAAATTAGAGAACAAAATAGACACTATCCTTATTCTCACATTCAGGAGGGAGAAAGACTGAAACAAGTAAACAAATACATAAACAAGTCAACGTAACAATTATAATCAGAAATTGTGTGTGGGGAGGTGGGGTTGTTGAGCGGATAGAGAGTAACAGAGTGACAAGAAGCAAGACAGCAACTATGACCATTTTATAAGGTTGCCATGAAAGATCTCTTTGGCCTGGATCTGAAAGATAAGAATAAGCCAACCAGGTTAGGAGGAAGTTGGGAGAAAAAAATGTTTCTGTCACTGGGACACAATGTAAAAGAGGAAAATGAGCACAACCGATAAGAATAAGCCAACCAGGTTAGGAGGAAGTTGGGAGAAAAAAATGTTTCTGTCACTGGGACACAATGTAAAAGAGGAAAATGAGCACAACCGAGGCAAACAAGCATACTGAGCGCATGTGGGTATGTGTGGTGTAGCACATAGACATCACTCAGACACGGCAAAGCAAAGGCCCTGGAGGGCTGGACGCAAGGGTACAACGTGATCTCTGCATTTCAGAAACATTTACTCTGGCTACTAAGAGGAGAAGGGAGTCGGAAGGGCAAAACAGATGCAGAGAAACAACTTCAGGAGACTTCTGAAGAACCTCAAATCCATTTCAAAATTTACAGAATGCTTAGGGGCCCCGTAACAATCTTGACAGACAGGTAAAGCATTAACTAACTTCACACACAAGACACTGAGGTTCAGAGTGACTGAACCAAAGTCCCATTGCTAGTCATCTGTAGCACGAGAGAGAACCAAACCATCCCGTTCCAAATCCAGTCAGTGTCTCACAAAGAAGAAGGAACCTCAGTTTTGGGGATGATCATGTAACAGGCTTTTATTCAGAGTTTTAACTAAAAGAATAAAGGCATCAAACTTTAAACGCTCACTACAGTAAAAATGTGAACTATTATATACCTGGTTATTGCTTATTAGTACTTTAAAAGTATTCATTAATAACAGTAAATCATAAAACTGATCCCATTAGCATTATAAAATAAGACACTCTGCCTTAGCACTTGATTATATAAAGTCCTTTACAAAGTACTTGCAGCTGTACACACAAGTTGTGAAATTACATAATGTTTAAAAATGATCCATCATGATTAGCCCACACATGACAAGTAAAATACCCTTAATAATTTATTAAATTTGATTTACATGTGCTTAAAATTATGTATATATTTTGACTTCTAATATACACACACTAATGCTAATAAGCCAAGTATATGACAACTTCTCTTTTTTAGTCCTATTTGTTTACTGGCATCCAGGCATCCACGTTCAGGATCTCCACTGCATCTACTTACAGGATTGTTGATGTAATGAACAGAAGAGCCTCCCAAGATACAGTCCCAAATGTAACAAATAGCCTAAAAACTATATATCAAATGTACAATAATCAGAGCTACTAATCAAACTAAATCATATAAAACTTTAAGCAAAATTTTAAAATCACAAGTTTCTATATTGCTTTATATTGGCCTAAGATATTTCTATTTTCCTAAATACTCACTGTTCAACATCCTGTAAGAACATATTCTATAATGAATATGACTTTTTCATTCAAACCAGAATGTATTACTTCATGTTTTTTAAAAAAGTGAAAGTACTGTATGATGCTAACTTATTACATTATTGTCTGTTCCCTATTAATAGAAAGAAAGCATTAAAAGCATAAACTATTTATGCTTCTTAGTCCATATACAATGGCAAAAACAATATTCTCTGTGAAGTTATTGCAAAATATGTTGCTTCCTAACTTGAAGAAGCAAAATACAGATACAGCACTTGTATGGATTTTCACAGTAATTTTTAGGTTATCAAGGAAACATCTAGAGTGTTGATCTGGTTATACTCAATTCAAACAAACTACTTGTCACATTAACTACCTCCAGGAAGTTACTCCAAACACAAAATAAACTGTTTATGCCCCTACTCAGATAGATAACATGACAGATTGTTATTAGTTGAAGACAGATGAAATACATTAATTTGATTGTGAGCATATGTTTAATTTTACCCTGCCATGCACACTCTCTAATGCTGTCTTTCTGTGATGACATAGTAAATCATACTGTATTAGAAGAATTGCTAACACAAGAAAATAAAAAATTACCAGAATTTGACTTTGGAGATTCTTAAACCAAACTTCTTAAAAAATGTAACTGCCTGAAACTGGGTTCCACAAATACATAAAGAAAAAAGGTGTCATCAAAGAAATTAATTTTTACTATAAATAGTAAAAAAAGACCTCAATGCAGTTTAACATTTTTCTTACATACTACTTTTTATAATTTCTTTGTGAAATGCCTCTTCCCTCCCTTCCCCATTTCTACTGTTTATAATGTTTATCCTATTAATGTGTGTGTTTTCTATAAGAAGGACATCTGCTATATTTTTTCCAGTGTTTGTTTCCCTTAGGTTAGGATTTTCCTTTTCATGATGCATTAGATTCACAGAAATTAGGATTTTATGAAATCAAATACACCGAGAAAATAAGCTCATTATTACTTAAGCTACCTTTCTTGGTTCTTTTATAAGCAGCTAAAAACAAAAATAAATTTTTTTAAAAAGCACAGAACTCAATAGCCACTCAAAAATATTTGTTGAATAAAGATAAATATTTTGGGGGCTCTCCTGGTGGCTCAGTGGTAAAGAATCTGCCTGCCAAGGCAGGAGACACCAATCGCATCCCTGATCCAGGAAGATCCTGCATGCGCCCAAGCCCGTGGCCCACAGCCACCCAGCCTGTGCTCCGGAGCCCAGGCGCCGCGCAGCGGAGGCCACACGCCGCGACTCCCGGGGCCCGTGCTCCGCAACAGGAGCCACCACGACGAGAGGCTCGTGCCCCGAACCAGGGAGCAGCCCCCGCGCGCCACAACCAGAGAAAAGTCCGCAGAGCAACAAGCACCCAGCACGACGAAAAATCCACAAACGGTTTTTTAAAAAAAAGAAAAAACAAAAACATTTTTAGACTTTTTAAAACAAATACAAAATATCAAAGGTGTCTAAACTAGTATGTATTCTTCCATTTTATAGGAATACTATACAGGACTGAAAAGCCGAGCTAGAGTCTCACACCACAATTAATAATGAGTATCACAAATGTGTTGAGCAAAACAGAAAGACATTAAGAAATACACATAAATGACAACATTCATGTGAAATTTTAAAATGAAAAAATTAGCTATCAGTGAAGAATACACAGACGATGAAACTAAGAAGAACAGCACGGAAAACGTTAGGACAAAGGATAGTAGTTAACTCTGAAGGAAGAGAAAGGACTGATAAAGGCACCTGGTTGGCTTCTAGGGTGCTTGGCAATGTTCTACTTCATGACCCAGGAACAGCTAGTCTTTAAACTACACATATATATATATATATACTTTTCTGTATGTATATATTCATTATATTAAAAAGTCTAATAAAATTACACTAATATGACAATCTTCTCTTCAAACTGAATTTTTCATATTATCATAAAGAAGGGTCACTGCTGCAAAAATATTCATGGTTTTCACAATTTTCCTTTATTGTGAAATAATAAAGGACTTCTTTAGTCCCTTAGTTATCAAATCATACTCTTTCAACCTCTCTATATATGTCATGAATCTTGTGGATTTTCTCTTCAATAATTTATTACCTGACTCCTCCAGATCCTTCAGTTGTCAATTATTTTTGATTCTAGTAATTCTCTAATATTTTTATAGATTCTCTATATTGCTATAAGATTTGCCTAATTACTTTGCATTGTATTTCTATTGTATAGTCACATACATATCTACAACCAGACCTACAAGGACTCTTAGGGGATAATGATAAATACCACTTACTCTGTAGAGTCACCAGAACACTAATAGCAGGCAGAATCGAGAGGGCAGGAAGGAGAGTATGTAAAAATTCATATTATTTCAACTTTAGTATCAAATTTAGTATTTCAAATTTAGTATCATTAACTGAACTAGCTAAATTCTCTCTGGTAATGGGTAATGGATAACCACCTCTCCTCTGACTTCAGGTTAAAATGTAATAATAGGTCTAAATGGGAACATAATACCATGGAGTAAGCAACTCTTTCTGTATTTGTGACGGTTTATAACTTTTATTGCCCATTGACTCTTCTTATTTTGAGTCATGTTTCAGGCAGTCTCCATAGTAATTCTTACTGCAGAATCTTATACTGGCCAGTATTACATAGGTTTATTTGCAAAGATCAACATGATAGCTAAATAGTATAGCAAGGTCCCAGTTCACTTATGTCTTTCATTTAAAAAAAAAAAAATGCACTTCTTTTTTTGCATGAAAAAAAAAAAAAAAAGTGTATTTGTCTTTCCTAGATACCAGTATAGCCTGGGATCTTGCAAGAATCAGAGGAAATAGTAAGAACTGCTTCAATTGGCAATTATACTACGGTTATTTAATTATTTCTTATATTTTCCTCTCTTTTCTAACTGCCCTCAATGACCATGTATTAGATCCACTGGGAGAGGGGGAATGATAAAACATGACTTAAAATCACAACAAAAAGTAAACAGTAAAGACAAAACTGCCCAATAGCAACAGAATCCAGAGTAATAAGAATAGTTAACATTTATATAGCACCAAAGTGTTTTACAGGCACATTACACATATTAAATTATTTAATCCTCACAGTAACCACTAGCTGACAGATGAGAAAATAACGCATAGAGAGGATAAATGACTTATATAAGGACACATTTTCAGGAAGGAGAGGAGCCAGAACTTAAGGCCCTCGCACTCCATCTCCAGAGTGTGCATTCTTAACTCAGCTTTCTCCTCAGGCAGGACAATCTTCTACAACTGTCGTTTTCCCCATGACGCTGTTTCATTCATGTTATCCCAGGTGGAACACTTCATTCACTTTCATTGCCATATAACATATCTTTGTATGAACATACCACAATTTATATATCTTTTCTCCAAGTGGACACTCAAATTGCTTCCAATTACTAGCTATTATTGACAGTGAAGCAGCATGACACCTGATACATATGTATAGCAGTCTGTTTAAGATATAAAACTGTTGAATCCTAGGGTCTATGAATGTTCAACTTTACAGAATAATGGCAAATAATTTTCAAAGTCATTGTATCAATTTACAATCCACCCAGCAATGAACATGAATTCCTGCAGATTCATATTATGTTTCTGTCACTTCTTAGGCTTTTTGATGTGTACGTTATTACTTATGGGGCTTCCCTGGGGGCACAAGAGGTAAAGAATCTGGCTGCAATGCAGGAAACCCAGGTTCAATCCCTGGGTCAGGAAGATCCCCTGGAAAAGGGAATGATAACCCACTCCAGTATTCTTGTCTAGAGAATCCCATGGACAGAGCAGCCTGGCAGGCTACAGTCCATGGGGTCGCAAAGAGTCGGACACGACCGAGTGACTTCACACACACACACACACACACACACACACATTACTTACCTGTAGTCTTATTTTGCATTTCCTTGATTAGTGATTATTTTCAAATGTCTTTGGGCCGATTTTTCCTAGGGAATTTCTCCTCATGTTTTATGTCCCTTTTTCTACTAAGTTGTCTTTCTTATAGATTTGCAAAAGTATATTAATATTTTTTTCAGTTATTTGGGGTACACATACCTTGTCCCAGTTTGTGATCTTTTTGAATTATTTAATGTGTCACTTGATAGAAACAAACATGTTTATCTTATGTGGTTGATATAGTCAACATTTAAATTTAGCAAAAAATCTTTCCACATCCCAAGGTATGAAAGATATTCTTTCATTTTTTTCTTCTAAAAAAGTTGTGAGATTTATATTACAGTCTTTAACCTGTTTGGAACTGTGTATGAGAGTAATATACGCACCGTTTTCTTTTTCTCCATAAAAACAAACTATTCCAGGACTACTTACTAAATATATCAACCTTTTAAATGATCAAACTAGTCAATCCTGAAGGATTGACTGAATATTCATTGGAAGGACTGATGTTGAAGACCCAATACTTTGGCCAGCCAGTGCAAAGAGCCAACTCATTGGAAAAGACCCTGATGCTGCGAAAGATTGAGGGCAGGAGGAGACTGGAGCGACAAAGGATGAGATGGTTGGATGGCACGGCACCGACTCAATGCACGAGTTTGAGCAGACTCTGGGAGACAGTGAAGGGAAGTCTGGTGTGGTGCAGTTTATCGGGTCACAAAGAGTCGGACATGACTTAGCGACTGAACAATAAATCCTTTCAGAAGATATTCAATATCACTTCCATTATAATATCAAAGTTCTCTTTACATGAGAGTTTGTTTCTAGCATTTCCAGTCTATTTTCTTGAGTGAATTTCTCAATGTATTTACTACAAGCTGTCTATAAAAATTTTTATCACAACATAGCAAAGGGTCCTCACTTTGTAATTCAGGAACATATTAACTATCCTTGGCCCTTTTTTCCACCCATATACACATTAGAGTCATTTAGTTTAAATACCACACATAAATAGCATTGGGTTTTAAAATTATGCTGAATCAGTAAACCAATTTGAGATGAAATGTTAGTTTTATAATATTGAGTCTTTGTATCCTTGAACACGGGAGTTATCTTTTATTTGGGTCTTATATCTACACCTTATATTAAAATGTATACTTTTCTCAACACAGGGATTTCTGAAGTAGTTATTCATATTATCTTAGAATTTTGCAGTTTTATTTCTTCCTTTTTAATCTGTATGTCATATATCTTTTTTTTTTTTTTTTACTGTTTTACAATAGCTAGGACTTCAAGAAGGATGTTGAATATGGTGAACAGTGAAAGTGAACATCCTTGCCTTGCACCTGGTCTTAGTAGGAAAGAATTCAATCATTTGCTATCAAGTATGATGTAACTGTAGGTTTTTCATAGATGCCATTTATCAGGTTGAAGAAGTCAATCCTCATGCCTAGTTTGCTCATTTTTTTTTAATACCATGAATGGATGTTAAATTTCATCAAATGCTTTTTATGCATTTATTGAGATCATTATATGCCTTTTCTTCTTAAGCCTATTGATATAGTAAATTATATTAATTGATTCTGAATGCTAAAATAGCCTTGTATTTCTATGATAAATACCACTCTGTCGTGATGTAGTATCCTTTTTATATACTGCTAAATTCAATTCATTAATGTTTTGTTAAGAATTTTCTATGTCTATGTCCATGAGGGATATTACTCTGCAGTCACTTTGTCTTTTCCTGGGCTTAGTATCAGATTAACACTGCTGTCACAAAATGAGTTCAGAAGCGTTCCATCCTCTTTGGTATTCTGATAGGGTTTACATACAATTGGCATTATTTCTTTTATGTGTGTTTGGCAGAATTCACTAGTAAAACCATCTGGGCCTGTAGTTTTCTTTGTAGGAACATTTTAAATTATGGATTCAGTTTTGTTTTGTTTTTCATAAATATAATATTCAGGTTATCTATTTCTTCTTGAGTAAACTCTGGTAATTTATATCTTTTTTTTTCCATTTATTTTTATTAGTTGGAGGCTAATTACTTTACAATATTGTAGTGGTTTTTGCCATACATTGACATGAATCAGCCACGGATTTACATGTATTCCCCATCCTGCTCCCCCCTCCCACCTCCCTCTCTACCTGATCCCTCTGTGTCTTCCCAGTGCACCAGCCCTGAGCACTTGTCTCATACATCCAACCTGGGCTGGTGATCTGTTTCACCCTTGACAGTATACTTGTTTCAATGCTGTTCTCTCTGACCATCCCACCCTCGCCTTCTCCCACAGAGTCTAACAGTCTGTTCTGTACATCTGTGTCTCTTTTTCTGTTTTGCATATAGGATTATCATTACCATCTTTTTAAATTCCATATATATGTGTTAATATACTGTATTGGTCTTTATTTTTCTGGCTTACTTCACTCTGTATAATGGGCTCCAGTTTCATCCATCTCACTAGAACTGATTCAAATGAATTCTTTTTAATGGCTGAGTAATATTCCGTAGTGTATATGTACCACATCTTTCTTATCCATTCGTCTGCTGATGGGCATCTAGGTTGCTTCCATGTGCTGGCTATTATAAACAGTGCTGCGATGAACATTGGGGTGCAAGTGTCTCTTTCAGATCTGGTTTCCTCAGTGTGTATGCCCAGAAGTGGGATTGCTGGGTCATATGGCAGTTCTATTTCACGTTTTTTAAGGAATCTCCACACTGTTCTCCATAGTGGCTGTACTAATTTGCATTCCCACCAACAGTGTAAGAGGGTTCCCTTTTCTCCACACCCTCTCCAGCATTTATTGCTTGTAGACTTTTGGATAGCAGCCATTCTGACTGGCGTGTAATGTACCTCATTGAGGTTTTGATTTGCATTTCTCTGATAATGAGTGATGTTGAACATCTTTTCATGTGTTTGTTAGCCATCTGTATATCTTTAAAGGAATTTGCTCATTTAATTTAAATTGTTGTTTATAGAAATAAAACTTCTTGGTATATTCCCCATTCTCCTTTTAATATCCACAGAATTTATGACAAATTCTCCTCTTTCATTCCTGATACTGTAATTTGTATCTTCTCTCTCTTTTTTATGGTCAGTTTGGCTAGAGGTTTATCCAATTTTATCAATCTTTTCAAAGGATCTTTTGATTTCATTGATTTCTCTACTGTCTTTTATTTCTGGTTTTAACTTTACATTTTCCTTTCTTCTGTTTGCTTTAGATTTAGTTTGCTCTTCATTTTCTATTTTCTTGAGATGAAAGCTTGGGTTACGGACTTTGAGGAATTTTTTTTTTTTTTCAAATGTAAGCATTCAGTAACACTAAACATTTCTCTCTAAACAACTACTGCAGCTGCATCCCACAAATTTTTATATGCAGTGCTTTCATTTTTATTCAATTCAAAATATTTAATTTTCTATGACTTCCTCATTGATTCATAGGTTATTTAGAAGTGAGTTGTTTAATTTCCAAATAACTGGAGATATTACAAATATCTTTATGTGATTGGTTCCTAATTTAATTCCATTACTGTCAGAGAATATATTCGATTCTTTTCAATTTGTTTTTATAGGGCAGAATACGGCCTTGTTTCATATACAACTGAAAGCAATGTGTATTCTGCTGTTGTCAGAGTAAATGTACTGTAAACGTCAGTTAGATCTGGCTGACTGATGTTCACGTGGTGCTCACGTCTCTACATCCATAACTAATTATTTCCTACCTGCCCTATCAGTAGTGAGAGGAGCACTGAAGTCCCAGCTGCAACGGTAGATCTGTCTATTACTCTTCTCTGCTCAATCAATTTCTTTCTGTCGGTGGCTTTATATATGTTTAGGATTGTGATGGCTTTTTATTGAATTGACCCTTTGATCATTATTGTAATACTCTTCTTTATCCCTGCTAAATTCCTTGTTTCTGGTATTAACAAAACTACTTCAACTTTCTTTTGATTAGGGTTTATAGAACTTATCTTTTCTCATCCTTTTACTTTTAACCTATCTGAATCTTCATATATAAAGTAGGTTTCTTATAGACAGGATATGGCTGGGTCTTGCTTTTCTACCCATTCTGACTATCTCTATAGTTTAATTGGTGTATTTAGACCAGGTGTTGGCAAACATTCTCTATAAAGGGCCAGACAGTAAATATTTCAGGCTTTGCAGGTCATATGCTCTTTACAGCAGCTACTCCACTCTGCCGCTGTGGTGAAAAAGCAGGCACAGACAAGATGTAAACAGATGAGTGTGGCTCTATTCCAATAAAACTATTTATGGACACTAAAATTTGATTTTCATATAATTTTCAGGTGTCAGAAAATATTACCCTTCTTTTGATTTTCTTCCAACCATTTAAAGATGTAAAAACCATTCTCAGGTAGTTGGCCATACAAAAAAGCGGCATAAGCTGCAGTTTGCTGACCCTTGCTCTACACCACTGCTCAAATCATTCTTCTGCTTAAAATCCCTGAGGGACTTTCTATAGCTCTTAGGAGAAAGTCCAAACTCGTTAAAATATAGTCTCCGTTTCTCAACTCTTCCTGCCTTACACCCTATGCTACAGCTACAACAAAACGCTGTAAATTTCCCTTAATATTTCAGACTATACCCCAGCTTCGGAGGCTTTATTCCTTCTTTCACTTGTTCCTGACCTGCTGTTTCCTGTCCTCCTCCGTACGGCACTCCTGCGTGTCCCTTAAGAGTCTGCGTGAGCGCCTGTACGCCAAGGTCACCGTGCGGGACAGCACTATCGTGCCAGCTGCAATACCACTGCACTAAGAATGTCAAAGGCCTCGTTAATGAACGGATGACCGAATGAGCACTAAAATATCCTAAGAGGAAACCGAATGGCTCCCAACAGTAAGAACAAAGTCAAATTCTAACAGGTAGTTATGTTTTCATGTTCATCAAAACACATGTTAACCAAACTGATTAGAGAAAAGATTCTTCAATTCTCACAAAAACTGAAAGCATTTTCTTAATTATAAAATATCTCTTAAACTTTAGTATTAAACTGTAATGTAGCAAACTCTCAGAAGATGGTGCCAGCCTTATATGTCAATAAGCCAAGAAATAATAAATAATAAGACAATGGATTTTAAAAAATGCTTCCTCTTAAAATAAAAGGAGCTATTTAAGAAAAATCACAAGTACAGATAATTCCTAACAGAAAAACGTTTCAAAAGAGGAAAACATCATTCCTGAACCTAAGACTAAACATAAAACTTCATCAATTTTCACCACTTCTTATCAAAATATAGAATAGCTGTCAGTAATCTTCAAAGGTTAAAAAAAAAAGATCTGAGGGAAAGAGTGAGTTTAAGTGCAAGCCCAGAAAACATTCATCTCCACTGAATTTAATTCATCTTAATGAATTCAGTTCACAGTTTCTATATATTAGCATATCCAATTACAACTCTCTATATACATGGCAGGGGTAGGGAAGAAGTAGGAATAAAGAAGAAACTAAAAGTATACAACAATTTTTGGTATTCAATTTTAAGTCAATGTCTTAATTACATAAGTGATAAATTTTAAATAATTCAGTGTGCTAATACTTGAATACGAGATATAAATACATGGAAATAAGTGTTTTTTAAAAACCATATCAAGGATAAACTTATACTTTACAAAATTATTTCACCAATATTTAATAATATATTTATTAAAATGTAATAATATTTTTGAATGTCTCCATTTGGCAAAATTCATTCAACAATTATTTATTTCATAGTCCTTTATATATGTCTCAGAAAAAAATAAAGCATTATAAGAAAATCTCAATTGGGGCCAAGGTGGCATCAATTAACTTGAACGGTTAAATAATTATGTCTACTGCCAACAAAAAACATCAACCTCAAAAATAAAAAATATACTGATAATAAACAAACATCTTGAAAACAAAAGATACACATATCAACTCCAATGAAGAATCACATGTCACTGAAATAGGTCATCAAACTTTAAAGTTGCCAAAAAGAAAGGGGTAAAGCCCTTACATCATAACCGATCACATCATATTGCATGTCTAGAGCACATGTGAAAACAGGTCTCAAGGCTGGCTGTCAAACACCTCTCACTGCGCCTCTGCCGCAGTGCTGATTTAAACTAACACTTCTGTCTCACTCTATGCAAAAACTTCTTTGGGTTTTTGGTATACTCCCAGCTCACTGTTTTAAGTGGGTCTTTATGGTAAAAAGACTTCAGCTGTTTTTAAAAGACTGTTACAACTGTTTAAACATTTTTAAAACTAATACTTAAGCATGATAAGGATTTTTAAATCCAAACTATCAAAGGTTTGAAATGCCACTGATACACTGAAGAAGTATTACAAATGAGAATACACAGTAGCATTAGAAACAAAAAATAAAGAAAAGGTGCCAAGAATAGAAGAGGAACAGAAAAATTTCTGGAAGATAAACTGGTAGAAATAACTCTCCAAATATGGGATCTAATACTAAAAATTTGTGAACCCTAGAATAGGTAAGGTGTATCAACTGGGGTTCAATCAATGAGGCAGAACAGTATAGATGATAAGAAGAAAGATTTATTACAGAGGTCAGACTGCAAAATTGGGGGAGCTGCTGAGCAACAGGTACAGGCTGCTGCCCCCACATCCGGTCTTGAGCCTGATGTCACGACGCTGTAGATCCGCCAGACCAGCAGTCAGGAAGGGAACTGGATAAAGAGCAAGGACAAACTGGAACCTGCCAGGATAAGCAGAACTGATAAGGAGAAATGAAGTCTGCAAGAACAAACTGGAACCTGTGAGGATGACAGTAATGACAAACCAAACTCGCATGTGTCCCTCACCAACCCAAGCCTGATGCCAAGGGTGACCAAAAGGAGAAACGCACACCCTTCTCCAGGGAGCTGCAGACGCAGGGCAAGCACTCAGAGATACTGAAGGGGGAGCCTGACAGGTGCTGCAGGAGCTACAGGTCCCCCTGCCATCCCACACCTACCAGGGGAGCAAGCAAACCAGCGACAGGGTGTGAGAGCTCACAGCGCCTGGTCCATAGCACTGACCCTCAGAGAGCCACAGAGCATGCCTGCCACTTCACTTCTCTCCTACAGCTTTTCCACAAAATGTCTTTTGTAACCAGCGCTAACTGACCAGTACAGGAAAGGAAATTTTGGAAATGTATTTCCAGTTTAGCCAAGCTGACCTAGGACAATGCCACCAGAGAAACAGCAGTGCACTCACATAACCTTAAACTGCCACAAGGTATAAAGAGAGAAAGGAAGAACAGTTGGTACAGAGTGGTAAACTCCTCTAAGTCAGTCCAATAATTCCTAACATCTACAGTGGACAGGGGTCTCTGATATTGCCTATCTATAGTTAGAAGCCTGACTGTCAATATACTGCTGCTAAGCCGCTTCAGTCGTGTCCGACTCTGTGTGACCCCACAGACAGCAGCCCACCAGGCTCCCCTGTCCCTGGGATTCTCCAGGCAAGAACACTGGAGTGGGTTGCCATTTCCTTCTCCAATGCATGACAGTGAAAAGTGAAACTGAAGTCACTCAGTCGTCTCCGACTCTTAGCGACCCCATGGACTGCAGCCTACCAGGCTCCTCCATCCATGGAATTTTCCAGGCAAGAGTACTGGGTCAATATGCTACCAATACTCTAAAGTCAGGGTGAAATATATTGCAAATCCTGAAGGTTGTCCTCACCTTCAAGATAAGAACTACTAAGAAAATCCAGTAATGACCTTCATCATGAATTTTAAAACCTAGATCAGCTACTGTGTGTGTGCTTAGTCACTCAGTCGTGTCCAACTCTTTGCGATCCCATGGACAGAGGAGCCTTCCGCCAGGCTCCTCCCTCCATGGGATTCTCCAGGCAAGAATACTGGAGTGGGCTGCCATTTCCTCTTCCAGGGGATCTTCCCAACCCCAGGATTGAACCCAGGTCTCCTGCACTGCAGGCAGATTCTTTACCGTCTGAGCCACCAGGGAAGCCCACAAATCAGCTACCAATCAGCTACTAATACTACTCAATTTTACATTCATATTTAAATAGGAACAAGCAAGAGTCTACAGGTCTTAACAAATCAAGAGCATGAATGGGAGGACATAGAGCTGTTAACCCTCAGGAAAACAGCCAATATTGGAAATGAAGGACAATGAAAAAAAATGCAAGCATCCCATTCTTGTCATGACCACTGTCTTCCCACTTTGGCAGTAGAGGGTACGGCAGTGGCAACAGCGGCTGCTGAGTCCGAGGCTTCAGCTTTGTACTTGTAGCAATGGCCACAGCAGGATCTGGAGGGCAGGGAGGAAGGCTGGGGCTCGTCTGGGATGATGATGTTCAATATTTTTATAAGGATAAAGGTTATGCAGGGGTGTGACCTGACAAAGTCAACATATGCTACACTTAAGACTTTTTTCATTTCACTGTAAGAAAATTTTACCACACCCCACCCCAAACTTGACCTCTAAGTAATGATATGTATAATGAAAGTGTTTAGATATAAAAGGTACTATCTACAACTAATTTTGAATGCATCAAAATACAGATGAACTGCTAGACTGACAGAGGGATGGACAGATATGTGATCAAGCAAACAAAACAGAATATTCATTGCAAACCCCAGATCAGGGTCAATAAACCACATATGGCATGTGGGTTAAAACTGGTCTGCCACCTGTTCTTAGGGCCCATGAGCTAAGAACAGTTTTCATATTTTGAAAAAAGCTGAAAATAAATGAAAAGAATAATTTCTGACATAAGAAATACAAAATTCAAATTTTAGTATCTATAAATAAAGCACAGTCACACTCATTCATTCATAAACTGTTCATGGCTGGAAAAGCGCCACAACGGGACAGTTCAATAGTTTGTGACAGATGCTATATGTCTTGCCAAGCCTAAAATATTTACTATCTGGCTCTTTTCAGAAAAAGTCTGTCAAGTTTTTCCTCTAGACAGTGAGTATATAGGTGTTTATCATAAAGTTCAACTTCCCTGTTTGTTAAAAATTTTTATAAGAATGTTAAAAAAAAAACAAATAATCATAAACTAATTCAACAGAGGCCCATTGGGAGGAGAAGGGTCAACCACTTTTGAGTATGGCAATCAGATTTTCTAAATCCTACCTGCAAGAAGTCACGTGCTGGGAATCACAAAAAGGTGAGAAAACTACCACCAAGACTGTAGCCTTGGAGACATGCCCTGTCCATTAAAAACTGGCCTAGTAACATTCTACGCACCAGCCAGTGAAAATGTCAAGGAAGCTTGACATCATGTGAAGTCTTAGGTCAAAGAAAGAAAAGTTTTTCAAAAATCCATGAGAAATCAAAACATCAAGCCTTCCCCTATTCTCACTCACAGCTGAAAACTGATATCAGTTTCCAAGGACTGCTGGAACCAAACCACCACAAAATAGGTGGCTTAAGATAATAGAAAAGAATTCTCTTGGAGTTCGGAGGCAAGAAATCATAAATCAAAGTATTGGCAGGACCAAACTCCCTCTGAAGGCTCTTGGGAAGAATCCTTTCTTGCCGCTTTTTGGCCTCTTATGGTTACTAGCAAACCTTGGGAAAGCTTGTGGCTCCCTGACTCCAATCTCTGACTCTATCTTTACATGACTTTCCTCCCTAAGTGTCTCTGTCTCTGTCTGAATTTCTCTGTCCTTGTAAGGATACCAGTCATTGGATTTACAGATAACGCTAATCAAGTACAACTCATCTTAATTTGCTTACATCTGCAAAGACTGTATTTTCAAATAAGGTCATACTCACAGATTCTGGAGGTCAAGATTTCAAAATATTTTGTTAGGGGAAAAGAATTTAAACCACCAGGACTATGCTTCCCCATTTCACTGAGAAATTAGAAATAGTCAAGAGACATTCTACATGTCGCCAGATCTACACATCAAATACAGTATCGGCAGATGTCTATATTCCTATTGTTGAGTTGCTCAGTCATGCCCAACTCTTTCTGACCCCATGAACCGCACGCAGCACGCCAGACTTTCTTTTCCTTCACTACCTCTTGGAGTTTGCTCAAACTCATGTCCATTGAGTTGGTGATGCCATCCAAGCATCTCATCCTCTTTTGCCTCCTTCTTCTGCCCTCAATCTTTCCCAGCATCAGGGTCTTTTTCACTGAGTAAGCTCTTTGCATCATGTGGCCAAAGTATTGGAGCTTCAGCATCAGTCCTTCCAATGAATATTCAAGACTGATTCCTTTTAGGACTGACTGGTTTGATCTCCTTGCTGACCAAGGGACTCTCAAGTGACTAGTACAGCAACACAATTCAAAAGCATCAACTCTTCAGTGCTCAGCCTTCTTTTTTTTTTTTTTTTTTAATATTTATTCATTTATTTGGCTGCACCAGGTCTTAGTTGCAGCATGTGGGATCCAGTTCCCTGACCAGGGATCGAACCTGGGCCCCCTGCATTGGGAGCTCAGAGTCTTAACCACCGGGCCAACAGGGAAGTCCCAGTCCTCAGCCTTCTTTATGGTCCAACTCTCACAACCATACATGACTACTGGAAAAAACATAGGTTTGACTATAAGGACTTCTGTCAGCAGAGTGATGTCTCTGCTTTTTAATATGGTCTCTAGATTTGTCATAGCTTTTTTCCAAGGAGCAAGTGTCTTTCATTTCATAGCTGCACTCGCCATCCACAGTAATTCTGGAGGCCAAGAAAATAAAATCTGTCACAGACTCCATTTGTTCCCCTCTATTTGTGATGAAGTGATGGGACCAGATGCCATGATCTCAGTTCCTTTCATGTTGAGTTTTAAGCCAGTTTTTTCACTCTTCTTATTCACCCTCATCAAGAGGCTCTTTAGTTTCTCTTCCCTTTCTGCCATTACAGTGATATCATCCGCACATCTGAGGTTGTTGATATTTCTTCTGGCAATCTTGATTCCAGCTTGTGAGTCATCCAGCTTGGCATTTCGCATGATGTACTCTACATATAAGTTAAATAAGCAGGGTGACAATATATATCCTTGATGTACTCCTTTCCCAATCTGGAACCAGTCTGTTGTTCCCATGTGCAGCTCCTTCTTATCCTACATACAGGTTTCTCAGGAGACAGGTAAGGTTGTCTAGTATGCCCATCTCTTTAAGAATTTTCCACAGTTTGTTACACACACAGTCAAAGGCACTGACCACAAAGTAGTTAATGAAACAGATGTTTTTGTGGAAATTGCTTTTTCTATGATCCAATGGATGTTGGCAATTTGATCTCTGGCTCCTCTGCCTTTTCTAAATCCAGCTCATTTTCCACTGTCATATCTTTTTGCCTTTTCATACTGTGTATGGGGTTCTCCAAGCAAGTGCTGCACTCAATATGCCAGCAAATTTGGAAAACTCAGCAGGGGCCACAGGAGTGGAAACGGTTAGTTTTCACTCCAATCCCAAAGAAAGGCAATGCCAAAGAAAGCTCAAACTACCACCCAACTATACTCTTCTCACACGCTAGCAAAATAACAAAACTCTATATCGAGGCTTCAACAGTATGTGAACCAAGAACTTCCAGATGTTTAAGCTGGATTTAGAAAAGGCAGAGGAACCAGAGATCAAATTGCCAACATCCACTGGTGCACAGAAAAGCAAGAGAGTTCCAGAAAAACATCTACTTCTGTTTCAAGGACTAAAGCCTTTGACTGTGTGGATCACAAAACTGTGGAAAATTCTTCATGAGATGGGAATACCAGACCACCTTACCTGCCTCCTGAGAAATCTGTATGCCAATCAAGAAGCAACAGTTAGAATCAGAGAGGGAACATAGGACTGATCCCAAATTGGGAAAGGAGTACAACAAGAATATATACTGTCACCCTGCTTGTTTAACTTATATGCAGAGTACATCATGCAAAATGCCAAACTGGATGACTCAAAGCTGGAATCAAGATTGCAGGGAGGAATATCAATAACCTCAGATATTCATAAGACACCACCCTTATGGCAGAGAGCAAAGAGGAACTAAAGAGCCTCTTGATGAAAGTGAAAGAGGAGAGTGAAAAAGCTGGCTTAAAACTCAACATTAAGATCACGGCAACCAGTCCCATCACTTCATGGCACATAGATGGGGAGACAGTGGAAACAGCGATAGACTTTATTTTCTTGGGCTCCAAAATCACTGTAGATGGTGACTGCAGCCATGAAATGAAAAGAAGCTTGCTCCTTGGAAGAAAAGCCGTGACAAATCTAGACAGAACATTAAAAAGGAGAGACCTTACTTTGCCAACAGAGGTCCATACAGTCCAAGCTATGGTTTTTCCAGTAGTCATGTATGGATGTGAGAGTTGGACCATAAAGAAAGCTGGGTGCC
Source organism: Dama dama (assembly GCF_033118175.1). Classification (NCBI taxonomy): domain Eukaryota; kingdom Metazoa; phylum Chordata; class Mammalia; order Artiodactyla; family Cervidae; genus Dama; species Dama dama. The sequence goes on along the minus strand of NC_083686.1, from coordinate 8,671,789 downwards.
AAGGAACTGATACTTTTGAACTGTGGTGTTGAAGAAGACTCTTGAGTCTCTTGGACTGCAAGGAGATCAAACCAGTCCATCCTAAAGGAAATCAGTCCTGAATATTCACTGGAAGGACTGATGCTGAAGCTGAAGCTCCAATACTTTGGCCACCTGACTCGAAGAGCTGACTCCTTAGAAAAGCCCCTGATGCTGGGAAAGACTGAAGGTAGGAGGAGAAGGGGATGACAGAGGATGAGATGGTTGGATGGCATCACTGACTCGATGGAAGTGAGTTTGAGGGAGCTCTGGGAGTTGTTGATGGACAGGGAGGCCTGGCGTGCTGCAGTTCTTGGGGTCATAAAGAGTCGGACACAGCTGAGCAACTGAACTGAACTGAATGAACTTGCCATTCCGTTCTCCAGTCAACCATGTTTTGTCAGAACTCTCCAACGTGACTGGTCCATCTTGGGTGGCCCTGCATGGCAAGGCTCATAGCTTCAATGAGTTACATAAGGCTATGACCCATATGATCATTTTGGTTAGCTTTCTGTGATTTTGGTTTTCGTTCTGCTCTTTCGTTCTGCTTCCCAAATAAAATCCCCTGGTATAAATCTAACAAATCATGTATATGATCTATATCTTACAAAGGAACTGTACATGTAGAGAAAAACTACAAAACTCTGATAAAATCAAAGAAAAACTAAATAAATGATGATGATATATTATTCCATGCTCATGGATAAGAACAGTCATTATTTTTAAGATGTGAGTTCTATTCAACTTGATCTACAGATTCAAAGAAATCCTAATCAAAATTCTAACAAGTGATTTTGTGGATATTGACAAACTCATTCTAAAGTTATATGGAGTGGCAGGAGGCCCAAAGTAGCCAAAACTATACTGAAACAGAAAAACAGGGTACTGACACTACCCAACCTCTGTACTTGCTATAAAGCTTCAATAATCAAGACCATGTGGTATTGCAAAGGAAAGACAAATATATCAATGCAACAGAGTTGAGAGACCAAAAATAGACCACATAAATACAGCCAACTGATTTCTAACAAAGAAGTAAAGGTAATACAATGGAGGTAATAAGTAATAAGGTAATAAGTCTTTTCAACTACTGGTGCTAGAAAAACTGGATAGCCATAGGCAAAAAAGAAAAAAGAAAAATCCAGACACAGACCTTACACCCTCCACAGAAATTAACCCCAAAAGGATCATAGAACTATTTGTAAAATTCAAAACTATAAAACTCTAAAAGATAAAAGAAAAAAAACCTAGATGACCTTGGGTATGGTGATACCTTTTCATATACAACACCAAAGGCACAATTCATGAGAGAAAAAGCTGATAAAGCTTTGTTAAAATTAAGAACTATTCTGGGAAAGAAGATGATGTCCAAAGAATCAGAAGACAAGCCAGACCTCACCAAAGGAGACACACAAATGGCAAATGGCATATGAACGGATGTTCCACATCATACTATCAATCAGGGAAATGGAAAAGAAAACAACAATGAAATGACATAACCTACTGGAATGGAATACTGACAACACCAAATCTTAGCGAGGATGTAGAGTGCAAGGAACTCTCAGACAGTGCTGGTAAAAATGGAAACTGATACAGCACTTTTGGAGGACAGCATGACAGTATTTCACACAAGTAAATATATTCTTACTATATGATCCAGCAATTGCACTTCTAAATGACTTGAAAATATGGCCACACAAAACTCTGCACATCAATGTTTACAGCAGTTTTATTTATAACTGCCAAAACTTATAAGCAACCAAGATGCCCTTTAGTAGGTGAATGAATAAATAAACTGCACTAAAAAGAAATGAGCTATTAAGCCATGAAAAAGTCATGGAGGAGCTATAAATACACATACTAAGTGAAAGAAGACAATATGAAAAAGCTACACACTACTTGATTCAAACTACTAATATATAATATTATGGAAAAGGCAAACTATGGAGACAGTAAAAAGACCAGTGGTTGCCAGGAGTTGCAGGGAGGGGACACATAGGGGGGAGCACAGAGGATTTCTAGGACAGTAAATACACTCGGTATGCTATCATAATGATGGATATGCATGCCATCATATACTTGTCCAAACCTTCAGAATGTGTAACAACTAGAGTGATTCAGAATGTAAACTGTGGACTCTGGATGATTATAATAACATGTTCATCAAATGTAACAAAAGAACCGCTTCCAGGGGCTTATTAATGAGGCAGGGCTATGCATGTTGAGGAGTAGGGGTAATATGAGAAATCTCTGTACCTTGCCCTCAATTTTGTTGTGAACCTTAAACTACTTGAAAAAAATAAAAGTCCTAATAATTTTTTTTTTTAATTTTTAAATATCAGCAAGCAGGCAGTAGGTTTTGGTTTTAAGCTCCCTTAGCTACTACTAAAATTAAGGACTGAACCTCATATAAAACTATGTCAACAAATCTGTTTTCCTCAAATACTTTAATCCTCCATGGTAATTTAACACAGATTTTTCTATCTCAGAAACCTCAACACTAGCAAAGTCAATCTCCAGCATCAGGAAAAGCACTCAAGATTCTACTTTAGAGTGCTCTGTGTGTGTGTGTATGTGTGTGCACACGTGCCTGTGTGTGTATGCAAAAGACCAGGAGGAATTCTGAGAAAAAGCCAAATTTGGCCCATATATATTGTTTCAAGATCTTAATAAATTCAGCATTATTGGAGAATTAATAGAAACTTTTAACCTCTGACAAAGTTCTTGGCTTTTACAGGTTCTAGCAATTTCAGGGATTCTGTTCAACTGTTCTTTTTTTTTTTTTAACACATGCACATGGAGTTCTGTGGCAAGAAAGACAGTAGAGTAGTTATACTCTGGAGCAGCATCAGTTCTAAACAACACACAAGTGATTATCCTCAGAGGATTATCACTTTGAGGTACCACTCCCCTTCCATTCCCTCTCAACATTTGCTTGTAGTAATACTATAGCAGTGAAATAACGAAGAAAAATAAAGCTTAGATTTAACTTCAGATTTGATTTAAAATGTCACATTGACAATTTTAAATTTTATGACAATCATATTACCAATTTATTATCTCTGGGGATTATCTTGAGATAATGTTCAACCTGAACAGTTCAAACAGTGCACCTGATTGTTTAGTTTCAGTCTAGAGAATCCCTCTTGACATTCCTATATTTCTTAAATTTGAAAAAAGTCAACAGAAAACCATTAGCTCAAAAAGAGGTAAAATAGCCAATCTTTTGGAATTAAGTCAAATATATTCAGTTTTTTTTTTTTAAGTGAATTCACTTGAATGTTAGATATAGGCATACCTCATTTCACTGCATTTCACTTTACTGTGCTTCGCAGGTACTGCATTTTCTAAAAATTAAAAGTTGAGGGAAAACTGCATTGAGCAAGTCTATCGGTACCATTCATCCAACAGCATTTGCTCACTTTGGGTTTTGTGTCACATTTTGGCAATTCTCACAATATTTCAACCTTTTTCATTTTTACTATGTTAGTGAAAAGTGAAAGTGAAAGTAGCTCAGTTGTGCCCGACTCTTTGTGACCCTATGGACTATATATACAGTCCATGGAATTTTCCAGGCCAGAATACTAGAGAGGGTAGCCTTTCCCTTCTTCAGGGGATCTTCCCAACCCAGTTATTCAACTGGGGTCTCCTGCATTGCAGGCAGATTCTTTACCAACTGAGCCATCAGGGAAGCTCATTATGATGACCCATAATCAGTAATCTTCAATGTCACTATTGTAATTGTTTTGGAGCATCGCTGGTGGTTCAGATGATAAAGAACCTGCCTGCAATTCAGAAGACCAGGGTTCAATCCCTGGGTTGGGAAGAGCCCCTGGAGAAGAGCAAACGGCAACCCACTTAGTACTCTTGCCTGTAGAATCCAATGTACAGAGGAGTCTGGCAGGCTACCGTCCATGGGGTCTCAAAGAGTCAGACACGACTGAACAACTAACAGTATCAGTATCACAAACTGAGCCCATATAAGATTGCAAATTACTCTGGTGAACATACAAATGATAAAAAACCAAAACAGCCTCACTGCTAACATGAAGAAAGTTGTATTTTTAAAAATTTCATTAAAGTATAATTGATTTACAATGTTGTGTTTAATTTCTACTGGACAACAAAGTGACTCAGTTATATACACATATTCTTTTTCATATTGTTTCCCATTATGGTCTATCACAGGACATTAAATATAGTTCCCTGTGCTATACAGTAGAACTTTGTTGTTTATCCACCCTACAAATAATAGTTTGCATCTGTTAACCCCAAATTCCCCATTCTTTCCTCTCGTTGCAACCATAAGTCTGTTCGCCATATCTGTAAGTCTGTTTTTATTTTGTAGATATGTTCACTTGTGCCATATATTAGATTCCACATATAAGAGATATCATATACGATATTTCTGACTTTCTGACTTATTTCAGTTAGCATGATAATCTCTAGGTCCATCCATGTTGTTGCAAATGGCATTTTTCCATTCTTTTTAATGGCGGAGTAATATTCTATTGTGTGTGTAGAATGTACACATATATACACACACGCGTACCACGTCTTCTTTATCCATTCATCTGTCGATGGACATTTAGCTTGAGTCCATGTCACAGTTCAGTTCAGTCACTCAGTCGTGTCCGACTCTTTGTGGCCCCATGGACTGCAGCACACCAGGCTTCCCTGTCCATCAACAACTCCCAGAGCTCCCTCAAACTCACTTCCATCGAGTCAGTGATGCCATCCAACCATCTCATCCTCTGTCATCCCCTTCTCCTCCTGCCTTCAATCTTTCCCAGCATCAGGGTCTTTTCCAATGAGTCAGTTCTTCGCATCAGGTAACCAAAGTATTGGAGCTTCAGCTTCAACATCAGTCCTTCCAATGAATATTCAGGGCTGATTTCCTTTAGGATGGACTGGTTTGATCTCCTTGCAGCCCAAGGGACTCTCAAGTCTTCTCCAACACGACAGTTCAAAAGTATCAGTTCTTCGGTGTTCAGCTTTCTTTATGGTCCAACTCTCACATTCATACATGATTACTGGAAAAACCACAGCTTGGCCTATATGGACCTCTGTCGGCAAAGTAAGGTCTCTGCTTTTTAATATGCTGTCTAGGTTGATCATTGCTTTTCTTCCAAGGAGCAAGCATCTTTTAATTTCATGGCTGCAGTCACCATCTGCAGTGATTTTGGAGCCCAAGAAAATAAAGTCTGTCACTGTTTCCATTGTTTCCCCATCTCTTTGCCTTGAAGTGATGGGACCGGATGCCATGACCTTAGTTTTTTGAATATTGAGTTTCAAGCCAGCTTTTTCACTCTCCTCTTTCACTTCCATCAAGAGGCTCCTTAGTTCCTTTTCACTTTCTGCCATAAGGGTGGTATCATCTGCATATCTGAGGTTATTGATATTTCTCCCGGCAATCTTGATTCCAGTCTGTGCTTCATCTAGTCTGGCATTTTGCATGATGTACTCTGCATGTAAGTTAAACAAGCAGGGTGACAATATATAGCCTTGAAGTACTCCTTTCCCAATCTGGAACCAGTCCTTTGTTCCATGTCTTGTTCTAACTGTTGCTTCTTGATTGGCATACATATTTCTCAGGAGGCAAGTAAGGTGGGCTGGTATTAAGAGAATCAACTCCTAGGCAGGTTGATAAGAAGGCCCAGGTCCCCAAGGAGGAGAGAGGGGTCTGGGGCTCTTGAAGAGGAGATAGGGTTCTGGATTCTCAAGGAGGAGGAAAGGACAAATGTCTTTTTTTTCCTCTACATTCCTTAGTCACATAAAACACTTTTTTTTCTTAAACCTGGAACTGATGATTACATAACCAACAACTCAGTTTAAACTCTGTACTAAGGATTATATAACAACCTATCCTGCTTGAGGATAGTTTCTTCTTCCTGAAAACCTTCTGGCTAATCCTGTTATCTTAAAATGTAAATTATGGGAGTGGGTCTAGTAAGGTCTTTACAACCTTGAGACAGTCTTTTGATTTATTGTAATAACTAATTTAAAAAGTATATAACTCCCTTGCTTAGACTAGTGAGGGGGGCATTCTCCATCTCCCCTCTGATGTCTATGTCAGAAGCTTTCTCTGGCCCTTTTCATATTTTAGTAAAACTCTGCTACACAAAAGCTCTTGAGTGATCAAGCCTGATCCCTGGTCCCAAAGCTAAATCTTCTTCTTCAGAGATCACAAATCCGATACCATTCACTGTAAGCTATCAGTATTCCCATCTCTGGAAGAATTTTCCAGTGTGTTGTGATCCACACAGTCAAAGGCTTTGGTGTAGTCAATAAAGCAGATGCTTTTCTGGAATTCTCTTGCTTTTTCTATGATCCAAATTCCCTCATAGCTCAGTTGGTAAAGAATCTGCCTGCAATGTAGGAGACCCGGGTTTGATTCCTGGGTTGGGAAGATCCCCTGGAGAAGGAAATGGCAATCCACTCCAGTATTCTTACCTGGAGAATCCCATGGACAGAGGAGCCTGGCAGGCTATAGTCCATCGGGTCGCAAAGAGTCGGACACGACTTAGCAATTAAACCACCACCACCAACGAATGTTGGCAATTTGATCTCTGGTTCCTCTGCCTTTTCGAAAACGAGCTTGAACATCTGGAAGTTCTCAGTTCATGTACTCTTGAAGCCTAGCTTGGGGATTTTTGAACATTACTTTGCTAGCGTGTGAGATGAGTACAGTTGTGTGGTAGTTTGAACATTCTTTGGCATTGGCTTTCTTTGGGATTGGAATGGAAACTGATCTTTCCAGTCCTGTGGCCACTGCTGAGTTTTCCGAATTTGCTGGTATATTAAGTGCAGCACTTTCACAGCATCATCGTTTAGGATTTGAAATAGCTCAGCTGGAATTCCATCAGCTCACCTCATTTTGTTCATAGTGATGCTTCCTAAGGACCACTTTACTTCGCATTCCAAGATGTCTGGCTCTAGGTGAGTGATCACACCATCGTGGTTATCTGGGTCATTAAGATCTTTTTTGTATAGTTCTTCTGTGTATTCTTGCCACCTCTTCTTACTATCTTCTGCTTCTGTTAGGTCCATGCCATTTCTGTCCTTTATTGTGCCCATCTTTGCATGAAATGTTCTCTTGGTACCACTAATTTTCTTGAAGAGATCTCTGGTCTTTCCCATTCTATTGTTTTCCTCTATTTCTTTGCATTGATCATGCCTGGGCTACTGTAAATAGTGCTGCTATGAGCACAGGTGTACATGTATCCTTCAAACTATAGTTCTGAGTATGGACTATACTCAGGAGTGGGACTGTTGGATCATATATTAACACTATTACTAGTTTTCTGAGGGACCTCCATACCGTTTTCTGTAGTGGCTGCACCAATTTACATTACCACCAACAGTGTAAGAGGGTTCCCTTTTCTCCACACCCGCTCCAGCATTTATTATTTGTAGACCTTTTTGTAATGAACATTCTAACTGACAGACATAGTACCTCATGGTAGCTTTTTAAAATAACCTTTTACTACTTTTTTAAAATTTTTATTTTATATACTTGATTTACAATGTTATGTTAGTTTTGCTAAGTCATGTCAGTTGTGTCCAACTCTGTGCGACCCCGTAGACGGCAGCCCACCAGGCTCCCCTGTTCCTGGGATTCTCCAGGCAAGAACATGGAGTGGGGTGCCAATGCCTTCTCTGTGTGTTAGTTTTAGGTGTACAACAAACGGATTCTGTCATACATAAACAATAAAGTTTTTTAGATTCTTTTCCCATTTAGGTTATTACAAAATAGAGTAGAGCTTCCTGTGCTAGACAGTATGTCTTTATCTCTTTTGTATATTATATACATATATATACACACACACATATATATATGCTAAGTCTGAACTCCTAATTTATCTCCCCCCACCCCAATTCTTCCCCTTTCGTAACCATAAGTTTGTTTTCTAAGTCTTTGAGTCTGTTTCTGTTTTCTAAGTAAGTCCATTTGTATCGGTTTTTTTATTCCACATATAAGTGATATTATATGATGTTTGTCTCTCTCTCTGTCTCACTTACCTCACTCAGTACAATCATCTCCAGGTCCACCAGTGTTGCTGCATTATTTCATTCCTTTTTATGAATGGCATTATTTCATTCTTTTTTATGGCTGAGTAGTATTCCACTGTACATCTGTACCTCACTGTAGTTTTGACTTGCGCTACTTTAGTAATTAGCAATAATGAGCATCTTTTCATGTGCCTACTGGCCATCTCCAAGTCTTCTTTGGAAAAATGTCTATTTAGGTCTTCTGTCTACTTCTCGATTGGGTTTGTTTTTTTTTTTTCTTATTGAATTGTAGGAGTTGTTTGTATATTTTGGAAATTAAGCCTTGTCAGTCACATCATTTGCAAACATTTTCCTGATACAGAGGTCAATATAGAAAATGATCCAGCTGTAACATTCCTGTAAGTCAAAGCAAAATCCAAAACAAGGCACTCTCTTCAACTAAGGAAGGCTGAGAGAGGTGAGGAAGCTGCAGAAAAAACGTTTGGAGCTAACAAAAGTTGATTAATAAAATCCAGAGAAAGAAGCCATCTCCATGGAGATGGAGCCATGCTCCATCAACATGAAAGCACAAGGAGAACCAGCAAGTGCTCACAGAGAATTTGTAGGAAGTTGCAAGAAGAAGATGGAGCTACGTTAACTGATGAAGGTGACAACACTAAACAATCCAATTTGACTGGTGACCTTATAAGAGGAAACTCGAATACAGACATGCACAAAGGAAAGACCATGTGAGGACAAAGCCATTTACAAACCAACCCTGCAGATACCCTGATCTCAGACTTACAGCCTCTAGAAGTAAGAAAGTTAATTTCTGTTGTTTAAACCACCCAGCTTGAGGAACTTTGTTATGGCAGCCCTGGCAAGCTAATACAGGCTCTAATATTGTTCAGTAATTTAGATCCTCCTAGCATGGGAACAAACACCAAATATGGACATGGAACTCATACTGCAAGAAACTCGAAAATGAGTTCATAGGAGATTTTTGTTTGTTTGTTTTTAAAGCCAACATTTAGATCTTATGTCCATTTTCTGAACAGGTTGTTTTTTTCTTTTACATTGAGCTGCATGAGCTCTCTGTATTTTTAGAGATTAATCCCTTGTCAGTTGTTTCATTTGCAGATATTTTTTCCCTTTCTGTGGGTTGTCATTTTGTTTTGTTGATGGTTTTGTTTGCCATGCAAAAGTTTTTAAGTTTAAATAGGCCTTATTTGTTTATTTTTGTTTTTATTTCCATTAGTCCAGGAGGTCTCCAAAAAAGACATGCAGATGGCCAAAAATCACAAGATGCTCAACATCACTAATTATTAAAGAAATGTAAATCAAAACTACAATGAGGTATCACCTCACACTGGTCAGAATAGCCATTATCAAAAAATCTACACACAAATGCTAGAGAGGGTGTGGAGAAAGGGAACCCTCCTAAACTGTGAGTGGGAATGTAAATTGGTACAGCCACTATGGAGAACAGTATGGAGGTTTCTTAAAAACTGAAAACAGAACTATCATATGATCTAGCGATTCCACTACTGGGCATATATCCAGAGAAGACATTAATTCAAAAAAGATACACACACCACAATGTTCACTGCACCATTATTTACAACAGCTAAGACATGAAGCAACCTCAATGTCCATCAACAGAGGAGTGGATAAAGATGTAGTACATACAGTAGTACAAAAAATGGAGTATTACTCAGCAATAAAAAAAAAGAGGGAAATAATGCCATTTGCAGCAACACAAATGGACCTGGAGACTGACATACTGAGTGAATTAAGTGAAACAAAGACAAATATCTTATGATACTGCTTATATGTGGAATCTTAAAAAAAATAAATGGAACTTATTTATAAAACAGAAAATAGAGTCACAGATGTAGAAAACAAAGCTATGGTCACCAGGAGAGAAAGGGGGGCTAGGGATAACTTGGGAGACTAGGACTGACATATACACACTACTACATATAAAACAGGTAACTAATAAGAACCCACTGTATAACCCAGGGAACTCTACTCAATACTCTGCCATGACCTATATGGGGAAAGAATCTTTAAAAACTGTGTGTGTACATACATATGTATGTATAACTGATTCACTCTGCTATACAGCCGAAAATAACACATTGTAAATCAACTATACTTCAATAAAAATAAATAAATTTAAAAAAAGATTTTAAGCCAACATTAAATTCCAAATGGAGAGATACCCTTGACTTGGCTCAAGACTTACCCATAACAAGATGTATCCAAAACTAACAGTTTTGCAAAGATTTAGTTTGAATTCCACATTCCTCTTAATTCTTTCCCTCCCACTGATAAAGCAGAGCTAAGTAATACCTTGTTTTTCTTTTGTACTTTTTGCCCATTATGTTAACCTTACTTCCACAACAAGACAAGTCTCCTGAAGGCTGGAATCATGATATATGTGCCCAGGAAGCAGCCATGTGCTCACAAAAAGAACTTGTTACTTTATGGACTGACTGTACTAAATGTTACATTAAGTTTGCTATTATCTTTCTATGCTGCTTAATTTTAAGGTATTCCAAATTAGAAAGAACTCAGAACATGTCTTTAACACATATATAGAATCACACAGATTTTAAAGCATCGTACAAGAATTAGTTTGTTGTTGTTGTTTAGTTGCTAAGTCATGTCCAATTCTTTTCTGACCCCATGGACTGCAGTCCTCTAGGTTCCTCTATCCATGGGATTTCCCAGACAAGAATACTAGAATGGGCTGCCATTTCCTTCTCCAGGGGATCTTCCTGACCCAGGGATCAAACCCTCATTTTCTGCATTGGCAGGTAGATTCTTTAAAACTGAGCCACCAAGGAAGCCCCACAAGAATTACCTAATTTAGCCTAATTAACTGTCTAATTAATCACTTAAAGTAACTATTAGAGACATACAGACCACAATATTTATTCTTATTTTTTCCATTGTTAGCAAAATACATCTTTTACAGTATACAGTAGCTAATCTTAACCATTCCCTGAATGATAATGAGAATGTATTTTCACAGTAGCAATTGGTGACATTTCAATAAATCAATGTACTGCAGTGATACCTAAATAAAAGCTTATTTCACTATAATGATGCTTCCAGGCTTCCCTCAAGTCAGGTGGTTACTTGCAGTTAATGATCTGTGACATGCCACACAAGTAGTCCTAAAAAGACTTATTATCCACCTCATGTGCAACAATATTTGCTTTATGGATGGCTAAATGAATGAAGACATTCAATGCAACTGTAAAAGTAAAATCAAAAGAAAACTTACAAGTAACATGTTTTCTTTAAGTAAAAGGGCTGTGACCATTTTCCATTAATACTTAACCTTTTGCTGGAGCAGTGTAACCCCATATAATACTCAGATCCATGAAGTCCAAGAGTTGTTCTGGGTTAATGCTAATTAACTGCCCCCAATCAAAAGAGCAGTAACTTTCCAAAATTGTGAGATCATCAGCCTTTATTGCTGACGTCAAAGTCACAAAGCTAAAAGGAGACAAATATGCTTTATACATAAATTAAGAGTATGTTTTTCAACTGAATTTACATACACCTACATAACACAAACACTCCAAGAAAAGAATTATTATGCTGCACACAAAATTTGCTAATCTCAAACAATACACTATCTTTTATAGCTGCCAAACTTTGTAAGCATTCAAATGTTTACCATTTATAATTTTATTTCATTTACTAGACTCGGCTTTTGTCCACCATATGTCCACTGTGGATTAACTATTCCCTTAGGCACAATTAAGGCCTTTCCATTTGTTGTAAGAAGAGCTAAGTATGAAGGACACAGCCAGAAATAACATTTATACCTCAACCAAAAACAGAAGAACATTCAAACTCAAACGATGGTTTATGTAGCATCTTTTTTTATTAGACTCATGTCTACAAAGCAAAATAAACTTGAGATAAAAAATCATGGCAACTGTACACCAGCTTTCACCATTCAGATTGAATATCAAAATTATAATACCTCTATCCTGAATTTAAATATTTTTGCAGAAAAAAATGTACTTCTAAACTACAAGTGAAGGGTGGCTTCCAAACAATAATTATAACCAAAACTTTAATAATTATTTGAAATACACTCAAAGACATTTCACAAAACTTTTGATGTTTTTGATTTTTAAATCCTTAAGTTAAAAAGCTACATGGATTGAGCAATATCTCTTCCCATTACCCATAACTAAAAGACAGGATTCTGAGAGGCAGTGGGAAATAGAATGACAACAACTAACACATACAGCACCTATTAAACATCAGGCATGATTCCAGGAGTTTTGTTTGTATTTAATTCTTTTAACAATCTCCTTATAAGGTAGGTGGTATTGTCACTTCTGTTTTACAGATGACAAAACTGAGGTAGAAGAGGGTGAATACCTTCCCATGGTCACAGGTTTAAATAAGTAAGCCCATATCTGACCTAAATGATCTTACTTAAAAGTCTTTGTCCTTGACCACTACTCCTTCTGCCTTTATAATAAAGATATTAAAGTGCTACAACACACTACAAAATAAATATCAATAAGGGGAAATAAATACAACTTCTTATTTTTTAAAATTAAAATTTTGAATGAAAATTAAGCAATTAGAGCTTAGAGTTTAGTTTTCAAAAGAACTATGTGTGTAATACAAAAGAATTTTTACATGATCTTATGTAACAGTAAGTCATAAGCACCAAGTCAAGCTGTTATTAAATGCCTCTTCCAAATGAAAAACCTAGCCTCATAGTTTTACAAAAGCTAGGGAAAAAAAAAAGTATTATTTTTTCTCTTTATCATCTCAAAAGTTCCATAATTCCATCCCTTATTGAGGTTGAGAATTAATAATTTTGCAGTCATTCATAACAAGTATTAGTATTTATTGAGCACTTCCTGTGGCCAGGGATTGAACTGGATCCTAGAGAGACGGCAGTGAACAAGACAGTCTGTGCCTTCATGGAGCTTTAGTCACAGAACACCTGCATGATTCCAAAGGGAAAAACTAAACAAACTTTGCTCTAAAAGAAGGTGATACTTTTTCAGAAAAATGGCACAGTTTAAAAAGCAAAAAACACTAATAAGTATTAAAATCAAGGGAGAAACTATCCAGTATTCTGTTCTACCTAGTCCTTTTCTATCTATTTCCCTCAACCCTCTATAAAGAGAACTGGGAAAGTTCTCACACACACCCTTCATGTTCTACTTTTTCACTTAATGAGAATCAATACAACAAACTGAAGAGTAAGGAGATGACATTTAAAACTATATCTAAAGTCAGAAGGCATTTTTTAAAAAATTTAAACATTCATTTTATATCATCAGGTGTTTACACAACTCCCTCCCTCCACGTCTGTCTCTCTCTTTTCCAACGAGCATAAAGCATACTGTACTACCTTCCCTCCTTTAATGTGAGTCTTCACTCACATTCCCTCCCACTGCTACCCCATTCATCGACTCCCTCGCTCAGGGGCATTACATATACAGGTTGCCTCCATTCACTGTCTACAATTCATTTCCTTCCCTTCTCTCTGGAACTCACTCCACTCAGCTTTCAGTCCCACAACTCCAGCGAACCTACTTGCCGAGGTCAGCACCAGCTGCCTCCGTAATGCTTAATCCAGCCATCCTCAGACCTGCTCTGCTCATCACTCCTCTCTCCTTAAAAATCCTGTACATTTGGCTCCCAGGACACTTCACTCTCCTGATCTTCCTCCTACCTTTAATGGCCACACTTTAATTCCCTTGCTAATCTCTCTTCACTTTCCCAACTTCAAAACATGACTTACTTCAAGAACTAATCTTTTGACCTCTTTTCTTTTTATACTCATTCTATGTAAAGTTCATCCAGTCTCACAGATTTAAATATCATCAATATGGTGCTGACTCCCAGACTTTTATCTCTAGTCTTCATCTTGTTACTGAATGATAGACTCATATATCTAACTCCTAAACATCTCTACAAAGAGGCTTAATAAGTACATCAAACCTAACATGTCCAAAACCAATCTTCTCCAAATATGCTCATCCAACACTCTTCCTCATCTCAGTAAACTGAACTTTAACCTTCCAGATGCTAAGACCAAAAATTTTGGCATTATATGGCTTCTTCTCCCCTCTACTCCATAACCAATCTACGAAAATATCCATCAATATCTTCCAAATCTATCCAGAAGTCAACCACTTCTCATGGATGCTAAAGTCACTTTAGTCATGTCCAACTCTTTGTGACCCTATGGACTGTAGCCTGTCAGGCTCTTCTGTCCATGGGATTCTCCAGGCAAGAATGATGCAGTAGGTTGCCATGCCCTCCTCCAGGGGATCTTCTTGACCCAGAGACTAAACCTGTGCCCTTGAGGTCTCCTGCATTGGCAAGTGGCTTCTTTACCACTAGGGCCACCTGGGACTTCACCATTATCACTCCTCCTCACCTGGATTGTCAAAAAGTTTCTATTTACCTTGCTTCCACTTTCACCCACTATGGTATATTCTCAAAATAGGAATTGTAGTGATCCTTTCAAGTTGAATCACTTCAATCGCCTCAAACCCCTCAGTGGCTTTTCATCTCATGCAAACAACAGTCAGAGTCCTTACAACGGCCAAAAGTCTTTCCTGATCTGTCCAGCCCTTCTCTATTAGCGCACTTCAAGCCTATGCTAGTCTTTCAGTTACTGTTCCTCATACACAGCTACACACACAGCTACCAACTCTCCCCACCTCCCTGTCTCCTTCTCCTTCTCTCCCCCATGTACACACATGCATGCCTCCTCACAGTTTCTAAGAGAAAAAGCAACAACCAAATACTTCAGGGAGGCCTTTGCACCTACTCTTTCCCTTTACCTGGATAACTCTTCTGCCAGGGATCTATGTGGCACTCTCTCTCATCTCTGCTATGCCTCTGCTCAAATGTCATCTTCTCAGACTTTCCCTGACTACCATATTCAAAATCTTAGCACTCTCTTCTAAGAATTCCCTTTTCTCCTTTCCTGCTCTATGTATCTACACAACACAATGCCATTTAATATATTATGTATTTTACTTATTTATTTATTGCCTATCTTCCTCTACTGGAACACCTAGACAGGTATAGGCTCAATGACAATTTGCTGAATGAATGAAATAAATGAATAAGAAAAGATATAAGAAAGCAGACAAAGAAAATAACTGCTGAATTGCTTTACTTACTACAGAAACTAGACATTCATATGAAATTTTAGAAAATGTTACAGAAAATGAAAACTAAATTCTAAACTCAAGAACAAATTTCAGTTAAAAAGAAATGCTTCTTTAAATCAAGCTCCCTGGCTTCAGATTATACTACAAAGCTATAGTAATCAAAACAGCATGGTACTAGCACAAAAAGAGACACATAGATCAATGGAACAAAAGAGACAGCTAAGAATTCAACACTAAGATTTATCGTTACTGTTGTTTTAGGTATATGTATCTATTCATGTATATGGAAAATGGATACTTAATAATTGAATGATAAAATGAGCCTAAAAAATCATCTCTCCAAGGATAAGACAGGATTTCAATTACATGTAAAGTTAAACTCTCTTAAAATTGTACGGCAACAAATATGTTCAATTAATGAGACGTATCATCTAAATACAGTTAGGGTCATCATATTTTAGGAATAGAAGGTGCTTATGATTGTCTGGTACAATCCCCTCATCTAGTACATGAGGATCATCATAAGTGAATAAATTGCCAAGGGAATGAAGTTAGAAGACAGTGATAGCAGCAGAACAAAGTTTTCTGATCCCCACTCTGTATTCTTTTAATGTACATGGGGTTTATTACATAATCACTGCAAATGTAAAGCAAATTATTAAGGGGGCCTAAATTACATTGATGAAAATCTCAAATCTCCTTTTTACAAAAAAATCTGTTTTTATAGCTGCATTCTTTTATTTAATACTTAATTTAATTTTAGTAATTAAATTTTCTTCTAAAAATTAAATTCAAAGATTCATCATAAAAGAAACAAAAGATGGATTATGCTTTCTTTACCATTTAATAAACTTTCTATATAATGACAATGAAAGATAGACAGAAATTATATAAACAGATGGCTATGCCCAAAATCCTTACACAGCTTCTCCCAAACAATACAAAACCCCATAAGGCAGAGGCCAACACAATACTGTAAAGCAATTATCCTCCAATTAAAAAAAAAGAAAAAAACAAAACCACAAAGTCCTTAAACTTCCCAAGTAAACCATCATACTGCCAAAATGGTTTAAAGCAGGCCATCTAAAAAAAAAAGTAAGTATGAAATGACATAATAACTGTAACAACTGTCAAGTGAAAAATGTTTCTTGTGAGTATTATGAAAAAGCACTCATATGACATTTTCTGCCCCCCAATATATCAGTCATAATACCAGTCTAAATTCAAGCTTATGCATTTATTTGAGGAAACTACTCTATCAAGTAAACTTGAAATATTATCAAAATGTTCTTAAAAGTACAGTAGTAGTGTGAAGTATCACATAAAGGAAAGCTATAAGTGTTTATATTAAAATACTCTCACTCTTTAAAAAGATGGTAATGATAACCCTATATGCAAAACAGAAAAAGAGACACAGATGTACAGAACAGACTTTTGGACTCTGTGGGAGAAGACAAGGGTGGGATGTTCTGAGAGAACAGCATTGAAACAAGTATACTATCAAGGGTGAAACAGATCACCGGCCCAGGTTGGATGCATGAGACAAGTGCTCAGGGCTGGTGCACTGGGAAGACCCAGAGGGATGGGAAGGGGAGGGAGGCGGGAGGGGGGATCGGGATGGGGAACACATGTAAATCCATGGCTGATTCATGTCAATGTATGGCAAAAACCACTACAACATTGTAAAGTAATTAGCCTCCAACTAATAAAAACAAATGGGAAAAAAAAAAAAAACTCTCAATACACAGAATACTGATGCTACCAGTGTCAGAATAAGACACTATCATCCTCCTCCAGTAAGTACATAATCATAGCTCTATTTAACAAATTTACATGTAAACAGAGGAAAAGGCAATATACATATAAAGCCACAGAAACAGAAATGTTAGATCCATCTGAAAAAGACACTTGGATCTGATACCTTGGGGTTACTATTACTGGAACAAAAAGAACCAAAGTATTAAATGGATAAAGAGCAGACTTTTAATTTAGACTGTATAAACAGAATGAACTTTTCAAATCCTCAAAAGAGCTTTTGTTTATGCTTTATAAATTGTAAACTCTTACACAAATTTGTAATAATAACTCATTTGTTCACTTTGTTATACTATTATAGATGACAATTTTTATAGAAGTTAATATTAATCCTTCAAAACAGGAATCAAAGTAAATGTTACTTACTTCATAGTTTCACATTTCCATTCTCCAGATAAAATAAGAACATTTCTGAAGACTCAAAAGAGTCACAGTATAGTCAACTATTTTCATGTAAATTCCCATGAAGTTTAGAACTGGACTTATAACCTTCTCTTATGCTCCTCTATTACTAAGAATAAAGAATAGTCTCTAAAAGCCTTGTGATAATTTTATTGAGAAGATCAGCAAAATTTTCAACTTAAAATTTACTTGTTTTACTAATACATTTCCATGGAGTTCAGGGAACACAACTTACAGGGTACATTAAAATGTAACCTTTGAACCTCACAGTGTAAAACATCACTTCCTGGGCAGAGATAGTACTCCAAGAACAATCAATCACTGTTAAGAAGAATATACACTCAACATTGTTAATTAGTGTAGATGCACTCTTCTCTATGCCCTCATCTGTCATGAAGATTGTTTAAAAATCTGAGTTATTAGTCTTTATTTGGGAAAGGATCTGTTTAATATCTTTAAGAGTAGAAATCATTCATCCATTCACTCTATACTGGAGCATGATAATTCCTACTCCCAATACAAGTTACTGATAGCCACCACCCCTCCACTAACTAAGAAGCTATAAATCAGGAAGGGGGCAGCTCCTATGCAACCCTGTTAATTTCTGTTTACAATCTATCCAACCGAGAATGTTAGCTAGTCAAGGGAGAAATGAGGTGATGGATCAGATAGTAGGAAAACATAACAGCTTGGAGATAGAAAATAAGAAAATGACAAATTAAAATGTCATGTGGTTATAAAACATGGATTGAATATAAAATTTATCTTTAAAAAAATTAATATTCCTGATGTTCATTTCATTTTAATTTGAACCTTCCCTGAAACACTAAAAGAAAAACTAAAATTGTATTTGAGCGCAGATTATGATTTTTAAATTAAACACACAAATTTTTAATCTATAAATTAAAAGTTCAAAGTGTACAGTTCTACCAATATGTAAAAGTTTAAAAAATGAAGCAAAAATCTGAATTTTTTAACATTTATTTAATCTAAAATCATGACAGAAAATCTATGATATTTTATCTCAAACATGATCCAGCATAATATAACCTCGATGTGTTTCCAAAGAAACTCTGATATTATTTACCAGAGTGGAATTCAGTAGGGCAGTTGGGTCTGAAGGCCATCTAACAGATTCCCTGTATCTACATATGTATTTTTCCTCATTAAGAAACCATTTTCCCTGAATAACATATCCCGGGCCATAAACACTTCTAATTTCAACAGTCTTCATGAAAAGGCTTTTATTCATTCATTCAGTATTCATTCATTCAGGCACTGTTGTAAGTGATGGGATCCTTAGCTTTCACAGAGTTTAGACAGACAAGAAACAAACGAGAAATGATACCAGATGACAATGAGACTAGGCAGATAACTGAAACAGAACATCCTTTAGATTTCATTGGTGGAGGAAGGCAACTCTGAGGTGATGACATTTAAGATGAGTTACAAATGACAAAATGCAGCCAGCCAAGCAAAGGCCAGAGGAAAAGTCCATCAAGCAGAAGAAACCCTAAAGTCCAAATTAACTTGGAATGTTATAGGAACAGAAAAAAAGACAGATGTGCCTTACACATACAGTGGACAAGGGAGCATTTAGTAGAAAATGAGTCTGAGAGGTAAGTAGGAGCCAGATTACCTTGTGCTTGAGAAACCAAGTAAGGAGCTTGGATCTCATTCTAAGTGTGATGAGAAGGCACTAGAGGACTTTAAGCAGGAAAGTCATATAACATGATTTGCTGTTTGGGAGCTGAACTGTAGGAGAACAAAGCTAGGAGCAGGAAGAACAGTTAGGAAGCTAGTGCCACAGTTCACATGAAAGATGGTCGGGTCCACTTGTAACAAGCTTGTAGTAAGTGGAGATAAACTGAAAATCCCTAGGCTCTGCAGTTCAGGCTCTGGTCAAATGAGAGCGCCCCGATGCTGGGACAGCAAGACCTTCAAGGCCAGGAAACCAGGGTCTAGGCCTGGTGCATTTGGCTCCCCAAATCGTAGAAGTTATCCTAGATGGTAATATAATTGCTTCCAGGTGCTTATGTGGCTATACTCATTGTAGCCTATGAGACATCTCACTGCACTTGCAGCTGCAAACATCATCAAACTTCAACCGAACGTCCATAAAACACACAGAATAAGTAGATGACTTACCCTCTTTCCCATTCTGAAAGTTACTACTTCCAAACGATTTTTTTTAATCTCACTAGGGAAAAGTAAGGCCTTCCATGGAAATTTAAACATAATTGTATTTATTAATCCCAACAACCAAACAAAGCAAAAGAAGGTCAAATTTGTAGAAAACTTGAAGATGGTATAGAAAAAGAATATAATTAAGACCCAGGTTAGCAGGTCCCAAACACTGCTTAAGCATTCTCTTGGGTTCTACTTTTGTGCAAAATAATAATGGCTACCTGAATACACATAGCTGGCACTCGAGAATGTCTGCTGAATGAACTGCCCTACCCAACACATAGTACGAGAACTATTCAGCTTCAAATGTCTTCCCACCGTATTTCTTTCGCTTTGCTTTCAGTATCTACAGCCTTTGCTTTTAACTGAGGAAATTCAATGTCAATAGATCTACTCTAAAAGAAATGTTAAAGGAAGTTCTTCAAAGAGAAAGAATCTGCTATCAGACTCTTGGATGTATACAGATAAATAAAAGTGCTGGCAATGTAATACGTAAAGGTAAAATAAAATGTGTGTGTGCTGTGTGTGCTAAGCTGCTTCAGTTGTGTCTGACTCTGTGCAACCCTATAGACTGTAGCCTGCCAGGCTCCTCTGTCCATGGGATTCTCTAAGCAAGAATACTGCGGTGGGCTGCACTGCCCTCCTCCAGGGGATCTTCCCTACCCAGGGATTGAACCTGTATCTCTTTCGTCTCCTGCATTGCCAGGCGGGTTCCTTACCACTAGTGCCACCTGGGAAGCCCAAATAAAGTGCACCTTTTTCTTATTTGTAATTGTTCTGAAAGCTAAATGATTATTTAAAGCAAAAGTTGTTTGCAGAACATTTAAAAATATGTCTGACAATAATAACACAAAGGATTGGGGAAGATTAAACAATACTACACATGAAGAGGGATACTATTATTTGAAGGTAGAGTAATCAAGGATATATATTGAATATTCTGGGCTTCCCTGATAGCTTAGTTGGTAAAGAATCTGCCTGCAGTGCAGGAGACCCCAGTTTGATTCCTGGGTCAGGAAGATCCACTGGAGAAGGGATAGGCCACCCAGTCCAAAATTCTAAAGAAACAACTAAAAATATAATACATGAATATAGAATATGTATAATAAGTTAATAAGTGAGATAAAATGGAATAATAAGCAATCAATTAACCAAGGAAGAAAAAGAGGAGAAAAAAGAAGCAATAGATTGAACAAATATGACACTCATGTGATGAATGAAAAATGTGGGACAGAACAACTGCAAGTGTCTTATCATCTGGAACATTCTATGAATCTGGGAGCTGCTTCCTTGGCTTGGAAGATTTCCAGTGTTCATGAGGCCTTTGATATAGAAACTCTTAATAAAATCTCT
Source organism: Dama dama (assembly GCF_033118175.1). Taxonomy (NCBI): domain Eukaryota; kingdom Metazoa; phylum Chordata; class Mammalia; order Artiodactyla; family Cervidae; genus Dama; species Dama dama. Next base: position 8,650,835 of record NC_083686.1, on the reverse strand, counting down.
TTAACTAGCATAGCATTGATTAAAAAAAATCTTTGCTTTTTAATATAATTATACCTCCCCAAAAAGAAAATACTACTATAATGTAATGCCTTACCTCTTAGAAACAAATTGTAAGATCATTCACTACATGAACATATTGATCATATGAAACTGAGCCAGTGACAGATAATAGCAAACAATATCCAGATAAATGTTCATCTCTAATCACTTAATTTTATATATATATATAATATTCTGTGTGACTGAATACTCTGTTACATGATCTCATTCTCAAACAGAGTATTAGTAATATAAGTACAAGAAAAGGATTAAGCCAAAAGTAAAAAAATTCTTTTGATTTTCATGCTCTTAAATCTCAAACGTAACACTGTAACAGTTTTTTGCATAAGTTCATATAACTTACATAAATGTTTGTTTTTAAAACTCAGAATGGCATCACCAGCATAGTCCAATAGCCCATCTAGTCTGACGAACGAAGCCCATCTAGTCTACAAACCAGTGATGGAGGCCTCAAAGGATACATAAACACATAACATACTGTATATAATTGTGCACCACCACACCATTACTCCAGATGTAGTTAGATTATGTCCTGAAAAAATGAAAACAAATCCCAACTCCCATCACTTCCCTACTCTGTAATTTCCCAAAAGGTGATAGGAAACCTCCAATAAAGCACAAATTTAACTATAATATATGCCAATGCTTTGGTGACATGACAAATGACTAACAAATGATCTTCTAAAATGAAAAGCTGTACTCAGAAATAGAACCTAAACTCATCAAAACCTATGATTTGTAAAATGAGTTTTCAATGAGTTGAAAATCATCTGATTCACTTAGTTAGATCTATAAAATAAATGAGCAAAATTTAATTAAAGCTTAATAAAAACTGTTTTCATCCATTTTGTGATATGTTATACTGTTTCTAGAAAGCAGTATAAAATTTATATTTTTAACTCTTCAGAGAAATTATATTCACACCTGTTTTGTAATGGTTTTAAAGCAAGGCTTGATTTATTAAATGTTCATCTAAGTGTGCAAAACCACATAATGAAGAAACCATGGTTTGGTCTTTCAGGAAGTACTATTTCCCAAACAATTATAAGCCCCCCCAAAAATGCACTATATTTTTAAAGACTTCTGGAGGAGAAAATTCTCTTGGTAGTATACTTGGGTACTGATTTAACAACACTTATAGTCAGGAAACAGTTTCTGACCTGAATCCTCCATGGTATAATTTAAATTCATTTTCTTTTTCTCTGACCTCAAATAAGTTGTAGAAGATTGGGTCATATCATATCTATTTGAAAACTCTTATTAAGGTCTCCTTTTCCAGGGTAAATGCACTGCAGGACTATGAACCAAGTAACAATCCTGTACTGAATTCAGTCTTATAATTCTTACATGCTGTATATCATAGCCCAAGAGACAGATTTCAAAAATTAACCATCATTTCTACAAAGCACCACTCCTTCCCCACAATAATATACTTTCTCAAGAAAAAAAAAAGTCATAATGTAAAAACAAACCTCAAAAATTTAGAAAAAGAAAGTCTGTGAGCGATGAGGGCAAGGAATAATACACACAGAATTCCATGCAGACACTGCTTCCTTTCCCGGAACAGGGTACCATTTAATGAAATGTATCTCTCAAAATCTCTGGGGCAGAACTAAGGTTGCAGTGCAATATCATAAAAATCTGCAGCTGTGCTGCCGTTCTTAATAGTCCACGCTGCATCCTTAGACCACAGGAAGCCAATCTACACACACTGTCAGAACACAACTTACCTTAACAAGGAACCGGCCAAAGCAGCAGAGCAGTTACGACAGGTCAAGCATCAAAACTGTTACTGAAAAGACTGTACACATCTTTATGAATTTTCTCAACGTGCTCACTCCAGAAAAGCTGCTTTTCCAAAAAAGCTACTCGCGTTTCCAAACATCATTTCTTTTAGGGATAAAAACTATAGGATAAGCAAATAAATTTACTACATATAAATAAACATTTATAACTTACTTTTATTGCCCACCAAGGCAACCAGGGGCTGAGTTTCTGACTCCTCACTCACTTTCTTCACCACAGAATACCAATCTTCTAAATTCTCAAAGCTTTGATAATTTGTAACATCATATACCAAGAGGACTCCCTGTCACAAAAGAGTTACAGAACATTTGTAATATACTACTTTAAAAAATATTAATATTAAATATTTATAAGTAATAGATATGTTGAGTATAAAAAATATAAGCAAGGACTGTTTGTATCTGACTTTAATTCTGTTATTAGCAGACAGATAACACTGAATGTTTTCATTCAAGATGTTAAGATACAAAGCAAGATAAAGAATGATTATATCAAATTTTAAGTGGGTTCCCAATAAGATATCTGGGATATGCTTGATAAGTTTCAATAAATGTTAAGAAAATCTTATTACAGAGGTAGAAAAAACTGCAAGGTCTACAATTCTGCCTGTCACTTTCATGAGGTCAAACTTTTAAACCTTTTAATAAATAACCATCTGCTGCTGCTCTTTTAAAATATTTTCAAAAATGGAGATCCCATGACATCCCTTGATAGTCAATTTCAGCGTTTAACACAATTTTCTTTAAATGAAATAAGTCGATTTCCTCTTTCGGTCCTCTGTGCATTAGGAGAACAACATGAGAGTATCCTCCTTATAATAACCCTTCATGTACTTGAAGATAGTTAAGTAACTCCTTCACCATCTTCTTTCCAGAATAAACAAACTCAATTCCTTAAACTTGCCTCAAAGGACCTATTTTCTATCCTTTTAATCATAGTTGTTGGTTCTTCCCAAGGCATGCTACATATAGTTTTTTGACATCCTCTTTAAAATGAGCAATGTAAAACTGGACATGGTACTGTAATAAGAGTCTGAACAAAGCCAAATATAACAGAGGGATTGCTTCCTGTCTCTTATATATCATATTCCTTTTAATACATCCCATTATTTTGTGTGGGAAGGAGAAGAAGTATGTACACACACAAAAATAACACTGCTACATTCTTGATTCTCATCCAATTTGTGGTCAAACACTTAATACAAAGCTCTGCATATATAAGTCTGGACCCTAATGGCATTTATGTCTCCTTCTTCTTAAGTTATAATCATAAATGTTGACAACTTCTTACACCTATTATGTACCAGAAAGATATCTGGATCTTTTCATTCCTCCTCACAAAAAATCATGCAAGACTGGTATTATCCTCATTTTCACTAATAAACACAAGGTCACAGGGAGCCAGAATTTGAATCAAGGACTGACTATAAAGTCCACTCATTTACTCTATAAACATTTGTCAGTCAGCTATATGCAAGGCACTGTGCTGGGTACTAGGGACATAAATTCCAGCTTCAAGGACTCACAGCCCTGCAACAAAGCCAGACAAACAGACAAGTATATAACACAAAACTCATCAGCAATGGTATGCTGGTAAATATTAATTAACCAGCTTGAGGCATGGTAAGGAGAAGAAAGGATGAGAGAGGGTTATTTGTAGCATTTGCCAATTTCTGTAGTGTAAATACTCTCCTGTGGTCATTTAAAATCTATCAACGTCACTTCACCAAACAGAGCTGGGTAGGATATCACCACACAGCATTTCCACTATACAGGTACACTTGATACACTAGATATAAATAACATTAAGGGCACAAACAACAGAAATATATAGTAAAATAATCAGTAAGTGATACATTTTGATCATATAAATCTTTGTTTTTAATATAATTCATGAGTTTATATATATATACATATATATATATATATTTTGTAATCACTAATGTATTCAACAATCGGCTCAAAAAAATTCCTAAAAATTTAACAGCTGACTCTCCCGATCCAGACCTAGCTCACTACCATTGTGACCTTGCAGTACTGTGCTCCTTTTTCTCCCAGTTTTATCATCAAATAGTTGACATACATCACTGTACAAGTGTAAGGCATACAGCATGAATTTACATATATTGCACGCTCATTCGTTAAACTTCATTGGCTCCCCCAAGTCACTTAGCTTCTCTGGGTCTCAGGTTATTTGCCTAAACACTCTCTATGATCCTTTTTCAGTTTAATGACTCTATAATCTTTATGCAAAATCATGTGTCTGATTTATTTTACTAATTTACAAACCTATTTCTATATTCCTAAATGCTTTGAAATACTGTTCAGCACAGAATTATTTGAAACAATAAGCATAATTCCACTTTTCTTATTAAAAATAACGTCCCAGAAACAGCCTCTGAACAAAGCTACTACTCAATCCACTGACTCCACCTCCAGTTGACATGAGTGATACAATGTATTATACTTAAAAGAGCTCTGCCCTGGAAGTCAGATCAGCTTTGGATTATAGTCCTGGCCCTACTAGCATCTACTGATCTTGGGGAATGCTTCTGTCGTCCACCTTTATAATACCTGTCATGATTAAGTGAAGTAATAAAAACAGACTTATTTTAAAAATAAGATACTACACAATCACTGGGAACTTTTTTTATTATTATTCTGAATGAATATGAATCATTTTCAAGGTAACTTTGAGGTAGCTTTCACTCTCATAAACTGAGCTTTGACCTATTTGTTGTATAGTCACTAAGTCCAACTCTTTGTGACCCCATGAACTAAAGCACACCAGGCTTCCCTGCCCTTCACTATCTCCCCGAGTTTTCTCAAATTCATGTCTGTTGAGTAGGTGATGCCATCTAACCATCTCATACTCTGTGGCCCCCTTCTCCTCTTGTCCCCAAGCTTTCCCAGTGTCAGGATCTTTTCCAATGAAATGCTCTTCACCTTAGGTGGCCAAACTTCGGGAGCTTCAGCTTCAACATCAGTCTTTCCAACGATTATTCAGGGCTGATTTCCTTTACAATTGACTGGTTTGATATACTTGCAGTCCAGGGAACCCTCAAGAGTCTTCTCCAACACCACAATTTGAAAGCATCAATTCTTTGGTATTCAGCCTTCTTTACGGTCCAACTCTCACATCTGTACGTGACTACTGGAAAAACCATAGCTTTGACTGTATGGACCTTTGTCAGCAAAGTGATGTCTCTGCTTTTTAACACACTGACTACGTTTGTCAGCTTTCCTTCCAAGGAGCAAGCATCTTTTAATTTCATGGCTGCAGTCACCATCTGCAGTGATTTTGAGCTATGGTGCCTCTTAAACCTGGACATTTTTAGAACTCTTCTGGGTCAATATCTGAACATAATAGAATATATGCAAATAAAACATGGCCAGCATCTTTTGATAATCTGTACTAGACCAGAGCCAAAGAATAAAACTATAACTGATCTAGACTAGGAGTTGGTAAACTATGGCCCCAAGGTCAAATTCAGCTCATAGCCTATATTTTGCAAATAAAGTTTTATTGAAGCATAGTCACACTCACTTGTTTAAGTTTTATCAATGGCTGCTTTTGTACTATGATGGCAGAGTTGTGTAGCCACAACAAAGAAAGTCTGACCTGTAAAACCTAAAATATTTTCTATCTAGTTCCTTAAGGAAGTTTGCCAATTTCTCATCTAAACTGATGTATCCCAATATTCTCCAATCAGCAATACCTATTAATTGGTCCAGGACTCATAAGAAAGATAGAAAAATAAACACCTTTCCATTAATCTAGCAACCCAAATATCTATCGGTTCATATATTCCTTTTTCAGTCACTAACAAAAAATTATGACTTTTATCTTTGCTACTAACATGACAACTTTGCACCAGTTTTGAATTACAACAATGTGGTGAAAAACTGAGAAAGGAAAATGAGAAAGCCAAAGACAGTAAAGCAAAAGAAGTTCTAGGACTTTAGGTTTGAGTTCAGACATGTAAAGAGTTTGGAAGTCATCACATTTGTCCTTACATTAAGAAAAAAGCTGGACAAACAGAAAATCAAAGACTTTTTTTGGAAAAAACGGAGAGCTGAGTTTGTAGGGCAAACTGACATCCTGAAATCTGGAGAAAGAGGAGTGAATCCAGAGAGTCACCATCAAAAACCTGCTTACCTGGAACAAAAGTCACTAGAACCAGTAAATAGTAGACTTACTTGAACAGTAATTTTGACAAACCGCTGAAGGCTGGTCATGGTCTAGCCTGAGGATCAGAAACTCCTGGGAGACATAGTTTTTGGGATACCCTCATACTTTCATGGGTTTTACCTACCGGTGAAGAATCAAGAAAAATACCCTCATAGCTCTGGTAGAAGGAAACAGAAAGTAACCACTGTAAAATATGCCCAGAGCACTGTCCCAAAAAACGCACACTCTCCAGGAAAAAAAGCTTAATCAGAGTCTTCTAGCACAAGCATTTTCCAACTTCAGCCCCTTCTAGCCCACCTATCTCACATAAATGAGAAAAGCTAAAAGATACCTTTTCATAGGTCACAGCCCAAGGACACAAATTCTTAAGTCACACAAGGCTGTGACTTAATCATAAGAGTACAGAATGTTTCCCTCCCTCCATACTTCACCACATATCAATAGGGCTCCAGGATAAGAGTGGAAGATTACATTTGAAAGAACTGCAAGATACAAACTCCAACTAAGGAAGAATTCAAGATGTACAAAAAGACGGGGGAAGGAAAAAAAGGACACTAAAAGAATTTAATGTCTCTGGCATTTAAAGCTTCAGTAAGCATTCAACACAGACCAACTCCTGGCCAAATTAAGATAAAGCCTCAAATTACTAAAAGGCTATTTATTTGAACTCTTATCCCAAAGAAAGGCAATCCCAAAGAATGTTCGTTCAAACTACCACACAATTGTACTCAACTCACAGGCTAGCAAAGTAATGCTCAAAATTCTCCAAGCTCGGCTTCAACAGTATGTGAACTGAGAACTTCCAGATGTTCAAGCTGGATTTAGAAAAGGCAGAGGAACCAGAAATCAAATTGCCAACATCTGTCAGATCACAGAAAAAGCAAGAGAATTCCAGAAAAAAACCTACTTCTGCTTTATTAACTATGCCAAAGCCTTTGACTGTGTGGATCACAACAAACTGTGGAAAATTCTGAAAGAGATGGGAATACCAGACCACCTTACCTGACTCCTGAGAAATGTGTATGCAGGTCAAGAAGCAACAGTTAGAACTGGACATGGAACAACAGACTGGTTCCAAATGGGGAAAGGAGTACATCAAGGCTATATATTGTCACCTTGCTTATTTAACTTATATGCAGAATACATCATGCAAAATGTTGGGCTAAATGAAGCACAAGCTGAATCAAGATTGCCAGGTCAAGTATCAATAACCTCAGATATGCAGATGATACCACCCTTATGGCAGAAAATGAAGAGGAACTAAAGAGCCTCTTGATGAAAGTGAAAGAGGAAAAAAAAAAAGAAAGTGAAAGAGCAGAGTGAAAAAGCTGGCTTAAAACTCAACATTCGAAAAAACGAAGATCATGGCATCTGGTCCCATCACTTCATGGCAAAGAGATGGGGAGACAATGGAAACAGTGACTGACTTTACTTTCTTGGCCTCCAAAATCACTGCAGATGATGACAGCAGCCATGAAATTAAAAGAAGCTTGCTCCTTGGAAGAAAAGGTATAACAAAGTTAGACAGCATATTAAAAAGCAGAGACATTACTTTATCTACAGAGGTCTGTCTAGTCAAAGCTATGATTTTCCCAGTAGTCATGTATGGATGTGAGAGTTGGACCATAAAGAAAGCTGAGTGCCGAAGAACTGATACTTTTGAACTGTGGTGTTGGAGAAGACTCTTGAGAGTCCCTTGGACTGCAAGGAGATCCAACCAGTCCATCCTAAAGGATATCAGTCCTGAATATTCATTGGAAGGACTGATGCTAAAGCTGAAACTCCAATACTTTGGCCACCGGATACAAAGAACTGACTCATTGGAAAAGCCCCTGATGCTGGGAAAGATTGAAGGCAGAAGGAGAAGGGGATGACAGAGGATGAGATGGTTGGACAGCATCACTGACTCGATGGACATGAGTTTGAGGAAGCTCCAGGAGTTGGTGATGCACGGGGAAGCTTGGCGTGCTGCAGTCCCTGGGGTCTCAAAGAGTCAGACACGACTGATCGACTGAACTGAACTGAATACTCCATACATCTTGTCTAGTTTTCAACAAAAAATTAGAAGGCATACTAAAGGGCAGTTTGAAGAGAAAAGCAAGCATTAGAACCCGAGTCAAACATGAGACAGATTTCAGGATGATCAGAGCAGGAATTTAAAATAATTGTCAATAATATTTTAAAGACTCTAATGGAAAAGATAGAAAACATGAAAGAACAGGTGAGTAAAGTACACAAAGAGATGGAAACTCGAAAGAATAATTAAAAGGAAATGCCAGATATCAAAAATACTATAACAGAAATAAGACCACTGATGGGCTCATCAGTAGACTAGACACAACCTGGGAAAGAATCAGCAGATTTGAACATAACAGAAACTAACAAAACTAAAATGAAAAGAGAAAAAAGAACGAAGAAAATAGAATATCAAAGAACTGTGGGACAACTCTGAATGTGTATCATACATGAGACTAGAATATCAGAAAGAGAAGATGGAACTTAAGAAATATTTGAAGTAATAATAGCCAAGAAATTGCCAAAATTAATTAGACACAAAACCACAGATCCAAGAAACTCAGAAAACACCAAGTTGTATAAATACAAAAATATCTACACCTAGGCACATCATACACTTAAGACTCCATAAAACAAAAAACAAAGAGAAAATCTTGAGAAAAGGTAGAAGGTGGAAGCTGAGGGGAACGAGGGGATACCCTATCTGTAGAAGAACAAGGATAAGAATTATACAGAATTTCTCATCTGAAACCACACAAGTAAGGGAAGAATGAAGTGAAATATTTAAAGCACTGAAAGGAAGAAAAGGACAAATCTAAAATTTCAAATATAAGATTATCTTTCATAACTAAGGAAGAAAAAAGACTTAGACAAAAATTGAGAGAATTCACAGCCAAAAGACTTGCCTAGGAAGAAATGTTAAAAGAGGTTCTTCAAGAAGAAGGAAATGATACACATCAGAAACTCAGTTCCATATAAAGAAAGGAAGCATATCAGAAAAGGAACAAGAAAAGGTAAAATAAAATCATTTACTTGTCTTATTGTTAATTAATCTAAAATGTAACTATTTAACAACAGTAATAATGTATTGAGTGATTATATTATAGCATATGAAATGAAAGACACTGATGTCATCAGGGACAGGAGAGATGAACTGAGAATATTCTTCTATGAAATATTTTACGGACTGCACAGGAAGCAATGTAATATTGTATGAAAGTGGACTTAGATTAGTTTAAAATGCATATGTAAACTCTAGAGCAATTACTTTAAAAAGAATGCTTAAGTATAATTGACAGGCTAAGAGAAGAGAGAAAGTGCTCAACTAAAACGAGAAAAGACAGAAAGAGAAAGGAGGGGAGGGGAACAAGCACAAGGTCAGAAGACAAACATGGAAGCTATGAACTCAACTATGTCAATCAATACTTTAATGTGAACGGTCTAAATCTACCAATTAAAAGACGTTTTCAAGGACACAAACGCTTAAGTCACACAAGGCTGTGACTTAATCATAAGAGCAGAGAATGTTTCCCCTCCTCCATACTTCACCACACACCAAAAGGCCCCCAGTATGAGTAGAAGGCTGGATTTGAAAGAGCTGCAAGACACAAACTCCAAAAAACCAAGACTCAACTGTATGTTGCCTACAGGAAACACACTTTAAAAATAGAGATACAGGTTAAAAGTTAAGGGATAAAGAAACATCATGTAACACTAGCAAAAAGAAAGCTGCAGTAGCTATATAAATTTCAGACAAAGCAGACCTCAGAATAAGGGAAATCATGAGGTATAAAGATCGGCGTAATGATAAAGGGGTTAATTCTCCAAGAAGACATAATAATCCTTTGTGTATATACACTTAACAACAGAATATCAAAATATGGAGGCCAAAACTGACAGAACTGTATGGAATTCAAAACCCACAGATCCATTAGTACAGTTGGAGATACCAATACCTCTTTTTCATTAATTGATACACCAAGCAAGCAGAAAGTCAGAAAGTTGACCTGAACAACACTAACAATCAGCTTTATCTAATCTCGTCATTTATAAAACAGTCCATCCAACAGCATTAAAATGTATACTCTTCTCAAGTTTATATGAAACATTCATCAAACATTCACATTCTAGGCCATAAAACATACTTAACAAAATTTATAAGAATAGAAATCATACCAAGCATGTTCTTAGATTACAATGGAATTAAACTAGAAATCAATAATAGAAAGATAGCTGGGAAAACTCAAAATATTTGGAAATTAAACATACTTCTAAATAACACATGGGTCAAAAAAAAGAAGTCCCAGGAGATGCTTAAAATATCTTACATAAAATACAACTTATCAAAACTTGAAGATACAGCAAAAACAGTGCTTAGAAGAAAATATAGAGCACTGAACATGATACATATATCTTGTGACATATATATCACGAGAAGAAACATAAAAAATCTAAGCTTCCACTTTAGGAAACTAAGAGAAAAGAGGAATTTAAACAGTGCAAACCGAAGAAAAAATAATAAAAATTAGAGCAGAGATCAATGAAATTGAAAAGATGAAAACAATAGAGAAAATTAACAAAAGCAAAAGCTGATAACCTCTAGCCAGGCTAACCAAAAAGAGAGAGAGAGAGACTGAGAAAGAGACACAAATTAATGAGGGGTCATGACTGACTCCCATAGACATTAAAAGAATAATGAAGGAATAATATGAACAACTTCATGGCCAAAAATTTGAAAACACAGATGAAATGAACCAATTCTTTGAAACACACAAACTGCCAAAACTCATACAAGCTGCCATAGACTCCCAGAGCTTCTACCCACCAGCTTCAGCACACCAAAGCCAGACCTCTAAGTACTCACCTCTTTGGGAGCCTATAATACAAGCACCTCAAAGCCCCGAATCTCTCACCACATCAATCAATCCAGCCTTTTTCCAGAAAACTATCAGAAAGTACAACTCCCTCAGAAATGCAACACATTTCGGCAACAACTGAAGTCTGAGAAGAATCTCCAGGGAACTGCTGGAAATAACTGTCTCTTGGCAACCTTGCAGCCATCTAAACCCTCCACCATGTCTCATGTCCCTGATACTCTCTTCTATCAAACATCTGTCCACCACTGATCCTTCTGCTATGTATGCCTTCATCCCTATCCTGCCCTGTGCTTCCTCTTCCTAATTTACCCTCCAAATGCTCCTCTTCTTTCCAAATCTTTCTGCCATGACTTTAGGAAATCAGACTCTTCAGTTTAAGCAATCCTTCTACATCTTAATAAACTCTTCATAAAAATTTCCTCTATTTTCCTCTATCTTAACTTCACCATTGTCAAAAAAAACTCTTCTCTTTATAAACCTTAAGACTTTTAGTAGATAACTACATAATATTAGCTAGCACTTTATTTTCATCTGCTTCACTTATCACTATACCAAATAAGTATGATTAGTCAGTAAATCAAATGGACACCATTTTCAAAGGAATAACCAATAGCAGTCTTGAAGTAACAGACACTGTGGCAGCACTTACCAGTATTATAAGGTATTTTAAAACTTAGTTCTAAAATTTAATAGATACAATATATACAACTTAATGAAAGGTTCCTCATTCCCAAAAAACAGGTATTTTTTCTTGCTTATTTGTACAACAAATAATCTACTTTAGATTTTAATTAAATATAGAAATGAGTTAAATCATATAGATTATACTAGTCATAACAACATATATTTTACTGTATAAGTACAACCTGTAAGAAGGAACACTAATGCGAAAGGACTGTAAATATAATCAGTTACAAGCTGGCAAACATCCAACTAAAACAAAATTCAAAGCACATGACAGCGGAGTCTCAGGGAGCCCACCTTCGAGATCTCCTGTCCCCCCAGCTGTCATACAAGCACCACGTCCTTCTGTTGGTGGTTAAGAAGGTAGCTCATCTGCGTGGGGCACTGGCACACAATAGCAGTTATGTTCTACCTCACAAACGACTACACTTCATTGAGTTTATACTCAGTAGAGCAGTGTTTGCAAACCACTTAGATTCCAGGGCGGAAAGAGCTACAAAAACGAAACATCCAGTCCTTCTCTGAGGTTTGTTATTAGCCTCTGTTAGCCACAGGTTACAGGGCACTAAACACTATGTGCTGTGTGTTTGCTTGCAACCACTATGAAAAATAGCCTATAATATCTTTCTGACAACTCCTAGAAAATTTTAAGTTAATTTAAAATCAGGGAATTTAACTGGGACATACTTCAATTCTTAGAACTAGTTTTTGACAAAATACCTCACAAGTTCTTTCTTGGATATCAATTCGATTTTGTTTTAACCAACACTATCCAACACACTATCACTAAAATTCAGTGCTACTGGTTGAGAAAAAGTAAAGACGGTAAAAAGTGAAGAAGGTAAAACAATCAGTTTGATTTGACTATAAGTTAATTCCTAGCCTACAAACAAACTTCTTCCTGGATGATAAGAAATGCTTTAAAAAAAACAGATTCATAGCTTAATAGCCCAATTATGTATAATTCTTTCCATACACATTACATAAGTTACAGAACCTAGAAAAAAACCCTAAATAATACATTATACCGATGTCCTCAAAACAGCTTGTCAAAACATTTCTCAAAGATTTCTACCCTACAGCATGTGCACAAAAATCTGAAGTATTCATTAGATGGGCAATATACAGCATCTACAATGATTCTAGACACAAATCTACTTTGAAGAATAGTTATATAATTATATAACATTATTAAACACTATTAAAATGTTTATGAAAGCATTGTTTTTAAAAGTAACATTTCCCCCAATTTATAGTAGAGAACTGCAGTCAGAGCTTCTCTGGTCTGTGTAAAAAAGTTTACATATATTTTAACAAAAGAAACTACTGTACTTTATTGCATTTTTACATAGCATTTAACTTAGGATCTCTAGAAAGCAGAAAAAATTGATGACAATTCATTTTATCATGTCAGAATTCCTACTTTCCTGGCATGATTTCATGAAAATGTTCATGTACTTCCTAGAAATACTTTACTGCATTGTTTTAATAAACCAAGGTATATGCTTTACAGAGATTATAATATATAAACAATGTAAGGCACTGTCAAAAAGGAAAATCAACAACTACCTTCAAAATAGAAATCTCATGTGACATTTGCTTTCTCCCAAAATACGAATTACATTAGAAATGAATACAGACATTTTTACTAAACTCAACTATTCTCAAAGATAATGGAAGTTTTTAAAATTTCTACAAATTTGCTCATTAATGTCTGCTGACTTTAAGCAGCTACATAATAGCATAAAACACACACTGTAAAGAACTATAAAGATTTGAGAGGATGGTCACACAGCATTGTAAATGTACTAAATATCACTGATTATACACTTTGAAAATGTTTGTTTTTATACTATGTGAATTTCATACCAATATTAATCTTATATAATAATTTTATAATATTAATAAACTTTAAATTCCTATAAATCAAATAACAAATTTGATAAATTTTAACCAACACTAAATATATCAAATTTTTAAGTGATGTGGAGTAAGGTAAAATTAAGAGAGTCTAATCCACACACATTATATTCCCCTAATTTTTAAATGAAAAAAAATTTATTAATTGAATGTTATATTATTTACTCTGAGATATATTAAAAATTTCCCATTCACCACTAACTCTAGATATATCTATGAACCATAAAAAGTTATTCTATTTTACATTCAGAGTCAAATATCATTAGACGCTTGACTAACCTAGTTCTCATTTTTTAAAATCAAATATGTATCCATGTAGATAGATTTTAATGGAGCAAAGAGAAAAGAAACTCATTTTCAAATCCTATTTTACCAACTAGGTGAATGAAACAAGGACTGTGGCTTCCCACAAACCTCTGCCCAATAATTTTTCTTTACCTTACTATCTACTTTAAACATAATCAGTTTAAAACAGAAAGAAACAACAATAAAAAAGCCAGACACAAAAACTTGAGACATATTTTTTAAGAGGAAAATGAACAGGCATAAAATATTAAGTCATATGGTCACAGGTGAAACTTCTTTCAGGAGACAAAGAATATGTAGAAAAGGCGAAGAGGAGTCCTAAAAGCCTAGTCTACATATCAACAATGCAAACTCACAGCTCGAGGGCCTTCAGACATGATCAAGAACCATGTGAGCCTCAGCCTTCTCTGCATATTTTAGAAAATAACTCAGAATCTATTTTCCATCCAAAATTAAGGCAATGGTATTTGTTAAACATCAAACTTCATATAGAAGAGTGCTTAATACTCTGCCTTCATTTTCTAGATTCATTTTTTTAAGAGCAACACAGTTCCACATAACCAAGTTATGATTCTCCACTTAAAGCATCAACCTCCAACAAAGAACTAAATGAGACTCATGACTATTACCCCCCAATACCTCATGATGATATGAAAGATACAAACTAACTCAAAGTGAAGGAAAAAGTAAAAAAAACAGCATATCAATAATTAAGTACATTAATTACTACTATGTATATTTTCTATTAGCATAATTTAATTTTAAAATCTATATATCTATATAAGCTCATGTTGCCAAAGAATTTTTGTTATATAATTATTCAAGTAGTTTTTCTCTACACAGACTTTCTTCTGAAAAGACACTACATATGACTATCATGTTAAAAAACTGTATGTGCTTCATATATATAATTAGTTATACTTAGTTTTCTGATACAATATATCTATTAAATTTGAACACTTATAAATATTTAATAAACTAATTCATAGCATAGAAAATATATACATATATATGCTTTTTGTCCTTACAATTTAAAATGAAATTAAATTTTCCTGTCTAGTAATTTTCATTCTATTCATATATTCTGTAAGTGGTGAATATGACCAAAATCAGTTACTAAATATCAAAATATCATTTATTACTACATATATTAAACTTCTGACAGTAATATTAGTAATACAACTAGCATATGAAAGCTATTAAGATTTACCCAGTTCCCTGACCCAAATCATTCTAAACACGACTTTGGGGGAGGATGAAATCAAAGGATTAGCACAAATGTAAAATCAGTCTCCCTACATACGATATAAAAATCAAGGTAGAAAGAGCATGTGTGTGTGTATGTACCTGCCTATGTGCTTGTAAGGGGAGTATATTCAGTATCGGAATAATCATAGAATTAATTTCATACCTGTGCTCCATAGATATATTTATCCAACATCTTGCCTCCTATTGTCTGCCCTCCTATGTCCCAGACTTGAAGAGTAACATTCAAGCTTCCTAGAATATAAAACGGAATATAAAAATAAGAAAAACAGGAACAATATAACAACTGAATACGGTTTCAAAGAACATTAAGTCACAGTGATAAACTCTGAACCTAATGTGCATGTTTATTCTGCATGTTCACATAACTGGAATTGTGAAATAATGCTGTCAAAAGAGATGAATAGTGGGGAATTTAGGTTTACACTTTACCCCAGTTCCATGCAACCACATTTATAATCACCTTCAAAACAAAAGAAAATACATAAAGTTTTAATTCACAAACGACTTAAACCTTAAAATGTTTTTTCTTATACAGAGACTAAAACAATAAAGCAGTTGAATGTGGAGTAAGATATAGATTTTAAAAATTAAAATTGAACTTTACCTTATTGCATATAATGAATTTTGCTGTAACTTCTAAACTCTACAGGTTCTAAATAAAACTCACAAGTTACCAACAGACTACAAAAATGGTCTCAAGGTTTCAATTCGAATGAAGTTTTAAATTTGAAGTTCAGCTACTATATACAATAGTGAACATAATTTTAAAATTACATGTTTTCAAATTTAACTTAGAAAATATAAACATTTTCACAGCCATATTCAGAACTGATGTAGGATACATACCCAGGATATCACAAATTATTATGATGCATTTATATCTGTTCAAAGCATTCCATGAAACTAATTATAATATGTGCTTCAAAGCACTCATAAAATAGAGCAAATCTATTTGATGATTTAACAAATCTCTTCCCCATACAAACATTATAAAAGCATTCTAAATTACTAAAAGGCAATCTTTAAAATTCTTTTGTCCATTTTGCAAAATATTTACTTGATAAAAAATTTATAAGACGTTTTTCTCTATTATCAATGCAATTAGTGACTAAACAACAAAATTTAAAGACCAAGTTCAATATGCTTTGTAATTTAACATTTCAGACTGTTTCTCCTAATAAAACTATGCTGTTTTCTCCAAAGGTGGACAGAATCTCAATCAGCACCTTCAAAATGAGCTCCCACACCAAAAATGTATCTTTCTGAATGATTTGCAAATCAGGAAAACTCAAAATCTTAGATACTAAAAGACCAGACTCACTTCAAAAACAAACCAAAAAATGTTATATAGATATGAATTTTTATACCAATGCAAAACACTAAAATTGGAGAACGTTAGTCACACCATTCAACTTAGCAACTGGAAAGAAAGTACACCACTAGATTAACCAATCAACTTTTACCCTTAACTCTAACTTTTGTAGGGTCTGTATTACAATCTTTCCATTATCTGGATGTAGTTCTGTTCCATCTGCCAACCTGCAGGATTTACATGAGGAACTTCCATTAGCATTAATGAGAGCTACTGAAGTTTATCACCCGTCATCTTTCCCACATATACACACTTTCAACGCTCACAGAGTAATGACTGAAGTGTTCTTAGAGCTCTACAAATACAAAAACCAAAACGTCACAGACGAAGACTCACCCAACAACTTGTATAAAGCCAGTATCTTAAAAAGCTAAATGTTTAAGAAATTTTAAGAAAATTTAATTAAGAAAATTAAGTTCTAGAAAATTAAGAAATCTAAATTCAAAATTCACTGTCCTACAATGCTGTCTCAAATTAAGCAGGGGAGAAAGGGCTGGTTGACACTAGAAGCATGTCATATAGTTTCAGGAGCCTCTAGATAAACAGGCAGTACTCCATTCATTTTACTAACAAAACTCTTTAGTTATGTTTACTTCAAAAACCAATCCTCAACAGTGTTAACTTTTTAAAGCTTTTAGGCAGCACTTAATAAAGGGCATTTAATACCATTTTCTTCAAGGTCAATAAACTTAACTTCATATCAAGAAATACGAAGCTTTTTTCCTTTACATTCTGATATTTAGACCCTATCCTATCTATAACTTTAGAAATATCATCCTAAATACATACTTTCAAATTCTGACAACATAATTTCAAGACTTGTATTCCTGCATTGAGGGAATATTTGTTAAATCCATACCTTTCCAAATAAATACTATTTGTTGTTCTTGGCTTGTTTTTCTTTAATATACACATTCTAGTGCCTCAGATAAAAACAGCTGTGTATTACTAATAAGCCACTAATATACAACACTAACCAAAAAACAAACAACTTTTCTTGTTACAGCTTCAACAAATGATATTAACTTCATGGTTATTTCATGTATCTAAAATGTATTTTCAACTTCCACATTTGAATTTTAGGCTTATTAACACATAAAAATAAATCAGAGTTCCTCCTATTTGGGAAACAAAATAATACAGAATTCAAATTAATATTACCTTTAGTTCTAACAAGCAAAAACATATGAAGTCTTCTAGTATATTTTCAAAATGACAAGCCTATAAAACTATATAAGAATTTTCAAATAATCAACATTGCAAAAATTTTAAAAACCAAGAATCCATTAAAATAAATTTCTAACTAATAAAGAATGTTAAGGAGGAAACTGTCAGCAATCTAATCCTAAATGCAAAATGCTACTACTGCTCCTCTGTAAGAAATGACATTTAACTAGAGAAAAAAAATAAATGAGGTGACAAAATACAGGTAAGTTGCTTTTGGTATGAATCAAAGCCACCAAGAGGATTCAACAGTGACCTTGTAAAAGTACACTTGGTGCCTTGGTTAACCTTACTTAAAGTGCTGCATAGTCAAGATGGAACTAAAAACACAAGTCTGCCCACTTCTTGTACTAAAGACTTAGAAATCCTTTTCACAGTAGAACGCTGTTTACTGGACTGTACCCACAAGCTTCCTGAAAGTATTTTGACTAACGCTCTTAAGAAGCTCTATCAGCAGAATCTCTGACTAACAGATACACTATTTTAAGCAGTAAAATCTGCACAGTGGTTGCATCCAGACTATACAGCATACCAGATCATGAAATATACTAACATGGATGAGTATTTGCAAAGTAATGACCTTGAAAACTTGCATGAAGAGAATGTCAATAGATGGACAGGAGGTATTACACCTCTAACGATCTGAACGGATAGACATCTCACTAGAATACTAACAAATACTAGATTTGCCTCCTGTGCTGCTATACCATAAATTTAATAATGCTGCCTATAATTATTCAGCAAATGATACAAATATTAATCACTGGGCACAATGAATTAAACTATACAAAGGGTATACTATAAACCTTTATTCATCTTATTTCTTAATATACCTATTAATATCAAATCAAGCTACAGCTTTTTCCTTCTAATATTTATATAATAATTTTAAATCCACTAAACAGAATAAAACCAACTGCTTTTATATAAAAAAAAGTTTTTTCTGGAATTCTGCCCATCAAAATAAAAGCTTAATCAGGAAAATTAAAATATACATTCAATAAGAGTATGCACTTCCTAGTGTCACTTCTTTAACCTAAGTACTTTCTACTCTAAAATATATTATAAATTTGGATTTCAAAAATAATACTTTTTACAAAGTCAGCCAAATTCAAAACTGGCTGGTACTGTGCAAAGAACTAGAAATCATCAACATGTATTACACATATAAAATGTTTAGAATCAGCCTTAAAATGTTTTTAATGTCTGAATAGGTGCTTGCTCCTTTACTTAAGTCTTTGAACTGAAAAATCAGAAAAATTAAACAATATTCATAATACAGAAAGTTAGTGCTTCTGCTAGTTAGCACTGAAACAAAATAGTAATTAAATACATACTGAGGTTCTCTGTGTAGAGCTGGCATCTCTGAAGAAACTGTTGTGAAATAAGTTTTCACTAAATATATTATCTGATTTCTACATGTATTCTGCTAGTGATTGGGGTAAATATTCTATTATATCAGCATTAACCTATGCATAAGCTAATAATAAAAAGATTTTCAGTTTTTAATACATACAAAAATACAAATGAAACAAAATACACACATGTTTCTCATTAAACCTCTTTCTGAACAATAACTTAGTAATGGATAATTGGAATTCTTTTCTGAAGCTATATCTTCTTATTTATTTTTCATTGGTAGTTAAGTAACAACCATCAAAACATAAGAGTATATTACTAGTGAGATATGCAGAATACCTTCAATTACCAAGAGTTTTCATTAGCTGTTCTAAAACATTCATAGAGTTGTCTGATAGATGGAGTATTTGAAAGACTAAAATATTTCAATAATATTAGAATTTATTAAACCCCTTCCCACTATATCAGTCACGTTCCAGTATATGAATCTGACACTACACTTGCAACTGTTTTTATTCAAATGTGTTTCCTCAGAGAGGACAGAGAGATGGACTGGTTTATGAAGTCAATCAAGACAGACTGCTTTTAATAAAATACTTTAAACACATAATTTAAGCACAAGTGAATGGACAGAGCATTTTAAAGCCCCAATTGTTCAGAAACTAACTTAAAACAGAAACCACTCTTTTTTTGTTATTATTTCCCTGTATTTCCCACAAAATGTGCTGCAACTGGCATCTAAATAGTTTCTTTGCATGGTGAACTGAAACATCTTGAATGCTCAAACTGTATTTTTATGAGTGCCTAGGGACCCTAAATTTTAGTGGTCTATTAAATGCCAGCAATTTCATGCTGCCTTGCATAAAACAGCATTCACATATTAGAGCACAGAAGTTCCATAGCTACATTATACTTCTGTTCCAACTTTCTCTCAAACAAAAAACTGAAGCAGAGGCTAATCAAAATAACATTTAAAAAAATAATCCTTTCCAGTCTTCTCACATTTAGTTTATACAATATCTGTTGATAATTATATGGCATTTGATTTTGTTTTTAAGGTTAGAATTTTATAAGCAACTATTGTTTATCCTCAAAAAATGTGCAACGGTCAAAAACAGTGTAGAGTGGGGAGTATATAAACTTTTTCCTTACACACATGGACAGTATGTCTTCACGATAGATGCTGATGAAAGAACCTCCCTAACACACGTTTACTGATTACATATATTTTCACAATGAAACAGTACCCAAATGTTACACACTTCTGCTTATGTCTCTTATCGTCAGATATGAACAACTTTCTATGTTAAGACATTTTAGTCTCTTACCTGGCAATGTTATTCTTCTCAAAAAGAAATCCAATCCCATAGTTTGTTTGTACTGTTTCCCAAAAGTTTCTTGAGCAAAACAGGTAACTAAGGAGGTCTAAAAAATTGATGCACAGAATATCAAAATTAATGTCTTTGGCTTTAGAAATGTAAACAAAATCACTACTATATCTTATTAAGTAATCTTAATATTTATACTCCAATTATACCAACAAGTAACTTTAAGCAGTTCTAATCAATTACAAGGGGAAGAGGGACTTTTCATTCCACCAGGTACATTTCACTTGCCAACCAGCTATCAGTGGCGACAACACACTAATCAGCTAAATCTCTTTAAATCTCTTTACATCTCCTGACTGTCAACCTCCTATTCCTTGCTAGAAATTAGAATTTCTATTTATCAACAGAGAAAACTAAAACAACATGATTAAAGATCTGAATCTTATATGTCCCTATATATCAGTTCAACACAACTTTCACAGATGTTTCATTTCTGAGGTCAAACATCTGAGTAGTTTGTGTCTTCAGCTAATAAGTAGTAGAACTAATTAAGGAAAGGAGAACCTGTTTATACAATTTCTTTTTTTCCCCTAAGAAACGTGTCTAATTTTTCTCTGCATTAAAAATGGCAAATGAAAATGATTCTATAGAACTGATAATATGTATCTTTTAAATTAAGAAGTTGAAATTTGTAAGATTAATATTAAGCAGGCAAAAATAAATATATTCCATTCAAGAACTAGAAAGCTTAACAGTCTCAAGAATATTATAGCTAGAACAAACATATATCTACATTTTTTAAATAATTCAATATAGATCTACATTTGTAAAATAATAATTCAAAGTTACATTCAAAACTCTTGAGTTTCTTTACAGTACCATTTCTTACCAACGCAAACAAATAATTAATCATTCTAGTGAAATAACTCAAAAGCTCCTTAAACATTGGTAATGCACTATTTATTCGTAAACATTCCCTAAAAGAAGAGAAACGGAACATCATGAAGCTTTTCTGCTCTTCAAGACAGATTCTCAAAATTAAAGAAAAATAACCCTTTTTTATTTTAAAAGTAAAATTAGATGTCAACTCCTAAAATAATGAAACCTAAAATTTGCAAGATAGCTTATTATAATTATGACATAAGTGCAAAAGAGAACTGGGTCAAACTTTCTTTCAAAAAATCCTAAAATTCCTTTGACATAAGAACCATATTTTTCAGATAAATGGCAATTTGCACACACTAATTCCAATTCATTTAATATTTAAATAATCAGCATTTGTAAGAAATTGCTAAAATATTTGGTCAAGTATATATTGAGCACCTTAAGAAAGATGTTCTGCTACACTCTGAGAAATAAACTTACTATACCAAAATGAAAATTTATTTGGCTTCCTTGATAATATAAAAACTGAGATATCAGAAGAAAAAAAAAGTAAGCATTCCTTTTTAAAGCCTTTTTTTTATTTAGCCTTGTTTATGCCAGTGAACTCATTTAACTTAGAGCACAAAAC
The DNA here is from genome assembly GCF_033118175.1 of Dama dama. Taxonomy (NCBI): domain Eukaryota; kingdom Metazoa; phylum Chordata; class Mammalia; order Artiodactyla; family Cervidae; genus Dama; species Dama dama. Next base: position 8,628,911 of record NC_083686.1, on the reverse strand, counting down.
TATCTATGAAGAAGCTAAGGGTTCTAAAGAAAAATAATTAACACTACTTATACTATTACAGATATTTCAAAATGTTTACTATATGGATGGTTGAAACACTTTCATAAGTCTAAGAGAAATTCAAGGCACATGTAACTTCAGCAGAGTTTCTTTTCCTAAAAATAGGACTTCTGGATTTTGAAAGCCCTACCCTCACACTTTTGAGACATATAAAACTAGAATTTTCAACTGGAATAAAGTATGATCTGTCAAAAGTGTAGGTCATTAGGAACAACGAATATTTTTTTTTTTAGGAACGAATATTAAAATGGGTTCTTACATCATCTCCAGACATCTTACTACAAAAATTAAAGAGGAGCATCTGAATCAGCGGGAAAGAGGCACTTCCTCTCCAATTATCTAGACATTATGCTATCTGTCTCATATGATAATTTCTCAGAAATCATTGTAGAAATATCTTTCTTAAACAATTATGAAGTGAGCAACCATCTATCAAATCTGTAACTCTTTTTCTGATTCTTTATAGTTTTTTTTTTTTTTTGGTTTGGTCAACTTTTGCTAACAATTTTTAAACATACTACCTTTACTAATACTGAAAAGACACCATAAGAGGATATTTTGTCTCAAAAAAAAAATCTTAATATATAATAAAACTCAAAGTATGAATCAAAGGAATCAAAACAGGAAAAAAAATAGAAAAATGTGTTAATGGAAGGAGGTGCCAAACTTCTCTTGCATAAACTGTCAGTGGTCATCGCAACACTCTATTGCTTTTGTAAGGGTGTATAAAAATGTCCTGATTAGAACTAGCAAAAAAAAAAAAAACTGATGCTAGAAAAAATGGACAGAAGTTAAATCAGGATACAAGTAAGAATGAAAGAGAGGCTGAAATCATAAAAGAAAAAGACAGTAAAAGAAACAGAATGGGAATGTTGGTAGCTGCCAATAATCTGAAAACTGAATATGGCATGGGAAAAAATAGCAGCTTGATATACATGAACAATGAAAAAAAAGGTAAGATGTCTGATGCTGGCATCCAGAAATTTCTGGGAGAAAAAAAAATCTTTACAATTTTAAAACAGATGAGTCAAGATGACAAAGACTAAAAGAACACCAGTATCCTTTGGAGCAGAATAATATTTCTAATTCCATAATATAGAATGAAAAAAATACACTTTGTCACACATCAGACAGCATTTTAGACAGATGTGAAAAGTAATAATTATTCACACTAAATTAGCAAAAAGAGGACAATACATGACAAGCTAGATGAAAAACCTAGGTAGAAAGTTATGAACAAATTTCAATTAAGAAATACATGCATGATAACAGATGAGTAATGGGGGAAAAAATTAACAAAAATTTAAAGAATTATGATAGAATATAGGATAATGGACAATTTTTGTCTTTTTTTGAGGTGTATTAGTATTATAGTCATTATCATTTTAAACAGGAAATAAACTTTTATGAGTTGACGATTAAAAAAAAATTTAGTAAGTGGAAAATTAGAAAGCATTCAAAAGAAAATACAGATGAGAAAAATTATAAAAATAGAACTTAAAGTTTTTATTGAGTGTGTTAGAAACAATGTTGACTTATTTAAAACAATTCATCCACTCAAAAACTTGTTGTAAACTTACAAAAAGTAATATAATTAATATTTGACTAAGAAAAGTGATCCCACGTTCTTTTCTTCCTCAAAACGTTTAACAGTAATCAGAGCATATCAAATTGTTTCTCAAGACTAAAAATCAGTAACAAAGTATCACGCATGGCAAGAAAGAAATGAACAGAAGTCTCCAAACTCTGCCTATGAATGACACCTTTCCCTAGGAACTGAAATCTCAGCACGAAAGAGGCGAACAGCTGTGCAGTGCCCACTGCCAAGGGAAGACGTACTGAGCAGTGGTTACCACAGAAACCAGGATGCAAACTACACCAAGCACACGGAAACATCGAGTGGAAAACTGAACACTGGTAACAATAATAAACCTGCGTTTCTGGAGCCTCTGGTTGGGAAAAGGGACGGGAGAAGAAAGGAGACAAACTTTAGCAGTATGCCCAGAGACAGCGTTGGCGCCACTGACAGAAGCGACAGGTGTGAAGGTTCCTTGGGCAGAGGCTCTGCTCTTTATTTGGGGGGGCGGGGCGGATCCAGAATCCTTCAAGATCTTACGGATGGTCTTCAAAGAGCAAGGACCGGGGCAATGTTTACTCCATTTCAGGAGCTCCACAACCCTGGGTTAAAGACCCCTGCCTCGGAGGTAAAGGGGACTTGGCTCTCGCACTCACTTTATTCAATCAACTGTCATCACAGGACAGATTTTAAGGCAAGGATGCCATCTGTCATGCCAACAGCCCTGCCCTCAGCACCCAGGCCACAAGAGGAGCTCGAGAGATATTTATTGAATGAATGTTTGTGTTGACAGGTGCTGTGCTGGGGAACAGAGATGAACAGGTATGGTGCTCTAAGACAGCAACTAACGTTTACTGCGCGCACTTCGTGTGCTGCAAGCTGCATGTAGATGTTTACATTCCCTGTGGATTCGCACACTTCACCCCTCCGAAGCGACCCCTATCAACATACCCAACCTACAGATGAAGCATAAATAGGGACAGCAATTTGCCCTCTAGTGACCCAAGAGATGGGAGCCCCAATTCTCTCACCCAGGGAGCCTGATTCAAGAATCAAGTTCTTGGGAGCTCCCAGTGCAGCGGAGGCATCAGAAACGGTAAATGGGGTGGGGGGAAGGCGCAAAGTGTGACCTGGACTAAAGGAAAAACAGGTAAGATGTTTTGGCAGATCCTTGCTAGTCCTCAGAGGCAAGAAGCTGGAAAGCTTCCCAGGGAGGCGATGCTGGCTCAGGTCTTGAAGAGAAGTAGGAGTTCGCGATCCAGGCAGGGATTAGGAAATGACTTCTTTTTTTTCCTAAGGGAGTTGGACAGCTCTCGTCGGACTTCAAGCATCTAATTTGTGTCGGGCCCCAAGCCACCTCCAGGCGGGCCTGAGCCCAGACGCCCCGGCACTCGCGGAAATAAGGCGACGCCCGGGGGGACGGGGAGGAGGAGGAGGTTTGAAGGGCGCCGGGGCCGCGCCGGGATTCCTTGCAGGCCTGGCACGGCGGGCGCACCAGAGGACTGACCTTCCCGGAGGTGCCGTCCCCCAGCACGACGATTTTCAGTTGCCGTTCCAGGCTCTCCTCCTCAGAGTCCGACATGGTGTCCCAGGAACGAGGCCCGCCTCCCCTCCCTCCCACCGACCCCACCCCCGCGAAATAGAAGGAGGAAGGGAAAGAGAGGGATCTCCGGGGGCGGGGGAGAGGAGGAAGGCCGGCAGCGGGGACAGGACTCGGTGTCTCAGAGGCAGATGGAGGTAGCCGGGGAGCTCACTCGCCGAACGCCATCTTGCCCGCCGCCCCGCCCCTTGAACCCGGTCCCACCCACCCCCCCCCACCGCGCTACGTCGGGCGCACAGTCCCGCCCCCACCGCGCGCTACGTCAGGCGCGCGGCCGCGCCTCTGCGCCAAGCCGTGCAGACCGCGAGCCTCCCTGGCGGGCCCGCCTAAGTGCCGGCCTGGGCCAAGGGGGCCTTCGAACCGGGCAGGCGAGACGAGGCACTACCCCTCGCAGGGACCGTTAGCGATATGAAGAGAAAAAAAAAAAAAAGAGTATAATTTAAACTATGTAGAAAAAGCAGGAGCAGAGTAGCGCATAGACGGTCTGTGAAATCCCCCTGTTTCCATCATCTCCCCCGGTGGCGATCCCTAAAACGAATGGTTTAGCCTGACTAGGCGGGTGGGCGGGGTGACACCGAGGCTGCGATCCGCGGTTGCCATGGGAGCCCGGACCCGGAAACGAGGCGGCGGGGCGGGGCCTGTCTCTGGGCGCCCGGGACGCCGGTTGCCAGTAGGAGCGCGCGCAGGGAAGGAGGGGCCTCGGAGCCGGGTGAGTCCTGAGGGTCGCGCGCCGGTAAGAACTGCGGTGCCGCCGAGGAACAAGCGATGGCTAAGAAAGTGTAACTGCCGCGGGGCGATGCTGCGAGAGTGAAATGTCGGCTTGGCGCTGCCTTCTCGTTTTTCACTCCTCTCAGACCCTGCGTTTTCTTAACCAAACGGCGGGATCCGATGGTTCCTTCACGAAGTGGTTAAGCTGGAGCCGCAGTTCTCAAAGTGTGGTCCGGGTACCCTGTGGGGTCCCAATAAAGTCAAAACTACTTTCCTCATAATTCCTTTTTCTTTCCTTTTTCACGTTCATGTGCTCACAAATATACCTAGAAGTTTTCCAGAGGTTGCATAATCTGTATGGCATCACCACTGAGAGCTAAAGGGGCAAACGTTTCTCGGTATCCATTTCAATGCAATAATGAGAGTTATAACAACATAAAAACTCTTTAGGGGGTCCACAATAATTCTTAAGAGTGTAAAGGGAGCCCTTGAGCCCCAAAATTTTAAGAACTGCTATTCTGGATGTTCGCAGTCCAGTAGGGTAGGTAAAAAACATAATTGAGCATTTCAACATAGATAAATTACACAATATTAATGCCAGCCTACTGTCTCCTTGTTAATTACTTTTCATGGATTATCACGTTCACTTCTCATGGGAGCCCTATAAATTAGGTAGAATTATCTCATTTTACAGAATAGGAGGCTTAAGTCATAAAAAGCTTAGCTCAGAGGCAGTAGTTCTCAAAGAATATGGGAATTCAAATGGGAAAGCAGTAAAGAGTAAGGAATTACTCATGCTGTCAGCGGAACTGAAGTTCTAATCACAGACCCTCACTCACTATAGGTGTGACCTTGAGCCTCAATTTCCTTATCTATAAAAGAGAAAAAATAAATAAATAAATAAAAGAGAGGCACCACCTTTTTCATAGGATTGAGAATTAAAGTAACCACTGCAAAGTAACATAGTACAATGGCTGGCATATAATAAGCACTCAGTAGTAATGGGTATCACCCTCCGTGATATCATTAGATATGGTCCGTATTGAAGTGTCACTGCTTTCTACTCATGTTACCTTAAACCCAGGGCTCCATTGTAGAGCCTCAGTCCCTTCACCTGTAGATAGAACCATCCACAATAGTCACTACCCAGTTGCTATTAGTCCCCAACTCTTTCCCTTCTCCGCTCCACCACCATCACCACCAACTGTCTACATCACTAGGTGTGTTCATGAAAATTAGAAGAAAAAGGTAAGTGGAAAAGCTCTGCAAAGTCCTTTGTAAATGTTAGGTTGAGGGATCTGTTTCTGATGAGGACAAATTTAACCCCTGCTTGTCCATGATGTCTGCTAACGTGGCTGCAATTGGCTTTCCCACTCATACCTAATGGAAATGGTTATATGACCCAGTCTGACCAATGAGACAGAAGGATATCCTTTGGGAGACATCTAGGAAAGATTTTCCCCTCTGATTTAAAAAAAGAAGAAGAAGAAAAGAGATGCAGAAGGCAGGCTCTCCCCACCCCCTTCCTTTGCTGTCATACTTGGGTAAAGACATAATGCTTGGAATTGCTACAGTAGTCTTCACTCTACCTTCCAGGCTTCTTATTTTGTGGAATAATGCTAAGATACTTAAGTGATGTATTCTATTACTTGCACACAAAAAATATCTCAACCAGCACCAATACTTTGGTTAAAACCTGATTTAGTTAAGGCCCTTGGACTGATTTTGCTCAAACTTGCCATTTTCTAGTCACCAGTTTCCTAGACAACTGCTTTGTTGGAGAGACATCATTTATATGGGATATGGATTCATCCCTCAGACAGTATTGCTGCACTTAACAAAAAACTGTACTCTTTTAGTGACCATATTTACACATCAGTGGCAAAATTACAAGTTGCAAATTAGATTTAAAGACTTGAAGCCATATACGTGTGTGTGTGAAAAAATATTTCTCCTGTGTGGAAGACCATGCTAGCTAGCGCCAAAAGCTTCGGTAGGGTGCCTTACCATTCTAAAGAGAAACAGAGCTGATCCACAGGAAAGAACTTCCCTTTGGAGCCTCTGTAAATGCACACAACAGGGTCACACACTAAGAGAATCTTTCTAAGTGGTCTGAAAACTAATATATTAAACAAATGTTTAGAGAGGTGTTCTAGAAATTTCAAAAAAAAAAAAAAAAAACAGGTTCTTTAGATTAGAAGAAGTAAAAGTAGTTATACAACATAAATTTGTTTGCTATCTGTAAAATTGCCTTCCCACTAAATTTTAAGATATCTTTTCTAATATCCCTTACAGATGACAAACCAAACTTTGTTGTATATAGCCTGATTCAAGGAGTTTACAGTCTCATGAAGCAACTTGGACTTTGGACAGATTTGTTGCTGTTCAGTTGCTCAGTCATGTTTGACTCTTTGCAACCCCATGGACTGCAGAATGCCAAGCTTCCCTGTCCTTCACTATCTCCTGGAGCTTGCTCAAACTCAGGTGATGCCATCCAATCATCTCGTCCTCTGTCATCCCCTTCTCCTCCTGCCTTCAATCTTTCCCGGCATCAGGTGGCCAATGTATGGGAGCTTCAGCTTCAGCATCAGTCCTCCCAATGTATATTCAGGATTGATTTCCTTTAGGATCAACTGTTTTGATCTCCTTGCACTCCAAGGGACTGGTTATTAGTATATTCTTTCTGAGATGAGCTGAAGTCTCTCACTAAGAATTCCAACCAATCATATTGAGTATGACTTCTGGAATAAGACAGAACTTTCCAATTCTAAAGAAAACTCTTCAAATTGATTTCCTGGGAAAGACTGAGGGCAGGAGAAGAAGGGAGCAACAGAGAATGAGATGGTTGGATGGCATCATCGACTCAATGGACATGAATTCGAGCAAATTCCAGGAGATGGTGAAGTACAGAGAAGCCTGGTGTGCTGCAGTGCATGGGCTCACAAAGTGTCGTACATGGCTGAGCAACTGAACAACAACAAAGAGTATTACTGATCAGTGGGGAAAATATAGTGTCACTCATGGTGTTATTTTTTAAAACTCAAAGTCCACCTCCTCCTTTATTCCAAAATAAATTCCACATGAAATTAAGTATATTTTTAATGAATCCATAACAAACCAGAAAATTAGGTACATATTTATAGCCTGGAGTGGAAATAATTCATATAGGCATGGCATGAAGTTCAGTCAAAAAATTAAATACTTAGGTGTACATAAAATTTTAAACACTCATGTGGCAAAAAATACCATTAGGATCATAGAAGCTTCCACAAAAAATTAGATTAGATGAGGAAAATTAGAAATGTTACACATATTTTAAATCTATTTGACACTATCAGAGAATTACCAAGTTATGCCATGGGTAATTATGGAGCTCAGAGGAAGGAAGCTCAAAGATCAAAAACAAGCATTGAGGCCCACTCTCCCCAGGAGGTACCTGCTGATTCAAGACTAGAGTCAAGAGAGAAAATAAATAGCACTTTAACAGTCTCATAGAGCTGGGAGAATAAGGGGCAAACAATGAAGGTCAGGACTTCCCTGGTGGTCCAGGAGTTAAAATCCACCTTCCAACACAGAAGACCTGGATTCAATCCCTGGTCAGGGAACTAAGATCCCACATGCCACAGTGCAACTAAGTGTACCACAGCTACTGAGTTTGCATGCTCTAGAGTCTGTGCTCCACAACGAGAGAAGCCGGCGTGCTGCAACTAGAGAAGAGCCAGCAAGGAAGACCCAGTGAAGCCAAATTTTTTTAAAAAATAAACAAGGAGGACTTCCCTGGTGGCAAAACTGATAGAGAATCTACCTGCCAATGCAGGGGACATGGGTTCAGTCCCTGGGGCAAGAAGATTCCACATGCCTCAGAGCAGCTAAGCCTGTGCACCACAACTACTGAAGCCTGTGCACCCTATAGTCATTGAGCCGCAACTATTGAGCCCGAGTGCTTCAACTACTAATGCGCAAGCACCCAGCGCCTGTGCTCCACAACTAGAGAAGCCACCTCAATGAGAAGCCCTTGCACGACAAGAAAGAGTAGACCCCACTCACCAGCAAATGGAGAAAGCCCTCACAAAGCAGTGAAGACCCAGTGCAACCAAAAATAAACTAAAACTATGAAATAGAAACAGTGAAGGTCAAAGCACATCACAAAGGAGGAACATTTGTAAACCAGTCCCCATTCTTCGGGTTAAGAAGGTCCTGAAAAGCTATATCTTAAGAGTTAGGGTGGATGAACGGGAAATAGATCACCTCCAAAGAAACTGAAGCCAATTTTTGTGTTACCTCGATTCCTCATTGAACTGAGATGCTGATGTCCCTGAGTACTAGAAACAAAGCTCTGTTCTCTCTGTAGGAGGGTCAAAAGATCTCTACAATTTCTCACTATCAATATCTAGCACTCAATCAAAAACTTTGTAGCCAAAAATCAAGAGAAGCTGTGAACAACAGAAGTAACCGACAGACATCCAGATAATGGACACATAAAATATGGTTGTTAAATAGCTGATATGTGAAAGGATTTGTATAACAAGATATAGAATTTGGTCAGGGAAGTTGAAAATGTAAAGGAGAACCAAATGGAAAGTAGCAATAAAAAATATAATAACAGAAATAATCCCAATGAGTAAGTTTAATAGCAGATTAGACACAGTTGAAGAGAAAAATAATAAGGCAGAAGATAACTCAGAAGAAAATAAATGAAGGACACAAACACAGTGGGCAGAAATTACCGAAAACACCATAAAAGATATACAGAATATTTTTAAAATATATAACTGGAGTTCCAAGAGATAATTTTTTTCTTGATGCATCAAAAAGGTGGCACCCCAGAGCAATGAAAAATGGACTCTCTTTTCAGTGAATAATCTTCGGTCAGCTGGATATTTATATAGAACAAAAATGAACTTTAGCTTGTACTCTACACCATATTCACATAGCAACTCCAAGCATTTTATAAAGCTAAGTTTAAAAATAAGAAAGGTTTTAGAAGATAACTTAGAAAAAAACATTTTCATAATCTTGGGGTAGGCAAAGACTTCTTAAAAAAATGCAAAAGAAACCAATCAACTGTTAAAGGAAAGGCTGATTAAATGAGTTATACTAAAATTTTAAAACTCTGCTCATCAAAAAACATCTTTAAGGAAATGAAAAATGAAAACCCTACAGTGGAAGAAGATATTTTCATTTCGTATAACTCATAAGGGAATTGTATCTAGAATTGATAAGGTTTACACAAGAGTCAGACATGACTTAGGAACTAAGCAACAACAACCGAGTTCAAAAAGAAAGAGACACAAATAAATCAACAGAACATTAGACATGAAGCTTGAATAGACATTCCAAAAAATAGCCAATAACATGAAAAAAGTCTTAACTTCACTAATAATCAGATAAATGTAAAGGAAAACCACAATGAGCTACCACTGTACCCTCACCAGAATAAAATTGCAAAGACAGACATTGCCAAGTGTTGAAAATGTGGAGCATTCTATGCACTGCTGGTTTAAGCATAAATTTCTGTAACTCCTTCAGCAACCTGTTAGGCATCAGGTACTAAAGTTAGACTATATGACCTTCTTGTTGTTTTTCAGCCACTCGGTCATGTCCAACTCTTTGTGACCCCATGAACTGCAACATGCCAGGCTTCATATCCTTCAATATCTCCCAGAGTTTGCTTAAACTTCTGTCCATTGAGTTGATGATGCCATCCAACCATCTCATCCTCTGTTGCCCCCTTCTCCTCCTGCCTTCAATCTTTCCCAGCATCAGGGACTTTTCCAATGAGTTGGCTCTTTGCATCAGGTGGCCAAAGTATTGGAGGTTCAGATTGAGCATCAGTCCTTCCAATGAATAGTCAGGGTTGATTTCCTTTAGGATTGGTTTGATCTCCTTGCAGTCCAAGAGACTCTCAAGAGTCTTCTCCAGCACCATGATTCAAAGGCATCAATTCTTTGGCATACAACCTTCTTTATGGTCCAACTCTCATATCCGTATAGGACTACTGGAAAAACCATAGCGTTGACTATACAGACCTTTGTCGGCAAAATGATGTCTCTGCTTTTTAATACACTGACTAGGTTTGGGGTGACAGAGGATGAGATGGTTGGATAGCATCACTGACTCAATGGATATGAGTTTGAGCAAACTCCAGAAAATAGTGAAGGACAAGGAAGCCGGGTGTGCTACAGTCCATGGGCTCTCAAAGAGTCAGAAACGACTTAGCAACCAAGCAACAATTAGGTTTGTCATAGCTTTCCTTCCAAACAGCAAGTGTCTTTTGATTTCATGGTTACAGTCACCATCTGTAGTGATTCTGAGGCCCAAGAAAATGAAATCTGTCACTGTTTTGACTTTCTCCCTTTCTTTTTGCCGTGAAGTGGTCAGACTGGATGCCATGATCTTAGTTTTTTTAATGTTGAGTTTTAAGGCATCTTTTTCACTCTCCTCATTCATCCTCACTAAGAGACTCTTTAGTTCCTCTTCACTTATAGTCCAATAACTTCATTTCTTAGTATCTGTCCAATTAGTTCAGTCACTCAGTTGTGTCCAATTCTTTGCGACCTCATGGACTGCAGCACGCCAGGCTTCCCTGTCCATCACCAACTCCCAGAGCTTGCTCAGACTCATGTCCAGCGAGTCAGTGATGCCATCCAATCATCTCATCCTCTGTCATCCCCTTCTCTATGCAGTCAAGATGCATCTAAAGACATGCACAAGAATGTTCATTACAGCATTATTCACAGTGCTCCAAAACTGGAAGATATCCAGATGTCCATCAACCACTGAATTGTGACATATTCATATAATGAGATATCACGCAGCAATGAAAATGAATAAATTGCTACAATATGGAAGAATTTAATCAATACGATATGGAATGAAAGAATCCAGACACAAATGAGTACATCCTTCATGGTTCCATTTACATAAACTTGAAGAAAACCCCTGTGGTATTAGAAGTCAAAATAATGTTTACCTCTGGGGAGGAAGAAGTTGGTAATGATGAAGATCAAGGCACAAAAGAAGCGTTTAGAGTACTGGTATCCCTCTCTTTTTTTTACTTGGCTGGTGGTTTGCTTACTGGTTTGTCCACTTTCTCATACTTCGCTTAGGCATATTCTTTAAAATTACTGCAATTTTTTTGTATGTTATTCTTAAACTAAAATGACAAAGACAATGGGGAATTCCCCAGTGGTCCAGCGGTTAGGACTTCACACTCTCACTGCCTAGGGCCCAGGTTCTATCCTTGGTCAGGACACTAAAATCTCATAAGCTGCATGGCCCAGCCAAAAAAAAGTTACAAAGATACACATATATGGTTGATAGCAAATGCAGAATAATACTAAATCTAGAAGACTCTAAGCCAAGATATTTATAGCCTTTAATAGTAGCAAGATTATAGAAAACTATCATTTTCCATGTTATATATTTCTGTATTTTATGAAGTTTTTATAGTAAATGTGAATGTATGTTACAGCCAGAAAAGCAACATGCAAAAATACATCAACAGCAACAACAGAGTAAATAGTTACCTACAACCCTTTTCACAGTGGGCAGATGAGAACTTTATTGTGTGACAAGAAGATTCCACTAATATAGAAAACCTGTTAGTTTCATAATCATCTAAGAGCCTTTGTTTGAAAAGAAAAAAAAAAAAATCTTGTTTGTAAGAGAACCCCAGGCTGGTGTGTGAGCTGCAGATTCCCAGCTGTCCACAGTTCTGCCTCATTGCTTGGGGATGTGCTTCATTGATTGCTAAAGCAAAGCTCCAGACAAAACCCAAAATTTGTAAAGCAGGAGAGCTCTCAAATCACCTCCACAGCTGTGAAAACCAGACCTATCACTACCCACCAGTGAGTCTGTCACAGTTAAATAAGGTAATACGTGTTGAAACGTCCTAAAAAAGATGAGAAGTTGCAGTAGAAATGCAAAATACTACCCGGAACTTGAATGTGGGAGCTTTGGGGATGGGTATTTCCCTGGCCATCAAGAACTAGCATAGAGAACTCCATGAGTATTAGAGAAAATCTGAATTTCCAGATTCTATGCACTGGCAGCAGTACAGATATTCTCCAAGATATAATATCCTTTGCTTTGATCCCTTCAGAAACCTTGTTTTCCACAGCTCTCCTCTATATAGCATAACTACTTTACCTATAATCGCCCCTTAGCTGCATCATCTGGATTTCCAGTTTACCTATGTTTTTAAAATTAGGTTTCAGACATTCAGACAAGTAAGATGGTGTTATAAAACACCATCTTGCTTTAAGGATAGCATTTTCCAAAGGCAAGTTCTTTGGGACACTAGCTCCGTGAATTGCTTTTCGAATAAAGTTTGCAAACAGCTATAGCTACCCCACTTTTGGAACATGATGATGCACTTGAGCATAACAGACTCTGCTGCTGCTGCTGCTAAGTCGCTTCAGTCGTTCTGACTCTGTGAGACCCCATAGACGGCAGCCCACCAGGCTCCCCCGTCCCTGGGATTCTCCAGGCAAGAACACTGCAGTGGGTTGCCATTTCCTTCCTTTCCAATGCAGGAAAGTGAAAAGTGAAAGTGAAGTCGCTCAGTTGTGTCCGACTCTTAGCGACCCCATGGACTGCAGCCTACCAGGTTCCTCCGTCCATGGGATTTTCCAGGCAAAAGTACTGGAGTGGGTTGCCATTGCCTTCTCCATAACAGACTCTGAGAATATTGCAAAAAGTACTCTCTTTGGACTTTTTTAACCCCAAATTTCCCAAACTTATTTGAAGAAAGTTCTATTGTGCTGAGATTGCATAGAATTAATGTTGTATAAAACATTATTTCAGAAACTCTACAACTATAGACTTTCCTGATGGTCCAGTGGTTAAGACTTCGCCTTCTAATGCAGGGGGTGCACATTCAATACCTTGTTGAAGAGCTAAGATCCCACATGCCTCATGGCCAGAAACCAGAACATAAAACAGAAGCAATATTGTAATGAATTCAAAAAAGATTTTTAAAACTGTCCATATCAAACAAAATCCAAAACTAAAAAATTCCAATAGAGAAAGAAATCTTAAAAGCAGTTAAGCAAGTGATTTTCAATACTTAAATCTCCATTATACAAAATTCATATGAAAAAGATTTCAATTTCTCCTTCCATATGTGAAGACTTCAGTTTACTGATAAATGTTTTGATTCAGAACGTATTTAAAGTTTTCTCGGTGCCTTTGCAATTGTAACTCAAAGAAATTCGTATCGTAAGAACATGAAGATCTACTCAAGCAGAGTGTTAAAGCACTGGCCTAGAGTCAAAGAAATTTAATTTTCATTTGTGGTCAAGTGTATGGGCTTGAACAAGTAATTTAAATTCTATGAGTTTCGGCTTCCTCATCTATGAAACAGAGATTATAGTAATATTCTTTCTTCATAGGGTTTGTCAATATTATACATACATGCATTAAGGTAGGTATACAATGCAATATATGTATGTATACAATGGACCTAAAATTGGGCGAACTCTGGGAGATGGTGAGGGACAGGGAGGCCTGGCGTGCTGCAGTCCATGGGGTCGCAAAGAGCTGGACACGACTGAGCCACTGAACAACAATGCTTAGTACAACTGTGTTAGTAAATCTGTGTTAGGCCCTATTATTAAAGTGTCTTATTTTGATATTTTTTATTTACTGGACTTCCCTGGTGGCTCAGGCAGTAAAGAACCTGTGTGCAATGCAGGAGACCTGGGTTCAGTCCCTGGGTCGGGAAGATTCCCTGGAGAAGGGAATGGTTACCCACTCCAGTCTTCTTGCCTGGAGAATTCCATGGACACAGGAGCCTAGCGGGCTACCATCCTTGGGGTCGCAAAGAGCTGGACACGACTGAGCGGCTAACAGTTTCACTTTAAGCACATTAGGATATAAATATTCAAATGAGTTTTGCTGATAAATCAAAGTCAAGCTATACGGTTAAACCAGTGATGGTGATATTTTTAAAATATCTTTTTAGGAAGCTGAGTAAACAAGATAAACTTTCTGACTAAATATGGATAAATTAAAGTTTGGGGTGATACATGAGAAACATGTTTCTAAAAATACAACTGAATTCAGTAAAATGTGATAGAGTCCCTATATGGGAAAAGCCATGGGTTAATACTACATGCTGTGTGACCATTAAATTTTGAAAAACTAGTTTCCTGGAGAAGAGATTCTACCTCAAGTTTGAAATGTAGAAATCCTGCCTAGACGTGACTTTCCCAAGAAGAACCAACCCATGGTCTGGAGACCACATTCAGAGTTGAGGTCTGAGTCCAGCCTGGTGAAGATGCTAAATCCTCAAGCCTAGCCTCAACCAGGTTTCCTCCAAGCTCACAGCCATGACAACCTTAGTTATTGCGCTATGTTCACAAATATATTTGGTTCTACTTCTCTCTAGTTCTAAACTTCAAAAGCACCTCTTGGCGCTATCTCGCCTTCCCCCGGTGGCTCAGCGGTCAAGAATCTGCCTGCAGTGCAGAAGCTGAGGAGATGCAGGTTTCATCCCTGGGTCAGGAAGATCCGCTGGAGGAGGGCATAGCAACCCACTCCAGTATTCTTGCCTGGAGAATCCCATGGACAGAGGAGGCTGGTGGGCTACAGTCCATAGGGTCACAAAGAGTCGGAAATGACTGAAGTGACTTAGCACTCACAGAGCTATCTCTTGAAGTTGGCAGTAATTAAAATACATGTGACCCTTGGGGAAAAAAAAAAAAATCCTGCCTGCGTTTCCAGTCTGCTTTGCTGTTGCTGTTGTTTAGTCACTAAGTCATGTCCGACTCTTTGTGACCCCATGGACTGCAGCACTCCAGGCTCCTCTGTCACCCCTTTCTCCTCCTGCCCTCAATCTTTCCCAGCCTCAGAGTCTTTGCCAATGAGTTGGCTCTTCGAATCAGGTGGCCAGAGTATTGGAGCTTCAGCTTCAGCATCAGTCCTTCCAATAAATATTCAGGGTGATTTCCTTTCAGATTGACTGGTTTGATCTCCTTGCAGTCCAAGGGACTCATGAGAATCTTCTATAGCACCACAATTTGAAAGCATCAGTTCTTCAATGCACAGCCTTCTTTATGATCCAACTCTCACATTCATACATGACTACCGGTAAAACCGTAGCTTTGACTGTATGGACCTTTGTTGGCAAAGTGATGTCTCTGCTTTTTAACATGCTGTCTAGGTGTGTCATGACTTTTCTTTCAAGAAACCCATCTGAAAAATTTCAGACATGCCAGTCTCACACAATCAGGTGGACCAGTTTCATAAAGTTCATCTCTCTCTGTCTCATTACACACACACATATACACACTGTGTAATGGTTCTGTTTCTCTGCAAAAACCCTGACATGTGATGGAATTATGACTTCATTGGATTACTCATTTTTTAATTTATTTTTTAATTGAAGGATAATTGCTTTACAGAATTTTGTTGCTTTCTGCCAAATACCAACATGAATCAGCCATAGGTATACATATGTCCCCTCCCTGTTAAACCTCCCCTCCCATCTCCCTCCCCATCCCACCCCTAGGTTGTTACAGAGCCCCTGCTTGGGTTCCCTGGGTCATACAGCCAATTCCCATTGACTGTCTATTTTACACATGGTATTGTAAGTTTCCATGTTACTCTCTCCATTCATCTCACCCTTTCCTTCCTCACCGCCCCCATCATGTCCATAGGTGTGTGCTCTATGTCTGTTTCTCCACTGCTGCCCTGCAAATAAATTCATCAGTACCATCTTTCTAGATTCCATATATATGCATTAGTATATAATATTTATCTTTCTCTTTCTGACTTACACCACTCTATATAATATGGTCTATGGTTTACTCTTTATGCTACTTTTGCATATAAAAGAACTTCTCTTTTTTTGAGTGCCTGTTATGAACCAGATACTTTATGAGGAACGTGAATATACATGATCTTATTTCATCCTCATAATGATCCAGCAAGCTAAAAAAGTAGTAGATCTTAAATTATTATGGGCTTCCCCTTGTGGCTCAGGTGGTAAACAGTCTGCTTGCGATCAGGGAGACCCAGGTTCTATCCCTGGGTCAGGAAGATCCCCTGGAGAAGGGAATGGCTACCTACTCCAGTATTCTTGCCTGGAGAATCCCATGGACAGAGAAGCCTGGCAGGCTACAGTCTCTGAGTTTGCAAAGAGTCGGACATGGCTGAGTGGCTTTCACTTTCTTTCACTTTAAATTATTATAAATTGCAAATTATAAATTGCTTTACAGAATATAAGACCCTTAAGGGAGGAGGTAGAAACGTAGAAAAGCAAAGTAGGAAGTAAGGAAATTAAAAAAAAAAAAAAGATGGGAAAAAAATTATTCTGAAAACCCATTGTTATTTACTCAGGAAACATTTTGAGTTACCTTGGACTGAGCTTAAGTAGCTTTTTTCAGAGAAAGTTTAATTGTGTCATAGTGAAATATAGTACACCTTTACCTACTTACTCAACACTCTAATAACCCATGGCATAAATGTAAAAAATGTTTAAGGATAAATATTGGAAGAAATATAGAATAAAATGAGAGTCATAAAACATGAGTTTAATTTCAGCTCTACTTATTACTGGCTTGGAGGCCTTGGGTAAGTCTCAGTTTTGTTACCCATAAAATGGAAATAAGTATAAGCACCTCACAAGAGTACTTTGACCAAATTAAATGCCAATATTCTGAAGAACTCTTCAGACTATACCAGGAGTTACTCATTTTTGTTCATTTGAGCTTCCTAGCTATTATATCTTCATTTTTCCTACAGTTTACTTAATATGGCAGAAATAGACTTGAAGAAAGGCTAAATATTTGCTTCTAGCAGCTTTGCAAACTGTATAAAGTCCTCACAACATAAAACTAAAAACTTTCAAAAAATTACAGTGCTTTTCTTTAAAATGGAACTTTAAGAAATGAAAATTACAATCACTGAAATGAAAACCTTAGTGAATGGATTACATGGTAGTAATAGCAGTCCAAAATCAAGTCCAGTTGAAACAGCTCAGTAACTGGAAGATAGATATAAGAAATTACCCAGAATGTAACTCAAATATATCTGTAGATTTTTTTTTAATGAAAGAAGGATTAAGAAACATGGAAGATTAAAAAAAAAAAAAAAAAAGGTATAATACAGAGCTGGAGAAAGAAGAGAAGATGTGGAAGAATTCTACAAGGTTAAGCCCCGAACATTTTCCAAATTAATAAAAAACATTAAAATGCAGATAGGAAAACACAATATACTAAGTAGAATAACAGAAAGTGACACCTAGACTTATTGTGATAACACTTCATAATCTGACCAAAAAAATTTTCATATTTTATATACTAATCACAGACTTAAATTAGTTTGTTTTCCTGTAATCAGGAAAGTACAAAATAATGGTGTGTTACAATGATGCATTTAATTGTTACTTTTAAAGCTTTTGGAGTGTTTCTTGTGTTTCGTTACCTCTCCCCATCTCTGTATCAGGCCAATTCATGACTTGCTGGAACTCATACCACAAAGCATTTTTGCCAACTATTTATATTCTTTCCTTACTGAGGTAAAGTAAATCCCACACTTTCTCAGTGGGGTTAAGGTCAAGACTCAGAGGGGAGCCACTCCTTCCTAATTAGTTCCCCAGACTCCTCTTTTTTTCCCTTTTTAAATGGCCACAACAGTTTAGAAAAATGTTTGGAGTCATAATCCTCCTGATAAATGAATCCCTGATCAAGCAGCTGGTTTCCAGAAGGGACTCCTTGCTGTGCTGCAATTAAGTTGAAGCTGAACTCCAGTAGTTCAGGTCAAGCTGAAGTACTTGAGGGGACCATACCTGTCTCTGAGCTCTACCGTATAATATGCTAAGCTACGAGACTCCAGCTTCTTCTCTCCAAAACCCTCACCCAAAATATCAATTTTCTTAGTCAATGAGAAAAATGCTTATTGTTGGGAATGCATGGGAAGGTCCTCTACTGGTGATCTAAGGTAGCAGAAGATTCATGCTTTCAGAGAGTAATGAAATTTAATACCATCCTAGAAATCTTGAAAATAATTTTCTACTTATGCATAATGTACTTAATTTCTGAGTTGATGAATAGTCATGTGTTAATAGTGGTACCATATTATCTATCTGAGATTTTGCAGATTTAAGTCATTTTAAAGGGAAATATTTATTAAAAAAACAAAGTTATATCTCAGACTTAAAAAAGTATTGTACAGGAAATTACAAAAGGCTACATCCTGAATACTGTAAACAATCACACTTTAAAACACAGATACACACACACATGAATGCACACAGAACTGTTCATCTGAGCACATGCTCAATGTAGAAACTTCAGCTACTTTTATAGATTTATTTTCCCTCTCTGATTCTTCTAGGTTAATAAAAATGTTGCCCACATATGCCATGTGAAAGTACAGTCCTTTGTCTTGATTTCTGGGACAAATATTAATAAGTTTAGAAATGCAGATAACACCAGCCTAATGGTAGACAGCAAAGAAGAACTAAGGAGCCTCTGGATGTAGGTGAAAGAGAAGAGTGAAAAACCTGGCTTAAAACTCAACATTCAAAAAACTAAGATCATGACAAAAGATGGGGAGAAAATGGAAAGAGTAACAAACTTTATTTTCTAGGGCTCCAAAATCACTGAGGATGGTGACTGCAGCTATGAAATTGAAAGACAATTGCTCCTTGGAATTAAAGTTAGGACAAACCTAGATAACATACTAAAAAGCAGAGACATCACTTTGCCAACAAATGTCCATAAAGCCAAACTATGGTTTTTTCAGTAGTCATGTGTGGACGTGAGAGTCAGACCATAAAGAAAGCTGAGCGCTGAATAATTGATGCTTTTGATCTGTGGTGTTGAAGAAGACTCTTAAGAGTCCCTTGGACAACAAGCAGATCAAGCCAATCAATCCTAAAGAAAATCAACACTGAATATTCATTGGAAGGACTGATGCTGAAGCTGAAGCTCCAATACTCTGGCCACCTGATGTGAAGAGCCAACACATTGGAAAAGACCCTGATGCTGGGAAAGACTGAGGGCATAAGCAGGTGGCAGAGGATGAGATGGTTGGATGGTTTCATCAACTCAATGGACATGAGTTTGAGCAAACTCCAAGAGAAAGTGAAGAGAAGCCTGGAGGGTGTGCTGCATGCAGTCCATCAGGTTGCAAGAAGTTGGATACGACTGAATAACTGAACAACAACTGTCGATAATGTTATATCAACCACAAAACTGATTTGTATTTTTGTCGGAAGACAACTTAACTTCCTTGCTGTCAGTGCCTATAAGAAGAAACAGACCTTTCCATGTGACCACTGTGATGCCTTTACCTTAATTTCAGAAAAAAACTTTCCAATCTTTCCAGAAAAAAGAAAAACAAAACAACTCAGAGACATTTTGAAAGACAATGAGATTCATTGTGTGGAAAAAGATGATGGTCACCCATATTCCACTAAAGGACAAGAGACAGGCTCATAGAAGAGGTTTGCAAAAAAGAAAATAGAAAAAGAATTAACCAGGATATTATGAGTTTTCTAGAGGTGTTATAAGAAATTGCCCCAAGAGAAATGTATTAGTTTACAGTTCTGGAGGTCAGAAGTCCAAAATCAAAGTGTCCATAGAGCCATACTCCTTCTGAAGACTCTAGTGATGAATTCTTCTTTGCCTCTTCTAGCTTCTGGTGGCTCTAAGCATTCCTTGACTTGTGGATATCTGATATAGACAAGGAGGAGAAGACCTCCGTATGTCTCTTAGAAGGACTATTGTCATTGAATTGAGAGCTTTTCTAGTTAATCTAGGATGATCTTGTCTTGAGATGCCTAATGTAACTACATCTGTAAGGACACCTTTTCAAGTACGGTTTCATTGGCACGTTTCAGAGCTTAGGGCATAGACATATCTTTTTTAGAGGCCACCATTCAACCCACAACATCTATCAATCAAGCTCCTAGTTAAAATAGTTCTATAAGATTTTTATTGGAGGCAAGTTCCTTTACTATGTACATATAAGACTGAATAGATAGCATATAAAATAGAATTCAAGACATAGATCATGGTAAATCACAAGGTTAAAGCAGTAGGTAGAAATGAAACTATGGGCATAAATGGCTTCAGGTCTTGAAAAGACAAAAGAGGTTAACTCTTTTATGATTACAGAGAACAAAAGCACAATCCAAGAGTTCATATTTATTTATGATTTAGAAAAAAAGAAAATAAACCCTCTTATAAAATGAGAAATAGAAGGGAACTTTCTTACTCTGAGGCAAAATTACTCTGAAACATTACAATAAACATTAAAAATTTATAGTCAATTTATAATATTCTATTAATTTCAGGTATATAGCCTTGTGATTCAGTATTTTCACAGATTATACTCCATTAAAAGTTATTAGAAGCTATTACAAGACAAAGGCTGTAATTCCCTGTGCTACACACACTGCTGCTAATTTATTTTATACATAGTATAGTAGTTTTCATCTCTTAATCCCAAGCCCCTATTTGTTACTGTCCCTTTCTGTCTTCCTCTTTGGTAGACACTAGTTTGCTTCCTATTTCTGTGAGTTTGTTTCTGTTTTGCATTTATTTCATTTGTATTACCTGTTTGATTCCATGTATAAGTGATATCATATAGTATTGTCTTTTTGTGACTTATTTCACAAAGCATAATATTCTCTAGGTCCATCCACATTGCTGCAAATGGCAGGATTTTATTCTTTTAATGGCTGGATAATATTCCATTGTGTATGTCTTCTTTATTCACTCATCAGTTGATGGGAGCTTGGGTTGCTTCCATATCTTGCCTGTTATAAATAATGCTGCCATGAACACTGGGATGTATGTATCTTTTCAAATTAGTGGGGGTTTTTTTCTGGATATGTACTCAGGAGTGGCATTGCTGGATCATATGATAGTTCTATTTTCAGCTTTATGAGGAAGCTCCATACCATTTTCCATGATGATTTTATCAAGTTACATTCCTCAGTCAGTCAATTCAGTTACTCAGTCGTGTCCAACTGTTTGGGACCCCATGAACTGCAGTATGCCAGGCTTCCCTGTCCATCACCAACTCTTGGAGCTTGCTCAAACCCATGTCCTACCAACATTCCTACCAACAGTATATAAGGGCTCCCTTTTCTCCATACCTTCTACAGTATTTTTTACTTGATGATAGCCATTTACTTGATGATAGCCATTCTGACAGGTGTGAGGTGACATCTCACTGTTGTTTTGATTTCTCTGATAATTACGTTATTGAGCAGCTTTTAATGTGCTCATTAGTCATCCATATGCCTTCTTTGAAAAAATGTCTCTTCAGGTCTTCCACCCATTTTTCATTGATTCTTTTTTTTTTTTTTTTTTTTTGATGTCAGGTTGCATGAGCTGTTTATATATTTTGGACATTAGCCCCTAATAGGTCATATCCTTGGCTAATATTTTCTGCCATTCTGTGTGTTGTCTTTTCATTTTGTCATTGATTTCCTTTGCTGTACCAGAGCTTTTAATTAGGTTACATTTGTTATTTTTGTTATTTCTTTGCCTCAAGGGACAGATCCAGATAAATATTGCTGATTTATGTCAAAAAATGTTTTGCCTATGTTCTTTTGAAGGAGTTTATAGTTTCAAGTCTTAAATTCAGGTCTTTAATCCACTTTAAGTTTATTTTATGTATATTTTGAGTTTGAATATATGGTGTGAGAAAATGTTCTAATCTCATTGTTTTGCATGCAGCAGTCTAATTTTTCCCAGTACCACTTGTTGAAGAGACTGTCTTTTCTCCACTGTATATTCTTGCCTCCTTTGTCTTAATTGACTATAGATGTGTGGGTTTATTTCTGAGCTCTCTGTTCTGTCCCACTGGTCTTGTTGCTGTTCAGACACTAAGTTGTGTCTGACTCTTTGTGACCCCATGAGTCTATGTGTCTCTATTTTGTGCCCTTACCATGCTGTGTTGATTACTGTAACTTTGTAGTATAGTCTGAGGTCTGGGAGCAGGATACCTCCAGCTTTGTTCTTTTTTCTCAAGATTGCTTTGGTAATTAGTGGTCTTTTATGTTTCTATATGAACTTTAGGATTATTTGTTCTATATCTGTGGAAAAGGTTGTGTGTATTTTGATAGGGATAGCATTAAATCTATAGATTGCTCTGGGTAGTATGCCCATTTTGACAATATTAATTCTTCCAATCCAAGAGCACAGGATACCTTTTCACTTATTTGTACTACCATTAGTTTCCTTCATCAGTGTTTTATGGTGTTCAGAGTATAGCTCTTTCACATCTTAGATTAAATTTATTCCCAGGTATTTTATTCTTTTAGATGTGATTTTAAATGGAATTTTTTTTTTTTTTACTTTCTCTTCCTGAGAGTGTGTAGAACAGCAACAGATTTCTGTATATTAATTCGGCATCCTGCAACTTTACTGAATTCACTTCTAGTAGTTTTGGGGTGGAGATTTTGAGAGTTCCAATACAAAGTATTATACCAGCTGCAATTAGTGACAGTTTTACTTATCTTCCAATTTGGACGACTTTTTTCTTTTCTGATTACTGTGGCTAGGGCTTCTGATACAGTGTTAATATAGAAATGGTAGAAGTGGGCATCCTTGTCTTTTTCCTGAATTTAGAGGAAAGACTTTCAGCTTTTCATCATTGAATATGATGTTACTTTGGGTTTGTCACAAATGGCCATTATTATGTTGAGATATGTTCCCTTGATACCCACTTTGATGAACATTTTTATCACTTTGTATCTTTACAAATATTAAAAAGGAAATACAAAACTGTCTCTGCAGATGACACGATCATCAAAGTAAATCTTCTAGTAAACTCATAACACTAAAAAGTTCATTAAGGTTGCTGGTTACAACATTAACACACATACACATGGTATTTCTAAGCCAGCTAAATCAATTAGAAATTAAAAAGAAAAAAAACATTCACAAAGAAACACAAAAACTATGAGGTAATGAGACACGGAAAATGTTCAAAAATTTTGTTGATAAAATTGTAACACATCATTGAAGAAATAAATGAAGATATATATACTATATTCAGAGGTGAAAGGCAATATTTTTAAAGTTATTACTGTAAAATAGCCCCAAGTCTACATAAATCCTGTGCTGTGCTGTGGCTAGTCACTCAGTCGTGTCCAACTCTTTGCAACCCCATGGACTGTAAGCCCCCAAATACTTTTCAATTAAATTTGAAACAAGTATTAATGTGGTACTTGGCAAGATAACCCTGAATTTCCAAGTAATTTTGAAAAATATGAACAAGGCATGCAGCACTGTAGAGGTAAAGACACTGCTAGAATAGAATGGAGAATCCAGAAACAGACTTATACATGCGTGGAAATGCAGTATTTCAAGTCAGAGAAGAAAGGATGAACTATTTAGTAAATCATGCTTGGACTACTGGATATTCATTTGAAAAAAAATTTACATCCTACTGTATAAATAAAAATAATCTAGTGACTTCTCTGGTAGTCCAGTAGCCTTCCAATGCAGAGGACATGGGTTCCATCCCTGGTTAGGGAGCTAAGACTCCACATGCCACAGAGCAACTAAGCCCCCACATCACAACTACTGAACCTGCATGCTCCGGAGCCCAAGTGCCACAGTTAGACAGTCCATGCACCACAATGAAAGGAGGTCCCCCATGACACAACCAAGATACAACACAGCCAAATAAGTAAATATAAGTAAATATTTTATAAAATAATCTATAGTTGGGAAAATCAAAACTTATTGTTGTTTTAGATAAAGATATACAACATATAATTTGGAGTAGGAAAAGAGCTCTTGAGGAATAAAAACAAAACTACAAAAAAATATATATAATAATCCCCTTAAGATTAAAAACAAGCAAATGCTTTAGTTTAAAAAGAAAAAACACTGTAAATAAAGTTAAAAGGCATGCTCTGAGAGAAAACATATACCACTTATATAACTAATAAAATTCAAACTATGAATTTCACTTAAAATGAGTCTCCAGTCCTAGTGCTCCTAGGCACAGGGAAAAGACAAAACTAAATCATCCCTGGAAGAAGGCACCCTTATTCTGTGCTACAAAACATCACCACAACTAACTTTCCATGAAAAAATGAGCAGTTCACAAATATAACTAGGACAGAAGGAAATAAGACACTGTGAATGTGTGGATTCCACTTAAAGTGGATTAAAGACCTGAATTTAAGACATTTGACACAAATGAAAAAAGAATTTGTGAATAAGATAGTCTAGATGATAGTATCCAGAATGCAGAACAGAAAGAAAAAAAGGCGAAAAGTGTAAACTAAATATTGAGAGGCATAGGATAAAGTGAAATGGTTTATCAACCATCCAGTTTGAACTCCAGAACACGATGAAATAGAAAACAGGGCAGGTGTAATATTTTTATTGATAAGGGATGAGATTTTCCAAAAATTTATAAAATACCTTTATCCACAGCTTCAAGAATTGCAGTGAATCTCAAACAAGTTAAATAAAAACAAATCCATATCCAGATACACCCTGTGGATGTGCAGTTCAAAGACAAAGAAAGTATCTTTTTTTTTAGGTTATTACAGAATACTGAGCAGAGCCGTCTGTGCTGCCCAGTAGGTTCTTGCCGGTAGTCTACTTTAAATACGGCAGTGTGCACATGCCAACCCCAAATCTCAATCACAAACAGTGTGACCAAAAGTGTGTTAAAATGAGGTTATCATTAAAAGAGTGGCATATAGACTCTTGACTTCTCAACAGCCATAATAGAAGGCAAAAGACTAACAGATGGGTTCTTGAATGTTCTACAAGAAAACAACTGTTATGCTAGATTTCCATACACAGAAATAATATTGTGTACTGTACAAAGAAAGAGATAAATTAAGCCAACAAAAATGATTTACCACCATTAGACTTACTCTAAAGAAAACTTTAAAGCATGCACATGAGGCAGGAAAAATGACTTCATAAGGACTAACATGTAAGAAGAACAAAGAAAGCAATCAACCTGTGGGTAAACAAAGAAATACTGAATTTATAAGATATTAATAATAATAATATTCTATAGCATTTAAAAGGGTAGAACTAAAATACACTATAATAATAGCAAATAAATCTGGGAGAGAAAGGAATAAATGAAGCAAAATGGTCTAAAGTCATGATGAAATAGGGCTTATCCAAGGAATGCAAGGTTGGTTTGACACTATAAGATTAAATAATATAATATACTACCTTTAAAGATTAAAGAATAAAAAAATAAAGATTAAAGAATAAAAATTATGACCATCTCAGTAGATAAAGGAAAAGATTATAATTCAATAGAATCCAACATTCTTTCATGATTTAAAAAAAAATTATTTTAACAAATAGGAAATAGAAAGGAACTCCCTTGTTTTGAAAAAGAAATTTGGCTCAGATGGTAAAGCTACCTGCAATGTGTGAGACCTAGGTTTGATCCCTGGATTGGGAAGATCCCCTGGAGAAGGGAAAGATTACCCACTCCAGTATTCTTGTCTGGAGAATTCCATAGACAGAGGAGCCTGGCGGGCTACTGTCCATGGGGTTGCAAAGGGTCAGACATGACTGAGCAACTTTCACCACCAGCACCTATAGTAAATACTACACTTTGTGTTAAATAATTCAAAGCTTCCATTTGAGCTTAGAAAGAGGAGTCCCACTATCACTGATATTACTTACTGATGTACTAGCCATCCTAGTTGACACCATAACTTAAGAAGAAGTAATTATAATGATCAGAAATGAAGAAACAACAGTCATTATCTGGCATTGGTACAACCGTGTACAGTTGAAAATCCAAAAGAATCACAGATAAATTCTTAGTTCCCAGAGTCCATCTATATTCCCTCTTCTTTGGTTTCCTCCACTCTAAAGCCGCAACCAAGAGCCTCCCTTGCATCAAATCTCTTGCTTCATATTTCTTGCTTTAGGAAGAGTCTTTGTAAGTGTTCACCTGATTAGGTCAGACCAACCCAGGATAATCTATACTCTAAGTCACCTGTCTATTCTTTAATAGAAAAAAAAAAAAAGATAATCTATTCTTTAAGTCACCTGGGAGAGTCCCTTGGACTGCAAGGAGATCCAACCAGTCCATCCTAAAGGAAATCAGTCCTGAATATTCATTGGAAGAACTGATGTTGGAGATGAAACTCCAATACTTTGGCCAATTGATGCAAAGAACTGACTCATTTGAAAAGACCCTCATGCTGGGAAAGATTGAAGGCAGGAAGAGAAGAGGACAACAGAGGATGAGATGGTTGAATGGCATCACTGACTCAATGGACATGAGTTTGAGTAAATTCTGGGAGCTGGCAATGGACAGGGAGGCCTGGCGTGCTGCTGTCCATGGGGTTGCAGAGTCAAACACAACTGAGCGACTGAACTGAACTGAACTGAACTGAATCACCTGTGCCACATAACCTAACCAGGCATGGGATCGACTATCCCGTCATAGTCACATACAAGCTGCATCCATCAAGGGGTAGATATTTTGAGGACCATCTTAGAATTCTGCCTACCATACCAACTAACTCTTCAATTATTTAGGGCTAAGTCAGAGTATTGAATTTTCTGCTTCTTATTCATCTATTTGAGCTCATTTTATGGACTAGACTCTTTGATAGGCGATGCACATTAACTTACATAATTTCTAAACAACTCTGTGAAGTAGGTACTATTATAATCTCCATTTTACAGATGAAAATACTGAATTTTAGATGCATGATATAATTTTCCTAGGATTGTTCAGTCACTAAGTTTTGTCAGACACTGCAACTCCATGGACTGCAATATGCCAGTCTCCTCTGTCCTCTACTATCTCCCAGAGTTTGCTCAAATTCAGGTTCATTGGGTCAGTGATGCTATCTCATCGCTTCATCCTCTATGCCCTATTCTCCACTTGCTTTCAATCTTTCCCAGCATCGGGGTCTTTTCCGATGAGTCGTCAAGGGTTGTGCAGGCACGCTAAACTGCTTCAGTCTTGTCCGACTCTTTGCAACCCTATAGACGGTAGCTCACCAGGGTCCTCTGTCCATGGGATTCTCCAGGCAAGAACACTAGAATCAGTTGCCATTTCCTCCTCCAGGGGATCCTCCAGACCCAGCAATCCAACCTGTCTCATCTCCTGCGTTGGCAGGTAGATGCTTTCAGCAGAGGGAATGATACTCAATATTATGTAATAACTTATAAGGGGAAAGAATCTGAAAAAGTGTATATATATATATATATATAGTTTCACAGTTTCAGGTGTTACTGTGCTGTACAACTGAAACTAAAATTTTAAAATTTTTGAAAAGTAAAAAAAGAAAGAAAGAAATCATTCCTCTTATCCTCTAGCTGCCCATGCAAAGTGGAGTTATGGATTTATTTGTATAACAAACATTTATTTTTCTTTCTACTTTTTCCATTGTCAAAAGTTCTCTTTCACACATTTATCCTTGAGTTTGTAGGTTTTCTCGCACATCTTTCCTGCTGGCTATCACATTTGAGAAACTGTGGCTCAGTGGTAAAGAGTCCGCCTGCAATGCAGGACATGCAGGTTCAATCCCTGGGTCAGGAAGATCCCCTGAAGAAGGAAATGGCAACCCACTCCTGTATTCCTGCTTCAGTTCAGTTCAGTTCAGTTTAGTCACTCAGTCATGTCCAATTCTTTGCAACCCCATGGATTGCAGCACGCCAGGCTTCCCTGTCTACCACCAACTCACAGAGCTTGTTCAAACTCTTATCCATCGAGTCGCTGATGCCATCCAAGCATCTCATCTTCTGTTATCCCCTTCTCCTCCTGCCATCAGGGTCTTTTCCAAAGAGTCAGTTCTTTGCATCAGGTGGCCAAAGTATTGGAGTTTCAGCTCAACCTCAATCTTTCCAATGAATATCCAGGGCTGATTTCCTTTAGGATGGACTGGTTGGATCTCCTTGCAGTCCAAGGGACTCTCAAGAGTCTTCTCCAGCACCACAGTTCAAAAGTCGGGAACATCCCATAGACAGAGGAGCTTGGCAGGCTAGAGTTCATGGAGTCACAAAGAGTCGGACACAACTTAGTGACTAAACAACAACAATAATCTTTCTAATACAGCCTTCCAAACTACAGAGACAAAATGCAATCACTTTTAACAGCAAAATTATATTTGCATTTTAAAATAAAAATCTCAAGATATAGAATATAAAAATTTTAACTTTTAGTTTTATTTTGGTACCCCACTAAATTCATTTAACAACACAGTAATGAGTTGTGACCCACTATTCCAAATACTATCACAGCATAACAAATTACCACACACTAGGAATATAAAACAATCACCATTTTATTATGTCCGGGGATTCTGTTTATCAGGAATTTGGACAGGGCACAGCAGGCTTGTCTGTGTTTTGCAATAGCTGGAGCTACAGCTGGGAAGACTCAAATGACTGGGAGTCACACAAACGCCTTGGGTCTGGAGGGATCTGAAGCATTCTTCGCTCAATGTCTGGATCCTGTGCTAGGACAGCTTGAAGACTTGGCTCGGGTGAGACTGTCAACAGGAACATCTACATGTAGCCTCTCAATGTGTCTTGGGCTTCCCACAGGACAGTTCCGAGAGGGAGTACCCCAAGAAGGTGTGACTAGAAACAGGCATTCCCAAGTCCTAGACAGAAGCTGCAAAATATTTTCTGATGGAGCCTCAGTAGTCATGTGATGACACTCCTGCTGCATTATCTTGGTTACTGCAACTCACCAAGGCTAGCTGGATTCCATGGGAGGGGAATTACACTCCATCTACCAGTGGGAAAGCGGTAAAGAACACTGCAGAAGGGTACCTAGGATGGGAGACATTGTTGTAGCCCTCTTTTTGAAGATATGATCTACGATAGCCCCAGACTGAAGGGGAAAAAAAAAAAAAAACATCTACTGAATAATAAAAGATATATTTATACACTATCTGTTTTGTGTTGAATTCAGTTCGGTTCAGTTCAGTCCCTCAATGGTGTCTGACTCTTTGCGACCCTATGGACTGCAGCACGTCAGGCTTCCCTGTCCATCACCAACTCCCGGAGCTTACCCAAACTCATGTCCATCGAGTCGGTGATGCCATCCAACCATCTCATCCTCTGTCGTCCCCTTCTCCTCCCACCTTCAATCTTTCCCAGCATGAGGGTCTTTTCAAATGAGTCAGTTCTTCGCATCAGGTGGCCAAATAATAAAAAAAAAAGATATATTTATACACAATCTGTTTTGTGTTGAATTGTCCTCCTCTAGAAAGATATGTGGAACCCTATCCCCCAGCATTTATGAATGTGATCTGACTTGGAAATAGCCTTTACAGTTGAAACTGAGTTAAGACAAGGTCATCTTCATGAGCCTTGAATCCAGTAAAACCAATGTCCTTATTAGAAGAGGAAAGAAACACAGAGGGGAATACCTTGTGAAAACACAGAGAGAAGAAGGCTATGTGAAGAAGGCAGAGATTACAGTGATGTTGCCACAGGCCAAGGAATGCCTAGAGCCACCAAAAGCTGAAAGAGACAAAGAAAGATTCTCCTTTGGAGGCTTTAGTGGAAGCATGGCCCTGGAGACACCTTGATTTTGGACTTCTCAATTTCAGAACCATGAGAGAATAAATTTCTGTTGTCTTAAGCCACTCAGCCTGTGGCACTTTGTCACTGCACCCCTGGGAAACAAATACACAATGCTTCCATTTTTTATATTATACACACCATGCTACATTTTATGTTTTTCATTTATAAGTGCTCATACTTAATCATTTTTGAATGTAAAATTTGCTTTACTTCTACCTAGGATTTTCTTCATTTGAAGGCAAAAATTGTTGTCAGTTCACTTCCTGAATACTTTTTCCTGACAAACACTGGCTCTTCCTGTCCATATCTAGTTCTTTTCTCCAGTGATCTCTATGGGATTTTGTTAAATGGTTTTCTCTTGGCATTTTTAATTCTCCCACTCTAACTGTGATTAGTCATATTTGCATGGTTGCAAGTAACAAAATCAAGCTATATTCTTGTCCCACTCTGGAGAAAACTTCATATTCATCCCATTTTATAGCAGTTCAACTGAGCCAGTTCTACAGTTCTCTTCCCCAAAGGGCTATTATTTGCAATCCAACTTCTGACACCAATGTTCTTAGTTAAAACTCTTTTAATTGAGATATAATTGGTATATAACATCATATGAGTTTCAGGTGTACCACATGGTGATTCAATATTGTATTTATTATGAAATGATCACCCAGGTAAGTCTAGCTTACGTCCATCATCAGAATTAAAATCTTTTTTTCTTGCGATGAGAAGCTTTACATCTACTCTCTCCAGCTCAGTTCAATCGCTTAGTCATGTCCGATTCTTTGCAACCCCATGGACCACAGCACGCCAGGCTTCCCTGTCCAACCCCAACTCCTGGAGGTTGCTCAGACTCACGTCCATCAAGTCAGTGATGCCACCCAACCATCTCATCCTCTGTCATCCCCTTCTCCTCCTGCCTTCAATCTTTCCCAGCATCAGGGGCTTTTCCATTGAGTCAGTTTTTTGAATCAGATGGCCAAAGCATTGGAACTTCAGCATCAGTTCTTCCAATTAATATTCAGGACTGGTTTCCTTTAAGATTGACTGATTTGATCTCCTTGCAGTTCAAGGGACTCTCATGAGTCTTATACAACATCACAATTCAAAAGCATCAATTCTTTAGCACTCGGTTTTCTTTATGGTCAAACTCTCACATCCATACATGACTACTGGGAAAACCATAGCTTTGACTAGACAGACCTTTGTCAGCAAAGTAATGTCTCTGCTTTTTAATGTGCTGTCTAGGTTGGTCATCGCTTTTCTTCCAAGGAGCAAGCACCTTTTAGGTTCATGGCTGCAGTCACCATCTGCAGTAACCTTAGCAATTTTCAAGTAAACAATATAGTATTATTAACTATAATCACCATACTGTGTATTACATCTCTAGGATTTATTGAGTTTATAACTGGAAATGTGCTCCTTTGGACCCCCTTCACTCATTTCACCCACCCACTTGTCAACTTTGGCAATCTGTATCTCTCCTTCACAGATCATCAACCTTGTTGTGGCAAAGGAGCTTCCATAATTCAATGAAACTATGAGCATAGTTGTGCAGGGCCGCCCGAGATGGACAAGTCACAGTTCTGACAAAATGTGGTCCGGTGGAGGAGGGAATGGCAAACTGCTCCAGTATTACTGCTGTGAGAACACCATGAACAGTATGAAACGGCAAAAATAAACGACACCAAAAGATGAGCCCCCCCAGGTCATAAGGTGTTCAGTATGTTACTGGAAAAGAGCAGAGGGCAATTACTAATAGCTCCAGAAAAAGTGAAGCGGCTGGGCCAAAGCAGACATGAATTTGAGCAAACTCCAGGAGATAGTGAAGGACAGAGAAGCCTGGCATGCTGTAGTCCATGAGGTCACAAAAAATCAAACACAACTTAGCAACCAAACAACAAAAACAACAATCTGTGCTTTTGAGTGCTGTTCTTTTTTATTTATTCATTTTTTTAAGATTCCACATATAAGTGATATCTTTCAGTCTTTACTCACTCTCTCTGACTTATTTCACTTATCATAAAGCCTTCAATTTCCATTCATGTTGTCAGAAGTGGCAAAATTTCCTTTTTCGTATGGCTGAATAATATTCCACTATGTATGCATGTATATATATATATATATATACACACACACACACATATATCCATCTCACATCTTTTTTATCCATTCATCCCTTGGATAAGACACAGGTGGTTTTCATGTCTTGTTATGTTAAACAATGCTGCAGTGAACATGGGGATGGACACATCTTTTCAAGTTAGTGCTCTTGTTTTCTTCAAATAAATTCTCAGAAGTGGAAAACTCTTTTGGTTAAATTAGTAGACAGTAACTTGAACTAGGCTGAGTCACTTTTGCTACTGGGATACAGGAGTATCCTATAGAACCAAAGGATAAGAATGGAATTAAGTCCCACAGGAGGACTTTTAAGGAAGACCTAGAAATCCATAAGGAGGAGAGAGACTCTATCTCTCGTATTTATTTCTCTCTTGGCATATAATTTATTCCACCCCATTTAGCCTGGTATTCTCTGCTTTCTTGCCCCATCCTGGAAGACAGCCATGCCTCAGCCTTCAGGCTTGTGTGACTATAATTCTAATTATACACAGAGATTAATTCTCTGTCTCTGAAGCCCAATTTCAAATTACTAAGAGCATCTGACTGCTTTGGTTCAGTTCAGGGGTCCATTCCAGGTCTAACCAACAGGAGCTGGAGGGCAGGGTCGCAGACAGGGTCTTTGGCAGGGAAGGACATTCACCTAAGAAAGGGTGAGGGGAAGATGGCTTAAATTGAGTAGTTTATGGGAAACAACGGATCTCCCTTTAGACTTCCTTGTTCTTCAAATGTTATGTTTCAGCCTTCTTTCTACCCAGGCCACTCTTCTAACCTCTTTCTTCTAGGCAGCCCCCAGCTACCCTGGCTTCTTTTCCCTTCTTCCAAATTTCCCATAGACCTTTAGATTTCTCCTTCTTTCTCCTACATGCTCTTTGTGCCAGCCTACATCTGTATATTGGGGTTGAGTGTGGGGCAACAGGGGGGTTTGGAAATGAGTGCTTCATACTAATCAATGTACTGTCCCTAAAAGATAGTCTTATACCTGAAACTAACTCTAATGAACAAAATTCATCCATCCTTATTCATCTATTTATTTATTGACATTTATCTTCTTCCCCCAAACGACTTGAAGCAGTGCTCCTCTTCTCTACATCTTCCCCTTCATCCTTTCTTCCCTTTCTGTGCCTTTTCTTCTAGTACTAACTGCATGCAGGGCTTAGCCCTGAATGTTTAGACTGAGTCCTAGAGCCTATAGGAATTATGGATTCCATTGACACAATCCCCAGTTCTGAACAACTGAATCATCTCATAATTGAATCCTCAGTTCTGAATCATTTCCTGTTCTGCCTCTGAACTTGTTCTGCCTCTGAACTTCCATCATATACATATGTAAAGGAATACTACTCAGCCATAAAAAAAGGCAATCTTGCCCCTTGTGACAACATGGAAGGGCCTTGAGGGCATTATGCTAAATGAAATAAGTCAGACAGAGTGAGCAAAAGACTGTATGATATCACTTATGATGGAAGTGGAAGTGAAAGTCACTCAGTCGTGTCCGACTCTTTGCCACCCCATGGACTATATGGTTCATGGAATTCTCCAGGCCAGAATACTGGAGTGGATAGCCTTTCTCTTCTCCAGGGGGTCTTCCTAACCCAGGGATTGAACCCAGGTCTCCCACATTGCAGGTGGATTGTTCACCAGCTGAGCCACAAGGGAAGCCCAATATCACTTATAGGTGGAATCTAAAAAAAAAAAAAAAAAGAAATTTAAAAAAAAAACAGATCTCATAGATATAGATTAGTGGTTGCCAAAGTTGGTTGCCATAATATTCACATTTAGGGAAGATACACATGAAGCCATAAGGTGTCTTGGAGTGGGTTCCCTGGAAATAGATTTTGAACCAGAAAACTGCATGCAGGTTTATTGGCAAGCATTCTGGTGGAATACTTCTGTAAGAACTCTGAATTGGGTGGAGTGAGAAGCTGACCCTGAATGCAGTTCCTACTGAGGCTTCAGCCCACCCTACAAAGTGTTCTTCAGACTTGTCTCAAATTGAAACAAGGGAGTCAAGGCTTAGCATCAAATATTTCTGAATCAGTCAATCAGGTACTTACTCTAGAGCAATAATTCCCCCATTTATATAAAAAGGGTCAAGGGACCTGGTTATAAAAATGAAATAATCAACAGTTAGGAGGTACTTCATAGTATGGATTTATAAGCCCCAATTTAAAAGAATTATGTATATCTATATGTACAAATGTGGAAAGCTCCTTAGATAATATTACAAGGTGAAAAAAAGCACATTGTATAGTGA
Organism: Dama dama; assembly: GCF_033118175.1. Taxonomy (NCBI): domain Eukaryota; kingdom Metazoa; phylum Chordata; class Mammalia; order Artiodactyla; family Cervidae; genus Dama; species Dama dama. The sequence continues at coordinate 8,595,072 of NC_083686.1, read as the reverse complement.
TGTGGTGTGATTCCAATTATGTTTGAAATACATCACATGAAACAAAAGTATGTGTGAAAATGCATTTGTGTTTGGATAGACCAATACCAAAATAGTATAAGTAATTAACACTGGGACGGTTCTAGGATTGGGGGAGCAAAATAGAGGAGGGGCTTCCCTGGTAGCTTAGCTGATAAAGAATCCACCTGCAATGCAGGAGACCCAGGTTCAACCTCTGAGTTGGGAAGATCCCCTGGAGGACAGCATGCCAACCCACTCCAGTATTCTTGCCTGGAGAATCCGCATGGACAAAGGAGCCTGACAGGCTACAGTCCATGGGGTCACAAAGAGTTGGAAACCACTCAGCGACTAAGCATAGCACAGCACACAAGATAGAGGAGAAAAGAGAGTAAATTCTTTTACTTTATCCAGTCTATATATTTAAAATAGCCACACATTCTGTATGTAAAGAAAAAGAAGAAAAACATGAAGTGGACTAAGATAAAATGGCTAAATGTGAGCTCCTACATTCCGTGATTTTAAGGTCATGCCTCTATTTATATTTCATCTCCCTCCCTCAGACAGCCACCTATACAACAAAATGTTGGTAATTCTAATAAGAAAGGGAATTGACCTTAACAGCAGAAGTGATTGGGGAAGATAAGGAGACAGAAATAGAAATATTCTCGAGAGTGATTACCTCTCAAATTTAAACGTATTAGCTAAGGAAACCTTAAGAACCATTCAACTACTATGTCTCCTATACTTAACTCTAGTTGTGATTCAGTGAATACAGCAGCAGAAAGAGGTATTAAAACTGAAACAGCTTCAAAGACTTGCTAGCTGATCCACACAGGTCTTTGAGAAAGGACTTTGACTTTTAACATAGAAAGAAAAATTAACCCCACAAGATGTGATTATTATCTCGGTAATTATAATTTTTACATACATTATGAGCTATGATAAAGCATTCTTGATTTCCACCATTTCAAAGGTAAGCTGTTGAAACTCAAGTTAACAAAACCGCTTTACATCATCTGTCAAAGTACTCTAAAAGTAAAATCTTTTGACAAAAGATTCTATGAACGTGGCAAATAATATTTATATTCTGTAAATGCTAAAGCCCCCTATGGGGGCTCCCCCCCCACCATTAGTGAAGAACCTCCTGCCAATGCAGAAGATGCAGACTGGACCCCTGGGTGGGGAAGATCCCCAGGAGGAGGAAATGGCAACCCACTCCAGTATTCTTGCCTGGAGAATCCCATGGACAGAGGAGCCTGGTGGGCTACAGTCCTACGAGGTTGCAGAGTCTGACACGACTGAGCGACTAGACAACAACAAATCCCTCTAATCCGTACACTTGCGCTGCTGAAATTCGTCCTTAACTACTTTGATAATGCACAGAACATTGTAATACTCTCCAGAAATTTACACAAAGAAGGATGACTGCCTACTCTCTTTCTGCCAGAATGAGAATGTTTAGGGGCAAAGCCTCCTTAAAGTGAAGAAAAGGGTCAGACCCAATTAAAACTGCAAAGGCAACTTCGAAAGGACGAATGCCATTAGCTCAAACTGGAATGTGGCCAAAACACAGGGTAATACTTCAACTCTTACAAAAAGTGCCAGGGGGATATTTAACAACCACAGGTGGCCAAATGCTTTCTCCTAGGTCTCATCAGAAAAGTCATTTATAGCAATAATATTCACTAAGGTAAAGTAATATTACTTAACAAACTGCATATTCAATTACTGTGTTTAAATTCTGATATTGGTCAGGTATCAGTTGAGACTACTTCTCTATAGGACAATAAACAGAAATGAAATGCTCCTGTCATTAAGTTTAGAAGATAGCAAACAATTGTTATTTAAATCTAGCTTTAGGCTTTCCTTAAGTGAAACACCAGTTATCATTTTGTCCAATAAAGTGAGCCTTGATATATGTGTGTTTTTTCATTTTCTTTCTAGGTTTTAGAAATCTTTAGGAAATCTTATCCAAGATTTTATTCCCCATTATATTGTCTCACTATATGCTTACTTTACATGAAAGTTTATATTTTCCATTATCTCCGTGAGAATGAGCTTGACCAGTTCAATTCATATTATTTGATACACTTTCTTATTTTTTTTAATTTATGTTTCTGTTTTTAATTTGTTTTTAATTGGAGGATAGTTGCTTTAATGTTTTCTTTTAAATCTCTGTGACTTATTTCTTTCAAAATGTGCCACTCTCTCTCCTCTTGGGTTGTAAGAGAAACATTTTGTGAACTGTGATATAAAGGAGATGGAAAATGTGGGCCTGTTAGTGACATAACACATCCATTCTTGAATCCTGCAAAGGATATTATGTGAGCAAATGCACACAGTGAAACCTAAAAAAGGTCCAAAATGCTGAATGCTTGAGAACTCTGCTTTTACCTGCTGTGATTTAAAAGGCTAGAGGCCTCATTTTGAGCCACTAAAATTCAAAGTGACAGAAACCTACAAATTTTTATTGCTGTGCATTTAATAAAATTTACATTTACAAGCTGTCAGTTTGAAATGTTGAATAACTGGTACTTTAGCATTGAGACAAGCAGATTTGGTTGTATTGGGGGTTCATTACTACCTACTTACACGTTCCTTAAATACTCAGAATAATCCTTCAATCTATGACTTTTGATATCTCTTAATTCAACACTGCACAAAAACACCATTGAGTGTGCAGTAAGGTCAACAAAAGGAATTTATTGTGCTCCCATAAAGCAAGGCGTAATTAAGAGCCCCCTTTCTGCTTGTTCAATGTGCTAATACAAGAACATTAGAACCGAGGAACAGGCAGTCGCTAGGTGTCTGCAGCAGCTGCCTAGGTTTTTGGTAATTTACTTACTCAATTATGTCGACTCTCTTAAATCCACAAGGCTGGTGGGTGGTAAGGGAGAGGGATAATAAAAAAACATAGAGTAGGAAACGCCTTTAATGCATGTTTTATGTGCATCTTGGGTAACATTTTTTTGTTTGTTTGCTTTTGAGAACAAGAATTAAAGATTGTAACTTTAGGAAATTCAGCATTGGAATAAAGGTGCATGAGTTTAAGACAACCTCTAAAAATTATGAGATGCCTAATAATCCTATGATTATGTGGTCTGTTCTGAAAAAAAGAATACTAAACCAAATGTTTGACTCAGTATTACAAAAACAGATTATCTAATGGCTTCCAGGGGGGAAATATGAGAAAGGCCATTCATAAAGTTTCTTAATAGTAATAAATTATATACACTTCCTTATTCTCCACATAAATGGAAAGACAAAGGGTAACTCAGAGAGAGAGAAGGACATTCTAATAAAATCTCTTCAAAGTGTTTGTATCAATATGACTCCAATATTCTTTTCAAATGAACACCAGAAAAGTGCTCATTACACTCATAAAATATCTCATTTTTCTTAATATTCAAAGAAGCTTTGAATGACAACCACAAGTCTTAATTTTTGGAATGCATTTGTTTTGTAGGCAAGTCAAAATACAAACTAGAAGAAAAAAGGCCCAATGTGGAAAATTCATCATTAGTCAATGTGAAAAATTAAATTATTGAACAAAATGCAAATTACTGACTTAACCCTGAAAATTAAATTACCTCATTTTAAATTTCGTTTACATTATCTCTATAATTGCAGCATTCATATAAAAGGGCACATTGTCACAAATCTATATAAACGGAGACTTGGAGAAAGAGGTTAAGTAATTTTCTCCAAATACCAAAATTTATGTAGCATTCATCATTCATCATATTCTTTTTAATTTAAGTCCCACAAAATGTCACTGATAAATGATCTCCATTTCACAACTCAAAACTTACAAAAGAATTTATAAATATCAACCTACTAGTTTTGATTGCAAATTAGGCATTTAGACAAGCTGACATAATTAAAAAATAAGAGAGAACATAAGTACCTTATTTATATAATTACCTTTTAGTTGCATTTAAAATCATTTTTATCTTTTGTCCTTTAGAGAAGATGTTTTGTTTTTGGTCTCAAGGGAATTTAAGGAATAAAATATTATATTATACCCAATTAAGTCCTATGCAAGATTATGTTCAATCCTAGAGGTACCTTTCTAAGTTTTCAAAAGCAACTTATTTCTTTTTAGTTGCCAGAAGTAAATTAAATACTTTAGATGGGAGCCTATAAAATTTTGTTTTTAAAATGAAAAGTGAAACCTGAAAATGACTGAGAGGCTACAAAATGACAGAAGACTGTGTAAAAGTCATTTTTTCTCTTTTATTTTCCTTATAATGAAGTCACCCAGTTCCTGGATTTTCACTGTGCTAAGATCACTGAACTAGCCTCAGTCTGAATGATGTACGTTAACAACATTCAACTCAAGCCGATCCCAAGTTAATAAATCCATCCAGAAAGAGCACATCCTGCTCAGAAAAAGGCGGACAGAAGTAATATCTATAACAGAGTAAAATAATTTTACCTCTCAAATGCACTGACAACAGAAAATTTTGTGGCAAGCGTAGCAGTGACATAGCTGAGATAACACAGGCCAGTGACTCATCTAATGCAGTTCAGAGTTTTAAAAGAGAAGCTTTCGCCGTCACTTATCAGCTCAGAGCAAGCTCAGGCCGAATGTAAATACTTACACACCCTTTCTCACACACTGAATTTCAACGTCCGTTTCAATGCGAGACTTATTAGTATAATGAATGCACTGAATATATCAGGTCTGTGTTCATTGACTGGGTGCCTTCAAGATAACTGAGCTCTAAGTAACTAAAATAAGACCAGTATTAATACAATTGTATTTACTAACCCCACGCTACACCCTCCTGTCTGGCATAAGTTTTGGAATTAGAAGTCAGACAGGGCTGAGCAGCAATCTTCAAGAAAATTGCTTTAAATTGGCCTTCATTAGCACTCACAGCACTGAAAAACAAGTCCAAGTATATGCCTCATGGAGGAGAAGCCAGTAGCAATAGCTCCCTATTAAAAAGGCAGCACATTAACCTGCTCAACCAGTGTTCACCACATTCTATAAATATTATTAAATAAAGAATATTCAACCGCAAAATAATTCTGCTGTTTCTAAGTATCGAGACTATTAAAACCAAATTTAAAATTCCAACCTTCAATGGCATGTATGTTCATTCCAGTTTACTTTTTTTTCAATTTAGAGAGTTGGAGTTTGTAATGGAACTTTTCATTTTTCCTTATATAATATTGCTCCTGGGCTATTAAAAAAAAAAAAGCAGTACCACAAGGTAACAAAGAATAAAGAAACTAAAATGTACATAAGAAACTCAAACTTACATAGATACCGAGAGCAAGAAGAAAATATATTTCAAAGAAGAAAAAAAATTCTTCTGTTTCATAATTTTGCTCTGAAAAGTATGCTCTTTCTTGACATCTGCATAGTCAAAGGGAGTTTAATTTCCTTGGTCAACTATCCTTTCTGAAAATCCGGCATTGGCAGACTTGGAAATGGAAGGAATTTTTCCCGGGGATTAATTCGTAGCTCTTCTTAACACTCAAAACGCTGAATATCTTCAGTACACAAGCCAGGGAATTTGGCCCTTGGAGTTGCACTTTTCAGCAAACAAATGTTAAATAAAAATGTTTTCAGCAGAAAGAGGCCACATGAAATCTACCAGACATATGAAACTGTCTGATATGAAAACTGATATACATATTAACTCCCCCAATTCAGCTCCCTCCAGTTTACAGCTTGAAAAAGCTCCAGCATTTCATCCTTTATATCGGCATCTCCATTTCTGAACCTTAGCACTGGTTTTGTTCCAAGACATAACATTTCAAAACAGAACTGTAAAGTAAAACATTTTAGGCCTAGCAAATAAGACCACCTTCTTGAAAGCCAGGTAATTTTTCTCAAAGGCTAAGTTCATAGCCAAATCCACCATTTCAAGTTGAACCATTTAATTTAGTAAACACTTTTTTTTTTTTTAAGTACAAGGTTCTGTGAATTCAAGACTGTTCAGTGAAACATGGTTATTCATGTCAATGGAGGGATGCAGCTTAAAGTAGTGACTAAAATTTGAATCTTACAGTTAGTTGATCCCAGTTCCACCGTTATCTATATAACGATAAAGAAGTTCCTTACACTCGCAAAGGCTCAATCTTCTTATCTCTTAAGTGGGGGTAGTATCATAGATTTTTGTAAGGAGGAAATGAAATAATATTTATAAGATATGAAGCGTGGTGTCTAGTACATGAGAAGCTTTCAAATGATAACAGTTACCTCCACGTTTGATTTGACCCTTTAAAAAATTATATGGAGTAGTTTTAGACAAAAATGACAATGTGTTTTAAAACTATCTATATTCAGTTCAGACCCCAATCATCCTTTATAAACTGCCAATACCCAGCAGATAAAATATGAAAACCTGGACTGTTCATAAAACACTTTCTCACACACACCAAAAAAATACCATATTTTCCCCATCAAAATATCTGACTATCTGTTCCTGTAAATAGGATATAAAAATGACAAACGACATTTTTCACTTTTCTTCAAAGCCATTTGCCATCTTTAAAACAATTGTGGTATTTTCCTTCATGTGACATTTACATGTAAGCCAAATCATATTTTAAATATTTATTTCAAGATTTATCTTGAAGCTGACTTTAAATTTTATTTACATAAGACACAGTCAAGTAGAATCTAAAGTCTTGGTCTTTATCCTAATTCCAGATTCAAACAAGCTACATTTTTGCTAGATTTTTATTTCTTAAAAAAACTAAGAAACAAATGGAGGGAAGGAGATCAAAAAAAAAGAGTGAAGTTATGTATATATTTAACTGATTCATTTTGCAGTACAGCAGAAATGAATGCAACACTATAAAGCAACTATACTCCAATAAAAAATTAAATATATATATGCAATACAGAGATATGTAGTTTTTTCCACAGTTCTGAATACATAAGCAGTGCTTCTCAACAGAGATAATGTAAATTAATTCCATTTATTGCAATACCCAAGACTATTTCTATGCCAATCTACCTTACTAAATAACCCATTTCTAGGAATCTAATGGGCTTCCCCGGTGGCTCAGATGGTAAAGAATCCGCCTGCAATGCGGGAGACCTGGGTTTGATCCCTGGGTTGGGAAGATTCCCTGGACGAGGGCATGGCAAACCCACTCCAGTGTTCTTGCCGGGAGAATCTCCATGGACAGAGGAGCCTGCCGGGCTACAGTCCACGGGGTCGTAAAGACTTGCACATGACTGAGCAACTAAGCACACAGCACAATTATCCTATTAACATTAATTTTCAATTTTATGATTGAGAATAAAGGCATATAGAAGCTCAGCTGAGAGTGACAGGTGGCTCACTGTGCGGAGAGAAGGGGTGAGAATTATTTCAAACTTATTTGCACAAAGGAAGAGGACGGGTACTCTGCTACAGGAGCAGGGCAGCTTCATTTCAGGTTTCATATTTGACAGGTAAACTTGGGAAGACAGCCTAGGTGAACCAATGGCAAAAACCTAAAAACCTCCAATGGACTTATCATGTGGTCTCAGAAAGACAGTGGGTTGAACAAAGGCCCCCAGGCCCAGTTTCATAAGGAGTCAAGGGCTTCCTTCTGTCCTGGGCCAGACACACTATGGAATGAGTCATACAGGCATAGAAATAACAACAAAGCTTACACTTAACCATGCCGTGTTCGCCATTTTTTCTTGTCTCCCTCTATCCATGAAGGTGGGACTCTAGAAGTCAATGTGAGTTCAGGGCATGTGAGCATGTGCAAAGCAAGCCCATACAGCCCAACCAGGCCCATAAAAGCCAGGAAATGAACAAGTTCAAGTTCTCATAGTGTGTTAATGTGCCCACAAATGTACCTACTTTATGCATTTAACAGCTCATGTAGTAATGAAAAACTCCATGTAGAACATAAGCTGCCTGTGCGAGGTGGGGTAATTAATATGCCTATATGTGCTCCTTAATTGTTTCGTTCCCTGTATTTTTGGTTACTGTAACACTCTGCAAACTTTCATATAAATAGTTTATGTTTTATATGGAATTCCATGTAAAAGAACCAAGGGGGGAATGATGAATAAGGAAAAATTCTAATGGTATTCTTGCTAAATTTCATTAGTTCGATAGCCTACATTTTTAAAATTTTCTATAAACTGCCAATATATTGACAAAACTTTCAGTTCTAGCACGGCCACTCAGCCAGCTGATAGTGGGATTAACCAGACAAAAAGAAGGGTTCCAAATCTGTTGGAATGACCATTTTACATTTTCAGTCATGTCTCAGGCAAGCCATCTTTGCAAAAGAGCCAGATATCAAGCTTGACATTTTGAAGTCCAAACATGTTTGAGTTGTCAGTTTGGAAACTGGGGAAGCCTGGGATAAAGAGCTGAATTTTGCAGTTTTCACTATTACTAGTGAGGTCTGGGTTTGGGTTGTTTTTCTAGGAGAACCCAAAGGCCACTGAAGATGTTTTTCCATCAATTTTTCATAAGCATTTAAGCTTAAAGGGAAAAAAAAAAAAAGGTGGCGAGGTGGGAAGACATGGTTTTCTTTGGGGGAAGGAAATTAGAAGTCACCGCAAATAATTCACCTGGATAGGTAAAGGGGAGGAAACACTGTTTGCTTATGAATCTCTGACAACTTCATTGCCTTCGACCCCAGGGAGGCGCAGAGCCTCTCGCTTCATTTCAGACCAGCAAGCAAAGGGCTTTGAGGAGGGAACTGCGGAGGCGGACGTTCGGGGTGTGGGTTCAGCTCAACTCTTCGCCCGCGGCCTCTGCAGGTGGCTCGCCTTGGCTGCAAGGCCGGGCGCAAACCCGACTGCCTGGAAAGCCTGATGTGACCCTCGCCGAAGCGGGCAGGAAGCGACGCCCCTGTTCTCATCGAGTCGGCTACTGCAGGGGCCCAGTTTGCTCCTGTTCCCCAGGTTAGAAAGAAAGAAAGTGAAGTCGCTCAGTCCCGTCCGCCTCTTTGCGACCCCGTGAACTGGAGCCCACCAGGCTCCTCCCTCCATGGATTCTCCAGGCAAGAATACTGGAGTGGGTTGCCATTTCCTTCTCCAGGGGATCTTCCCGACCCAGGGATCGAACCCGAATCTCCCGCATGGCGGGCAGATGCTTTACCCTCTGAGCCTAAACCGGCGCCAAGACCCAAGGTAAGGAAAATTCGACCCCCAACAAGTTCCCCAGCCGCTTGATCACCCTCCCAGTTGGCAAAGGCCACGTCGGTCGCCAGACTGGGTCTGCAAAGATGCTCGTCGAATCGCTTTGAGTTGCCCCCACCCCGCAAAGTCTCAGTGGGGTCCCCAGCCCCGCAGACTCAACCGCACCAAGGCGGCCTGGAGGTACCGAGGATTCCGGGCAGAGGCGGAGCTGCACGCGCACCGCAGCGGGGAGGCCTTGCTGGAGGAACAGGCTTAAACGCAGAGTTCTGGTCCCAGGCCTGACTTCACTGCTGCGCTGTCCCTTCCTCGAGCGCAGGTCTTTGACCGAGGTTCCGAGAACAGGCCGATCCCGCCGAAGCCAGACTTCATCTCCCTCGCCTCTCCGCCCCACAGGGCTGGCGTCTCCCGGTGAGGTCCCTGAACCGCCTATACTGGGGCCACCAAAGGGGTAAAAATACAGATCCTGTCTCCCTCCCCCGCACCCAGTACCCCCCGCCCAGGGTAATGCACTCTCCCCACTGAAGGTTTACGGCTGCTGAAGTTGGAGGCGGGTTGGGCCCGGACACCGATTGCAGCTTTTTTGTTGTATCTTTCTCCAGCTTCTCGACGAGGGGACATCCTCAGGTTTGTTTTAAGACAAGGATCCGCAGCACCAAGAGGCCTGTTGGTACCCAAGGCCCCAGGCGGAAGCCACGGCGGGGCGGGGGGCTCTCTCCGCATCCGGGCGGCGTCGGGTCGGCTCTGCGCTGCTGAGAATTGGGAGACTAAGCCCTCGAGCTCCGAGTCCTGAACCGATTTTCCCCTCCACCTGCAGCCCCCGCCCGGGCCTGGACCGCCCGCGGTCGTGCGAACGCGGCTGTTGCCGGGGTGGGGGAGGAGGGTTGGGGAAGGAGGGACACTGCAGAGAGGACAGAGGCCGGTTACAGCCAGCTTCGCCCTGCAGAGACCCCCGCCAAGGGGGAGGTAGCCCTGGGGAGAGGGGGCCACTGGCTGGCCCGTACCTGAGCCTCTGGGCCAGATGACCTCCGCGAAGGGTCAGCGGCACCTCTCGACCTGACTCCTCCCAAACCACAGCCAGCCGCGCCTGCGGCCCCGACCCCCATTGCATGCCACCCGCGTCCAGCCTCCGCCCCCAGCCCGGTTCCACTGCACTCATGCCCGTCACCCAGGCTCGCCACTCCAGCCGGTTGCCCAGGATCCGATTCTCGGCCTGATTCTTTCTGTCCGCGGCGCCCGGGGAAACGATGGGATTATCGCATCCCCGCTCCAATCTCCCGACCTGAGCGCGCCGCTGGCCTCCAGCACCCCGGACCCGCCCAGGGTTTGGGGGTGGCGGAGTGTGGAAACTGAGTCCGCGGTGAGTCCCGGGGGTAGCCTTTGGATGGGAGTTCTCAAAAAATACTACTAACTCAGCGTTCTCTGCCCTCCAGGCCGAGAGACCTGCCTCACAGACCCTCATGCTCCTCTTGGGAAGGAAGGACTCGGGTAATTGAAGGATGCATCAGGCTAGTAGCCCTCTGACCATCGCCGAGGCCACCTGAACCGCAGGGGAGAAGATCACGACAAAGCGGCCTGGGCTCTGTTCCGGGCCGGGTTTGACTCTGCAATTCTATTTGCATCAACGGTCAGAGGAGAATAACAATGCCTCCTCTTCCCACCAATATTCAGAGAAGCCTACCAACGTCGGCCTCCATTCTGGCCCCCGGCGACGCAGGAAAACGTAGAGAGGCGGCGTGGTTAGGGACCTGAGTCGTCAAGGTTCAAAATCCGAGTTCCATCACTTGGTTAAGTGTTGGACCACAAAGAAACGCAGTACTTTGTACCTCAGTCTTCTTCACTGTAAAATCGAAATGATGACCATTACATCCATCCTTCAAAGAACAGATGTGACATGTTTTAAAGGGCAGAAATAGATAGCTTGTCATGGTGACTAGTCCCCAAGGAAAGCTCAACAAATCATGAGCCGTCCCTCTCATTACCCTTTCAAAATGCAACGTGACGTCCACCGGTCTTGCCAACAACCTTTCCGTAAGGATCAGGGCAAAGGGATGCAGAAGTGAAAAAAAAAAAAAAAAAAAACGCACCGAGGAACGCGCTGCAAGCTGGGCGCTGAGCGGATGCCAACCCTCAGCCCCTGCCTACAGGACCAGAAAGCCCAAAGTGCAGAGGCCTTGCTCGCTCTCCTAGGCCTCGCGGTTCTGCCTATGAGTCAAGGCGATCCCGTAGGGCGCCGAGCACACGGCGCGGACAAGATGCCCCAGAGCTAACCGCCGGCACAGAGGCAGAGCGCACGAGTGGAGCCTTCCCCCGGCGCTTGGCACTGGGGAGCCGGAGCAAGCGCCAAGAGACCCACGTTGCGTCTCTTCTGAAATCTACCCCTAGGACGGCCTTCTACCTGACGGAGACTCCAATAGGAAAGGTCTCCAAGCTTCAGGATGTCCTTAGTGAAATGCACAGAAGTCGCATGACGGGCGGGAGGGCTTTAAAATGCATAGAATAGATCCCAGAAGGTCCTACTTAGGCCGTTTTATTTCAGGCATTTATGATCTGACTTAATAAGGGGTTCCCATTTTTCCAGTACTGCTCGCTAGGCACATCGCCAAGCATTTTACATGCTTTAATTCTAAATCTGCAAAATAGGCGCTGAAGCCTCTGGGCCTTTTAGCATCTTGTTGTAAGTGGTCCACGCGCACACGCGTGCGTGTGTGTGTGTGTGTGTGTGCATGTGTATGTGTTAGTGTGGACTGTTTGCAATCCTGTGAACTGTACCCACCAGGCTCCTCCACCTACGGCATTTCTCAGACAAGAATATTGGAGTGGGTTGCTATCCCCTTCTCCAGAAGTGGTCCATAAGATCTAGTAAGTGATCAGGATTTCGGATCAAGATTGTCTTCTGGAAGAAGAGTTTGTGAACCCCAAGTGAATTCTGCCCTTCTCCTGGCATTTTAGGAAGGACTAAGCAGCAAGTCCCTCTGCTTAATCTGACTTTAATCCGCCCTACCTGCCCGACCCATGGACCTGAGATGAGAACACTAGCTTAGCATTCTGTTCTCTTTGAATGGGCTGAGCAGCAAAGGGCATTTGGTCTCTCTTCCAGCGCATCACAAGTACACATCCAGTCTAAGTCAGAAGCCTGCCCGTTCTGCCAGAACAGCTGTAAGGCAATCTTCCAAAGCCCCTGGACCCTAGAATCCTTCCTATTAGAAAATTCTCTGCTGCTAAGTGAAAATCGCTATCCTCCTTGCAGAGGCGACAGCTTGCTCAATGAGGCTGTGACTGGGGCAAGACCACCCACCTGTGAGTGGTCTTGTCAGCCTGGAGTTCAGATCACCCCTAAACTCCTTGGCCCTGAGCTGAGGGGTCACACCCAGGTACCAGGGTATTCACTAATTACACTGTCTCCCTCTATGCTGGCAGTGTCTGTAAGGCAGTTTATATATCAACAAGGAATAAGAGCTGACAACAATGAATTCTTATTGAGTGTCAGGCAGTGAGATAAATATTTTATACCTATCTTTTAAAACTTATTTTATAAAGAAGAAACTGAGGCACAAATAGATTAAGGCCACCTGCCTAAGTGGCAGAGCTGAAATTGACATCCATCAGTTACCACCATCCAAACTGCCATTCTAGGCAATACTTGAAGCATCTCTTTGCAGATGTCTTTAGGCCCTATTGGTCTGTGATAGCTCTATATATGTTAGTTTGCATGCATGCTAAGTTACTTCCATCATGTCTGACTTTTTGCAATCTCATGGACTGCAGTCTGCTAGGCTCCTCTGTCCATGGGATTCTCCAGGCAAGAATACTGGAGTGGGTTGCCGTGATCTCCTCCAGGGGATCTTCCCAAGCCACGGATCCAGCCCATGTCTCTTATACCTCCTGCATTGCAGGCAGGTTCTTTACCACTAGCGCCACCTGGGAAGTCCATTTATTTGTTTAAATCCAGGCAAAGACCTGAGAATCCTTCCCATGTGAGCCCTGGTGTCTTTGAAAACAGTTAACATATACTGGTAGCTTATTATACACCAGACACCAGAGACTGAGCACTTATGATTGAGTACCAGGCACTATTCTAAGCCATTTACAAGTTTTAACTCATTTAATGCTCAGCAAAACACTATGAGGTAGATTCCACTGCTCCTTCCAATTTACAATTGACCATGCTGATGGGCTTCCCTGATGCCTCAGTGGGTCAAGAATCTGCCTGCAATGCAGGAGATGTGAGTTTGATCCCTAGGTCAGGAAGATCCCTTGGAGGAGGGCATGGCAACCCACTCCAGTATTCTTGCCTGGAAAATCCCATGAACTGGTGGGATACAATCCATAGGATCACAGAGTCAGACACGACTGAAGTGACTAAGCACACACTTACTGATGTGGGGCTTTCCAGGTGGCACTAGTGGTAAAGAACCCACCTGCCAATTCAGGAGACTTAACAGACACGGGTTTGATCCCTTGGTCGGGAAGATTCCCTGGAGTAGGAAATGGAAACCCACTCCAGTGTTCTTGCCTGGAGAATCCCATGGACAGAGGACCCTGGAGGCTACAGTCCATATGGTCGCAGGTCGCAAAGAGTCAGAAGCGACTTAGCATGCACGAATACTGATGTCAGTGTTTTACAGTCAGGAAAATGAAGAGTTGAGTTTGACTCCCAGGTAGTCTGGCCTGTAAATGATTCTGCACTGGATTGGAAAATGGAAGATCCCTTTGCTCAGAGGCATTCGGCTCTCTGCTATCTCTTCCTCCCAGTGAGAGGGGCGTCCTCTCTGAAGGAGTTTCCCTGCTGAGCTAAACCTTTAAGCTGTCCAAGGAAAAGAGGCGCACCACTCCCTTCAGGTTTGGCCTCAGTCTCCAAGTTGGTAAAATGAGCAGGATATGCACCTCCTGTAGGTCTGAGTCTTGCAGATTGTGCCTGGAGCCAGAATGACAGGAAGGCCAAGGTGGTTCTCCTTCGGCCTCTGGGCAGCCACTAGAGGTGAACTGCATCCACAGGCTCTTTGCATACCCTTCCACTTACCAAAAACAAAACAACAAAAAAAGGCAAGATGGCAACTGTGAAAAACTGCGTTGGCCAACCAGACCAGTCTGAATCAGTGCTAATAACACATGATCCACCCTCAGGAGGTTGCTACCAATGGAAAGAATGGGAGAAGAAGTGCCTATAAATAAATAGAATAAACATATGCCCTGAAGGAGGGTGGGATTTTAGTAGCTCAGTTCCGGCAGACTCCTGTCTGTGGAACTTTCCAGATAAGTACACTGGCTTGGGTAGATGGAAGCTGAGTCTCCTGCATAGCAGGCAGATTCTTTACCATCTGAGCCACCAGGGCATCCTGAGACCCTTTCACAAATATCCTTTCGTTTGCACTCTCCGTTGAGAAGCGGGGTGGAGGAGGAATCTGTTGCTCTTTCATGTTTACCAAGGAAGGGAAACTCAGAATTTCTATGGAGGTGACCACTCAGGCTTCCAGCTGACCAAGGGCATGAGCAAGGCTTCCTAGTTTATCCTGATAGCTAACTGCCTTTGACTTCCTTCCGTGGAAGCCTCCAACTTACCTGTATCTTAGAAAAACCTATTCTCAAGACATTTCTTTTTAATCAACAAAGGCGGACATCGAGGTAGGGTGGGTTAGGTGTTGCAGAGAAGACAGTTGCTTTAACATTTACACCCCCACGGCTTCCCTGGGCATCTCCAAAGACGCTGAGATGGAGACATCAATGGACGCTTTGGTAGGGACAGAGCATGGTCCCAACAGACCTTGGATGTGGAGAAAGGGGCCCTGAGGGGTGCAATCCGGGGTGACCCCCCGGAGCGGGGCAGACGCCAGTGGGATGCGCCGCGCTGAGCCGGATGCGCCAGGGCTGGCTCTCTGTCTCCTGGATGACAGGGACCCACACCCAGCGTTCAGACCTCGGTGAGTGATTGCTCTTCTCCAGCTCTCAGTTCCCCGGCTGGGTGCCTGGCCTGGTTGACCCCGCTGGGTCGTGGCTGCTTCTGCGCAAGGAGGTATGCGTTTGGATGTGCAAACCCACGTGGTCGCTGGCCAAGCAGACTTCCCCGGGAGGGTGCCCGGGACTCTCAGCGCTGACACCAACCTCGGCTCAGGGCCCCATAGGGACGACAGAAAACCCTCAGGGGTTCACCGACAGAAAGCCTTCAGGGATTCACCGCTCTCTTGAGGGAAGCTCGCAGCCTCCTTGACTGATCAGGGTGCATGTGCCCCTTGGCACTGGCTGCATTCCCCCACCCGCCACCGTAGGAGTTGGCACCGGGGCTTCTCGGGGCGAGTGGGGCAGGGTCCCTGCGAGGGTCCCCCGTGCCTAGACAGGGGGCCTCCCCTAGCCCCTCAGCCATTTCCAGAGGTAGACATTTTCACCCTCTTCTTATGGAGGATGGGGAATCTGAGGATCTGTGATGAATTTCCAAGGCAGGATTAGTAAATTCTGAGCAGACGCTCCTTGTGCCCCGTGGACCACGGTACTCCTCTAGAACAAAGCGCACAGGCAGCTATTAGACCCCTTAGGCGTGTGTGACTGACAGTCGTCACTGTGAAGCCCTGAGGGGGTTCTCCCTGTTCCCTTCTCTAGCCTCAGGCTGGCACCAGAGTGGGGATTGTGGAAGGCGAAGAGGAAGTGACTCCTGAAGCAGGCTGGAGAGTGCTGGCTCATACGGGGGTTCCCTGCCAGGGCTCCCAGCCTTAAAAGTAAGCAAGACCTGCGCGAGGACATGGGAGTCTTGGCCTCAGCTTTTTGCCGGCTGGCCTCAATTTCGTCACACCTATGGCAGGTGACTGGTCCAGGTGAATTGTGGCACCTTGGTAAGAAGTTCAGAGCAGGGACATTGGGCCTGATTCCATCTCCACCAGCACTGCGATCTTGAGCAACTTACTTAACGTCTCTGTGCCTCAACTGTTTCCTCTGCCCCAGCTCTCATCAATTTCACCTCCCAAGTTTCGCCTCGCCCATGGTTTTGAGGCTTGTAAGTAAAGGGACCAGCCAGGTCTCCCTTTCCATGGCTGCGAAACTCCAGGAATGGTTCTGAGCAAAGCTGAGCCTCCCACGATCAGTCGTGAGATCTTGAGACAACCCTGCCCTCCCCTCTGCCCCCTCTGTGTTCCCGTCTGCAAAATGGGTCCCCGAAAATGCATCAGTCTCCCAGGTCCCTTCCAAGTTCCGGCTTTGTCATTGGCGATTGAGCGTCTCCTGTTGGCGGGAGGGACCAGAAGGCCAAGCCGCCAGCAGAGACCCATCCATCCACCCCTAGGACGACTCCTGCTCCCCCCAACTTTGGGTGCGGCTGAGGGGGTGGGGTGGAAGCACCAACCGCAAGATCTCTGCCACAGCAGGGAGGACTGAGGGGCCCAGAGTTCCCGCTGCCACATATGGTCTGTGGATTTAGGTGTCAAAAACCGGAGAATTAGAAATGGTAATTTTCCGTCATTATGGCTGAAATGCGATCTGTCACAACAACTGGAACATGTCTCCCGGCTAGCGAAAATAATGTTCGTGATTAGGAATCATTACGCATGTCAAGCCGAGTCCATTAAGTTGTAGGGAGAAATTAGCCTTGACGGGCGGAATCGAACTACAAATATACAGGCCTCGCCTTCGGGAGGCTGAGCGAAGGCCCCTGGGAAGAAGCCGGCCAGAGAGAGGTGTTTTCTTAATAGGAAACTGCCCAGAGAATTAAAACCCCTTTCTTCATTCCCTGTGGGACTCCAGCCTCCTCTGCACACCGCCAAGACCCCACCCTAACTGGGATTGGGGCATGTGGATGTCCCAGGCAGTAGCTGGAAGCTTTGAAGTCCTATAGGTCCCCTGGGTGAGTGCCCTGCAAGCTGTGTGACCCTGCCCTAGTCACTTGACCCTCCTGAACTTTGCTCCCTCATCTGTTAAGAAGAGATAATCCCACCCACTTCATGGGATTCTCCTGAGGATGAAATGAGATCAAATACGGCCAGAGCTGAGCAGCAGAAGCCCTTTGGACCTATGTGACCCCTTTTCTCTTTCTGGAGTGCCCTGTCTCTGTTGCTGGGGACCCTGCTCATGGGGGCTGCCATTGTGTGTTCAGAGGGGTTGGGGATCAGGGTTGAGTGACTGGTACTGAGTTCTGGTACTGGTACTGGTTCTTGCCAATCAGGCCCTGAGAAAGGAAGAGAGGGAGGGCTGAACTCACAGCAACTGCTGTGCTTTCTGTACATCTTATCCACCTCTCCCCCCTCACAATATCTAGGAAAAGGGGTGCGGAGTCTTCCACCCTGCTTACAGGGCCTGAGCCAGCCGTCAGCCCACAAGGACCTATGATGTGTCAGGAACCGCACTGTCACCAAGGAGAGGAGCAAAGTGAACGGAGCCTGGATTAAGAAGGCTTCCTCCTCTACAGGCTGTGTCTCAGACCCCTCTGGAGTCAAAAAGGCAATTTACCAACCCCTGATGCTTCCTTTAGGGATTTCCCAGGTGGCTTCTCGGTAAAGAATCTGCCTATCAATGCAGAAGTTGCAGGTTCGATCCCTTGGAAGATACCCCGGAGGCGGAAATGGCAATCCACTCCAGTATTCTTGCCTGGAAAAATCTCATGGACAGAGGAGCCTGGTGGGCTACAGTCCATGCAATCATGAAGAGGTCAAACAGGACTGAGCACAAGCACCTATGTTCGATGTTTCCTTAATAAGGAGTTTGGGGGAAATTATTCCCTTTCTGTGGATGGAAAGGAAAAGGGGAAAGACCAGGGAGAGTCTAGGAAAGCTGGTTCCTGTTCAGCCTCCACCCTCATCACCACTGAGAACTTGCTCTGTGCCAGCACCAACTCCAAGGGCTTTGACTACATTATCTTCTTTTTCTCCCAGCAAACCCAAGTCCCATTGTTCCGATGGGGAAAATGAGAGCCAGAGGTTAGGGGACTCGTCCAAAGGTCTTGCATGAAGTGGGGAAAAAGCAAAAGCCACAGCCAAGGCTGGCCGGGCCGCCAAAACCTTAACACCAGGCTATTTCGACCTGCACAGCCAAGGCCTGCCAACCACCCCGTATCTAGTTCTTTCCTCCTCCGCTACCGAGTGCATAAATTCCGCCTCTCAGAAAGTGAAAGGAGCTAAGCAGCATCAACCATCCAGCCCGGCGACGGACACCGCTTACCCTCCCCCGGCCTCATTTTCCTCCTCTGTCAGTGGGATCCTCATCACCGCGGCTCTGCGGTGGGGAAGGGAACGGAAATGTGGCCAGCGCTGAGTGGTTTTGGAGCCAGACAGTCTAGTTCGAACCCCAGCTCCGCCAGCGAGAGCCGCAGCGTAGGGGTCGATCTCCATCGTCGGGGGAGCAGCCATCGAGCTGCGGGGAGGGATGAATGAAATAATTCACGGAAAGCACTTGAGGACACCGATTAAACGCAAACTGACGCTAAATAAAGCGCAGGTTACCAGCCTGGTGAATGCCCACGCAGGCTTGGAGGGCTCCTGTCGAGGAAAGAGAAGCGGCACGCCACCCCCACCCCCGCCCCAGCTCCTCCGGAAACTTCTTGGCGTCTCCAGCGGGTGATGGGGACCCCGAAGGCGCCCCGGGCTGCGCCTCCCAGGCCCTCCCGAAGGCCTCCCGGGAAGGAGCGTGTGTTTAAAGGAGCGCTCAGAGCTCTCGGCCTGGTGGCCGCACCCGCAAAAAGTCTCAGAGAAGGACTGAAAAGAAGGGCCGAGAATAGAGACCCTCTGATGGAGTCACAAAGGCAGCGACCCGGCCCGACGTCGGGCCGCGCCGAGACCGCGCTTCCAAACACTTGACACGCCAGTGACCTCCCCGGACTAGCCTCCCAAATAACACCCGGCACTCGCCCACACGAAGCCACAGCCCGCTGTATGGTCCTCTTGGCACTTCCATCCCTGTCTCCCACTAGATGGTCAACTCCACCAGGGCGGGGCCTTTTTGCTCGGTTATGCCAGCGCAGAGCAGGCACCTAACAAATACAGCTGAGTATCTGAACAAAGGAATGAACGAGGGGAGGAACAAAACGGAGGGGAAAAAGAAGGTCAGACAGCCGTTCCACAGCAAAGATTTTCCTCATCACCACCACCCCCTCAAAACTCTGTGTTTAGGGCTTCCCTGGAGCTTTCTTTTGAGGTCCTTCCCTGGCTGAGCACCTGGGAAGGTAGGACCCCAGCTGGCCTTCCTGTGTATCTTGCCCCGTCTCCCCCACCTGTTCTGGGGGTGTATTCCCAGGACTGAACCACTGGAAGGCACAACCCTGGCCTCCCACAAACATGGGGTACCAGCATGGTGTGGAAAACAAATTGCCACTAATCAAATAAACAGTACACTATCTTAGGAAAGAATTATTTCTAAAGAAATGCTTCTGTAGGTAAGTTCTTTCACAGAAGGAATCTGCTGGAAAGCAGATTGCTTTTCTGAACCTTAAAAGTCTCCGTGTTGAATTTATTGACAAGCCATAGCTGCAATTTTAAAGGATGCAGGGAACCCCTTATCTCAAAGATTTCCAGTTGGGGTTGACTGTGCCCACTCATTTGGGGATTTTTACAAGCTCTCAACATTCTCTGACTGCCCCTTACCATTGTCATAATTTTTTTTAACGCCAAATGTCCTTTTTTTAACTTTGCAAAACATATTATCAGCTGGGCTATGAACTCTTCCTAGCACCTACTGCCTAGGAAGTACAGGGTTCTTAGATTATTCCATGGCTGCCAAGGGTGGGGTTGGGGGGGCAGTGATGATTCATATTTTCAGCACTGAAGCTTAAGCCGGATCTTCATGAAGGGCCAGGTTCCAAACCCACACTCTGTTCCTGCAGGATTTTTCAGGCGGAAGCTCTCACTGCTTTCCCTTCTTGTTGTTCAGTCGCTAAGTCGTGTCGACTTTTTGCAACCCCCGTGGACTGCAGCAGGCCAGGCTTCCCTGTCCTTCACTATCTCCCAAAGTTTGCTCCCAGGCTTGAAAGTCTGGATTCGGCCTTCTAGCTGAGCGCTTCTAGACTCACCACCGTCTCCGGCTCCTGCGCCTTCTCATGGAACCAGAACAGTCTTGAGACTCAACAGAAGTGGCCCAGAGAATCCGTTCTGGAAACATAAGGTGCAGGACAGCAGGAATCTAAATGCACTGGCTGCTTACCATGTGCCAGGCCCTGAGTTGGGAGGCCAAAGACCTAGGGCAGTCGCTGGAAAGGGCGATCCCAACTAGGAGACTGCCAGCCGTGCAGGAGGCCTGTCACCCCTCTGAGTCTGGAGAAGCCCCTCTGCCGAGTCGCTGAGGGCTCAGTCCTGCCACCTGACTCACCGCAGCCCAAGGGTGTTCGCAGGCGCCCCGCCCAGGTCTCAGTACCCTGCCGGCCAGTGGCCCCTCTCCATTCACAGCGTCTGTCCAATTCCAAAATTGGACCTCCAGCAGCCCTCCCATTTAAAATCGGAGACGGAGAACCATTCAGGGCCATGATTCTCTCGGCCCTTAACTGGTCAGATTGTATGTGCACTTGATGGGCTTTTAAAGAGGATCAAATCTGAGGTTGATGCGCTTTGCGGAGTTTGCTGTCGGCCACGCGGGTTGCCGAAGCGCCGGGAAGAACCTTGAGCCTGAGGCGAAATAACTTGACCCCGGAGGCACGCCGGACTCTCACACTCAGCCTTTCCCCAGGGCCTGCGCCCCCGACCAGCCGGGAGAAAAGAATTGGGCGAAGCTCGGGAAAGCTCCGCTGACTCTATTGATCTGCACGCGCGCGCGCTCCTGTGACCACGCACTCAGAGCCCAAGGTGCGAGTACGATGTGGGCGGGGCAGGGAAGGACTAAACCCGGGATCTCCGTCCTCACTCACGGGTCCTGCCAGTTCGTCCGTCTTGAACGACAGAGAGCGAAAGACTCCGCCCTGGGAGCTTAGCGCCACTGCGGGCCCTTCTTCCTTGGGGTCACGACACCACGGGCCCAAAGTCACTTATCCTCGGGGCCAGGGATACGGCAGGGGGCAGGGGGACGGACTTGGGATTTTTTTAACCGAAACGTGGCGGGGAGCGTTGCTGGGGAAAGGCCTGAAATCGCTTAAGTTGAGACCTAGAAGGACAGCGCTTCACCGCCGGGGGAGGTGTTCCATGAACCCACCTTATCGCTCACCTGCCCTGTGTCCGCGCGCGTCTCTTCTCTACTCTTTCTCACCACCTGTCTCTGCGATTATAGTTTCGTTTCCCACGGTCTGCAGGGGCCAAAGACACGTCGCTCAGCTTCTCCCGGAAAGAGGAGGGACAGCGTCCCGGGGCTCCTTAAGGAGGAGGGATTCCCGGAAGTCAGTCACCCTGGGGACACCGGCAGACCGAGTCCAGGATGCGCCGGCCCGGCTAGCGGGGATACCAGCAGCACCCGAGCAGGGAGGAAGGCCAATCCCCTCAGCACCCTTTGCAAAAACACAGCAGAGACGTGCGAAAGCAGGACCAACCCTCAGACCTGCCGGTCCTTCTAAGCTGTGGGCACAATTCAGGGTCAGCGCTCGGGTCGCTCGAGCTCCCTTGCGCCCTCTGACCCTAGGCAACCCCTGTACCCTCCGATAGGCGCGGTCTCGCTAAGGGCGCTAAGGACCAGTTAGGGACGCCCAAGTCCAGAGTTGGCACTGTGGGCGCCATCCGGCCACCCCCCCCCCCCCCCCCATCAGACCTCAGGTACCCAGAGCGGCAGCACCGGTGCGTAAAAATCCCGACCGCCCAGCTCCGCCACGCCACCGAGGGAGAGGCCTCGGAGCATACAAGGGAAACCATTCAAAAATGTTAATAAGCTTATTAAAATAAGCCGCTTTACTGGCTCTTGTTTTACGGCGTGCCGCCCACCCTTGCTTTTTGGTGGACCACGGCAGAGAAAACACTTGTGCCATTAATTTTTTTTTTCTTAACACGTTGCGTTTTCCATCCAAGGATACGGGACTCGCTGGAGCTCAGCGCGGCCACAGAAGCGGAATGGCCTCAGATCTCCTCCCGCCCAAGCTTGGTGGGTGGGGAGAAGTCCTTGCAGCAGAAAAGGTTGGACTTTTCAAAACAGCTGACCACCCAGACTGGGAGAGCAGATAAAGGAGGCCCAAAGATAATGACCTTGGGGAGGCCTGTAGCCAGCATCTTGAAAGACCCAGAATCTTCAAACCCCCTCCCCGAGGGGGAAAAAACCTTGCTCCCAAAGGGGATGGCAATTATTTACAGTAAAATATAGAAAGACTTTGTCCTTCCTTCTACTTCTAGCTGGGGATGAGTGTAGACCCTAAAGGCTATCCAGAAGCCTGATGGAGCATCTCACAACTTTCTTTTATTTAATTTTTGAAATAGAGATTCAGAGAAAAGAAATAATTTCCTAAGACTCAAGGGAGTGGCAGAGCGGCTTCTCACCTGTGGACTCCAGGCGGGGAGAATCACTTTACGCACCTATGAGGCCACTGAGCACTTCCACCCTCGAGTGAGCAGGCTGGAGAGAGAAGCCCTCACTTTGTGCATCCCACACCTCCAGGACCCGGGTTTCCCTAGGTGCCGGGGCGCGGGTCCAAGTCCTAGGAAGCGCGGCTCAGCCCCAGGCCCCAAACTGTGGCGGCGGGAGGCAGCCGGCCTGGGATGGAGAGGACTCACCGAGAAGCCCCGAGGCCTGGAAATGCCCCTAGGCTGGATCCTCACGCCAGAAACTAGAGCTGCAGTTGCAGAACCAGCAGGGAGGGCTGCAGGCGCTCGCTGGAGACGTGAGGCCTGTGCAGAGACCACGAGCGTTTGGCTCCGAGGGCGCGCTGACGGCCGGGCTGCGGGCCGCGCCCGGCACTGCGGGCGGGGGCGCGGAACTAGAGAACCCCGGCGCCGGTAGGGGGGCGCTTGGGGCAGATCGCCGGCCCCGCGCGGGGGAGTGTATCACGCTCACTCACTCAGACTTGGAGGGAACGTGGAGCCCAGCCCCGAGCTTACCTCTCCAGAGGCTCCGGGGCGACGCCCCTGTTCCCTCAGCTACCGAATGTTCCCTTTGAACTTGACATTCCAGAAGGAACAGAGAGGTGCTGTTCGCCAGTGCCGAGGTGCCGGGTCAGCTCCGGGCCGGTCCGAAGCCACGCTCCTGCCTTTCCCTGCCCGACTCCAAGCCAGAAAACTGCAACGGGAGCTGCCGCGCTTCGGGAGGGGTGCGGGGCCGCGGGATCAGCTGCCCAGTTCTTACGAATTGCTCGAAAATTGGACTTTTTGATGCCTCCTTCCTTCCTAGGAGGCACGACTTCAGATACATCCAACAGGTTCGAAATAAGTTCATCGTTCTCCTTAACCTGGACCCCACACCAGACCACCCGAATTGTAATTTTACGAAAATAAATAATAATTTGAACAATCCAATTTGTGTTGAATAACTTAAATGTGTGACTACAGGAGAAAAAAACTCCTAATTTATTACATGATGTAACCATTTACAGTATAACACATTTTTTTTTTGAAATCCTGTTTTGGCGTTTCTTCATTTCAAAAACATATTTATCAGGAGACTCCAAAACTGGAGGAGGTCCAGGGTCTCTACCCCTCTGTGGGCCCCTTCGCTGAACACACCGCAGAATTCTTGGAACCCTGGGGAGGGTGCAGGAGTTCAAGTAAGATTGTTGCAGATCAGCCAACTCAGCATTGCCCAGAAGTTCATAAAAATATAATAATGGCAACAATAATAGCAGGTCCACACCAGCTGCAGGTGCTTAATGGGTTTCAAAGCGCACACACCCTCTTGTGAGCCAACCACACCCGAGGCCAAACCTGGGGGATGCTGGCTCTGACTGCTGAAGGACAATTCACCCTGCTGCCTCGAATCCTAAAATACGCTTCTGAGCTTTGAATGATGTTGACTTGGCCTCTTTATGGTCTGTGACGTTGGGCAGGTCACTTTCCTCTCTTTGAGCCTCAGCTTCCCCATCTGCAAAACAGGGAGGATGCCCACCCAGCTAAAAGGCGGCCTTGGGGAATTACTAGTGGAGGACAGGATGCAGGAAACACTTATTCAATAATGATGCCCTAGACAAAAGGACTAGAGTTACAGGAATTGTTATTATGATTGTCGCTGCTGGTGGTATTACTGTTTGGCTGATCCTCCCAGCCACTACTCCTGCTTCCTTAGTGGCTTTGGGCGTGGCCTGACTTCTGCACCAGCCTTGCAACACCCTCGGGCGCCTTCATCTGCCCTGCCCACCCTCAGCGCTTTCAAGCATTTGTTGTGTCCTGGGAGCTCCGTGTGGTTTCTGATGAAGCCTGTTAGCAGAGGGAGGCTGGTGGCCTGGCAAGCCTGAAACCCTGCAGTGCCTGCCCAGGCCTGAGCCCCAGCGCGGGTCTGTCTCCCTCCCGTCCTCATCCTTTGACCCCCGGTGCTGCTCCGCCACTGCCCTGGTTTCCAGGAATGTGTGATTCTCCCAGCCTTCCCCAAGGCAGGAGCCTTTCTACAAGGCAAGGTGAACTCCTTGGAAGACCAGATTCCAGCTTTCTTCTGGGGATGAAAGGCGAGTGGAGGCCATTGGGAGTCCTCGCCCCGTGGACAACTGCAGGCCTCGGACGAGGTCCTGCCCCTGTGGGATGCTGGTGTGGCTCTACCACACTCGGCCAGTTTCCTGCTCCCCCAAACACCACTCCTCCTCCGACCCAGCCTCTTGGGGTTCAGGCGCGACTACCGTGACTCTCAGAGACACTCGGTCGTCGCGTTTGAACTCTCCTGATCTTCTCCTGTGCAGTCAGATTCCCCATCCTTTGCTAGAGTGGAGAAGCGGAGATTCGCCGTGGCCTGGGAACCCTTTATTTTCTGAAAGGCAATCCATCCCCAAACTCTGCTGTTTGGAGATACTCTTGGGGGTCTGGGAACCCCGCAAATCAATCAGTCATCTGAGTGAGATGCTGCTTGGGACTGCCATAGTCAACAGGCCCCGGAGTTCAGATTAAACATATATGCACACACTCACCAGTGACATCTGGTAGCCTACCATCCCAAATTTGCAGCCCCGAGCAAGATTTGTAGACTCAGCCTGATCCCTTGGGACTGATTTCAGCACAGGTCACAGCGCGTTCTGCCTGCTTACCCAGCCACAGCTCCCATCTAACTGTGTGGGTTGAACCCAGTGATCTTTTCGCCAGCTCTGAAATTCACTAAAGCCTGAAAGGGATTGAGAAAGGTGAAGACAAAAGGTTCCAGGGACAGCTGCTGTTGACGACCAGGTCCTGGTGAGGCCCAGAGGCTTCGGCCGGGCCCAGGGTCACGGGGAGTGGATGAGGGAAGATCCGATTGGACAGGAAGTAGGGAAGGCGGAAAGCAAGATTGACTTTCTCGCCTTTAAAGAAAGGGCCGGGGTGGAAGTCGAGAAGGAAAAGGAAATAAAGTAATTCTGAAAATCTCCTACAGAAAAGCCGCGTCTGCGGCCTGGGGCCCAGGTAAAGACATCCATCTTGGGTCGTGAAATGCGGTGGGAAATTGTCGGAGGGCGGGCTGGACCCGGAGGCCGCCTCCAGCTCCTGGAATCAGATCTTACGGCCTCGGGCCAACGCCAGTGGTGGGGCAGCTCAGAGTGAAACTGCAACAATTCGGGTCAAACTGAATTGAATCGTTTGAGTCAGGTTTCCCGGGCGACTCGAGCCAGCCCAGTACAACCGGCCCAGGTCGGGAGCCCCCAGCTAGTCGAGGAAGGGAAGGGGGGCGACCCCGCCTGCTTAAGAAACTCCCCAGTCCTCTGGACTCCAAATTCACCAGGACAGAGAACAAACTACAGTCTCAGGACGCGGCCACAAACTACTGAGGTTTTCAGAAGGAGGGGGAAAAACCTCCCCTCCTCCCCCAAGATCTCTGGAGAGCAGAGAGGAGATTTTAGCATTATCGGAAATGTTCTAATTTTATGTAAGGAAAAGGCATTCGGGATTAATGATGCGATTAAAACAGAATTTCAAAAGGTATCAAAAAGAAACCAAATGACCGCAGAAACCCTTTGGAAGGGAGCCGGACTTGGGGGCCAGGGCGAGCCTATGCTGAGGCCGTTTGCTTTTTCCTTGGCGTCTCCCTGTTTCCAGAAGCAGGAATCGTTTTTTGTAAAAACCTTCCTCGCGACTCGCTGGCCCCGCCGGATGAGGGGTGGCAGAAGCCGGGGCGTGTGGGTGCCTAGGTCAGAGGGTCAGAGGCTGGGAAAGACCGTAAGGCAGGGGAGGAGAGCAAGCTGGCCTACCCGCTCCGGGTGAAATTGAAAGTTAGCCTGGCCTGGGTTTCAGCGCTTTCCCAGCTGGGCCGTGGACTGAAGGCCTCGGCGCCTGCAATGTGGCATTAACTCTTCCTGGCTCGCCCTGGACCCAACATGAGGGGCGCATAGCGGTGAGGGGTTGGCACCGGTGAGTCCTTGGCATCTGGAGAGTTATTCTGGGGAACGCTGGCTGGGCGCAGTTCATCTCTAAAATGGGATAATAAATAAGCGTCGCCCTGCCCATCCTCTGCTCCCACGGTGGGCTTTTGTGCACATCAAATGAAGACGTGTCCTTGGGGGAGTGAGTGGGAACATTCTGGAGCAAAGTGCAGCGTCATTGGCACCCAGCAGGGGTCAAAGTGCTGGAGACACCTTTTTAGCTCTTCCTTCACCCCTAATCGGTTCAGAATTCCAGTGAGAGGTTTTGCTAGCCTAGTCTGGAAACAAAATAACACTAGGATCACTTAGAGCAAACTCTCAGAAAATCAAAAGCAGAGAGGATGCGGGCAGGTGGAGGAGTGAACAGGTTAGGGTTGAGTACGGATTGGGGGTGGGCATGGAAATTGGCAGCGGGTTCAGCTCTGGAGAAGGGAATGGCAGCCCACTCCAGTATTCTTTCCTGGAGAATTCCATGGACAGAGGAGCCTGGCAGGCTACAGTCCCTGGGGTGGCCAAGAGTCAGACAGAACTGAGCGGCTTTCATTCAACTCTGGATGCTTCCTAGACTCTGAGACACTAGTGCCCACGGGCAGTGGGGTGGGGGAAGGGGAATCTTAGGCATTTGCTCCGGATTCACTGGGATTCCTCTGTGACTCCTGCAAAGTCCCAGAAATAGCGATTCCCTGAGCGGTGCCGGTTTAAACCCTTCCTGGAGGTGAGGAGCCGGTGGCTTCTGTGATGGGGGGAGGACTCCCGGAGAGGACTGAATGGGAAACTGAGCCCACGTTACCGGTTCCCCCGAAGCCGGACAGAGAGAGGCTCAGAGAATACACCGCGTCCAAGAGGGCATGTTAAACTAAAAGTTTATAAATTAAAAGGGGAAAAAATACAACGAATAGAGCTTCCAAATTTCACAAATCTTTTTAAAGTTAATACTCTAGTTGAGTGCACAGTGCCCTTAAGGAGGCGACAAGCGGCGAGGTTGACAGGGTCACCTGTCTTAGGGACAGGGATGGGAGAACCCGGGTCCGGAGGCAGGAGTCGCGGAGGGCGGAGGGGATATTCACATTGAATACAAAAATAACCGTCATTTGAATACAAACAACTGCAAAGTGCTACAAGTTTTAACCTCCTTAAAAAAGAGAGAGAGAGAGAAAAAAAAAAGAGAGAGAGAGAGGAAGGAAAAGAAAGAGAGTAAAGTTCTGCGAAGGACTCCTGGTTTGCGCGCTCTCCTGGTTCAGGGGCTTCCAGGAGCCCCGGGACTCCGAGAGGGAAGACGCCGGGCCGGGGCTCTGCCCAGAGGCTCCCTTCCGTACATTCAGCCCCCAGTCAGGCGCCCCAACCCGAGCTTCGACAGCGGGGAGGGATGGGGCAGAGAGCCCGCAAACCAAGCACTTCACGGTTCAATGAACCCCTAGCCTGGGGCTCCTTGGGGACTGCCCGGGTTCTGCACCCCTTTGTAACAAATGCGATTTCCAAAAATAATAGATATGTAGATACACATAGATCGGTAGCATGGATACCATGAACTAGTGTGGCCTAGCGCACGAAGCTCCCGGCAGGCCTGACATGCTGGGATTCAGGCTTCCGTGGTCTCCAGGAGCTCTCTCCGCTCTAGGAAACGCCACCCCCAGGCAGACACAACCCAAATTCAACAGTGCGGTGGTAATAAATAGTGTCCGAGGGCTTCCCAGCAGGTGGGGACGCGGGGAAGTCGGGTCCCTAGGCCATAGGATGCCTCTGTTCCAACTAGAAAAAAAGGCGCCCTCGTCTGGGTAGACCCAGTTCCTGCGGCCAGGGCGCACGTCCTGGAGAGAGGAGCCGGGCTGGATTTCATCCTCCACCTGCCGCCCTCCCTCGGCGGGGCGCCCCTGTACCCGGCACAACCCTGCAGGGCCATCGGCGCCCGTCCGGAGCTGGGGCGCTGGGATCCTTCGCGGCCTCACCGCAGGCCGGCTCACTGGGTGCCCGCAGCAGCCGCGCACGTGGAGAGCGCCCAGCCGGGGAGGCAGTAATAAGGGTAATAGTAGGAGGGCTGCAGGGGCAACAGCGAGGGTGGTCGCAGCACCTCTCCGGGCAGGTACTGTCTCTGGTCGTCGCGGACCAGCACCTTCACCGCCACCTTCTTGGCGGCGGGCGCCGAGGCCAGCAGGTCGGCAGCCATCTGCCGGCGCTTGGTCTTGTAGCGACGGTTCTGGAACCAGATCTTCACCTGCGTCTCGGTGAGCTTCAGCGACGCTGCCAGGTCTGCGCGCTCCGGCCCGGATAGGTAGCGCTGATGGTTGAAGCGGCGCTCCAGCTCGAAGACCTGCGCGTGCGAGAAGGCGGCGCGCGAACGCTTCTTGCGCGGCTTAGGCGCCGCGGGTCCCTCCTCCTCCTCCGCGCCGCCCGCCGGCCTGCCGCCGCCGCCGCCGCCACCACCGCTGCAGAGCGTGGGCACGCGTGCGCCTCCAGGGCCAACCCCGTCGTCCTCGGCCCTCGGGCTGCGGTCGCCTGCGGACCCGGTGGGAACAGAGACAAGACATGTCAGCACCGCCGAGGAGTGAGGTCCGGCCTCAACCGCTGGCGTGGGGGCCGGGGGGCGGATATACACTTTGATCCCGCCGGAGTGGTGGGGTGGGCCTGGAAACCGCGGTCCGGGAGGCGAGTCTTCCAACTCTGCCCCAGTCGCTTCCTGCCTCTAGTCTTGTTGTGAGCCGGCAAGGAACTCAGCCGCCGTATCAACCCTGTGCGGCCAAGATCCAGCTCCCTGCCTTCTCTGAGCTCCTCCGGGCGCCTCTCAGCAGATGTGGATAACGGGCCTGAGCGTCCTCCCAAATCTTCTCTGCTCTCAGCCCTAGAACCTCGGGACTCTCTCCGTGGGTTCACCCGCCACCTCCCGCGCGCAATGCGCGCACCTCACATGCATCGCAACAGCACACGCGCGGGCTGCGGCAACAGGGTACTGCCCAGGCCGTGGGTAGGTTTCTCCCTCGCCCTTCGAAAGGGGATAAAAGGAAGGCTGGGGGTTGAGGGGTGTCCCTGCTTCGAATCCTTAGACCCTAATCCGACGCCTGCTCCTGGGGCCCTTCCTTGCTCCCCCTGGCTGCACCCCAGCAGAGGTCCAGCACTCTGGCCTGCAGCGGATACTGTTCGGTCGGAGCCAACATTGAGGCCTACACCGTTCAACCGAAAGGGCAGGCACGGGGGTCTTTCTGACCAGAGGGCGTGCCAGCTCGTGGCTGAGGAGGGCCCTCTCCCTTCTGGGTCTGGGATGACCTAAATCGAGCCCGGCTGCCTTCCGCTGGCTGCGGGGTTACCTCCAGCTCTTGGGTCCTCAGCCCAGCGCAGCTCTCCCTCGCCTGGGGTCTGAGAAAGCTAAATGAACCCTCCTCCCAAAGCTCCGGCTTGGTCGGCTTCCCGCTCACTTGAATGTTATCCCTTGCTACCTGTCTTTGAGCTGCCCGTCCAGGCTCTGGGACCTCGGGCTGGAAGCATCTCTGATCTCTGGGCCTTGGAGAAGGAAATGGCAACCCACTCCAGTATTCTTGCCTGGGAAATCCCATGGACAGAGGAGCCTGGCGGGCTACAGTCCATGAGGTCACAAAGAGTCGGACAGGACTTAAGAGACTAAACAATAACTGCTCTCTGGGCCAGACCCAGGGTACTGGCTCCCCAAGTTCTCCAGGCCCAGGGTACTGGCTCCCCAAGGTCTCCGGGCCGCTCCCTCTTCCCTTTCCTTGATTTTGGGGATTTGGGGACACACTCAGCCGAGGGCACTGGCGATGGGCTCAAGGTTAGGGTGCAGTGGTTCCCTCCCACCCGGTTCTAAAGCACACTGCCCGAGGTCTGAGACTTCACCCCATCCGCCCTCTCTGGGGCTCAGTGGCCGGAAGGTTAGAGCAGCCTGTGCCAGCGCGCAGAGCTAAGGGTCTTGGCCAAAGCAGGGGGCCCAGGGCGCGGGGTGCTCACAGCTCGCCCACTTCTCTCTGCGCGGTTGCCCTCCTCGCCCAGCCCCTCAGCCCGGCCCCCTTTCCCAGCGAAGCCTGGGCCGAACCTGAGACGCTGGCCGACATCTCACTGTCGCTCCGGCCTGCGGCTTCCTCCTCCAGGTCCTTGGCGGCGGGCAGCTCGCAGACCGGCTGGCCGAGGCCCAGGGTCGCCCCTGCACGGCAGGCCCCGCTGGCCCCCGGCGGGTCCGCGCAGCGCCGGCCGCCCTCGTTCTCCTCGCTCAGCGCCGAGTCCGAGTCCCAGCCGCCCGGGCTCTCCGCCGTCCGCCTCGCAGCCGTTCTGGTCCCCGCAGGAGACGCCAGCAGAGAGTCCTCGGCGCCCCCCAGCGCGCCCGCGTCTGTCTCCCCAAAGAGCCGCCAGCAACAGACAGCGGGCGCCGAAGCCACTGCCACCGCTGTGCCCCCGGGTACCGAGCGCCCCTCGGTCGCGGGCAGCCCGCCGCGCTCCTCTTTCTTGTTGAGGATCGCCTGGATGGAGAAGGGCGTCAAGGTGTTGGCGCCGCGCACAGCCATCAGCGCCGCGGGCCGGAGCGGCCGGCCGGGCGGGCGGCTGGGGCGCGCGGGCAGCTCCGAGCTGGATGGAGTGCGCGGGGGCCGCTGCAGCGCGAGTGAGCCCGGCGCGCGCGCGAGGCCCCTGCAGCCCACTCCTGCGCTGCCCAGCAGCCTCCGCCCCCCACGGGCCCCGGATCAGCGTCGACCCTCACCCCCACTTCCGACGCCCACCCCACCCGGAGACCCCCCCTCCCCCCCAATCCAGCGCCAGAAGTTCTCCTTTTCGCAGCTCAGCTGGATTAATCTCCCGTAGGGGCGGGCCGGGGTCTGGCCCTCGGAGGACTTGGGGTGGGGAGGGGAGGATCGGCGAGGCCCCCCTACGCGGCTGCAGTCCCCTCTCCAGCGCCTCCGGGGCGCACGGCCCGAGTCACTTTTTCTTTGCGCCTCTGGTCTCTTCCTTCCCCGCCTGCAGGATTTCGCTCCTTGGATCGTCGTCTCCAAGCCCTGCTGGGCCGGCTCTTCCGGAGCCCACCCCCGGCGGCGGCGGCGGGGCGGCGGCGGCCGCAGGATTCCGAGAGGCGCGGGGCACCTTGTTACCCCCTGTCCAGGTTTTATCTGTTTCTTCTCTCTTTCCTTCCCCAGCGTTCCAGCGTCCACCCCCCCTCCCGCCCGGGTGTCATTCCTCACCGCTGAGTGACAGCCTCAGGCCACGCCCCTTCGGGGGGCGGGCCCGGGCCTTCCCGGCCGCCTATTGGTTGGCTCCTTCTGGGCGACGTTGACTTGAACGGACAAAACTGGGCACGTTGCTCGGAGAAAGTCAGGGTCTGACTTAACCCCTTTTCTCCCAAGTCTGGTCCTCGAAGCATCATCCTCCAGCCGCAGGGACGCTCAGCCACCTAACCCACGGCTTCTTACCTATTCTGGCACTTTTGTGGAACGCGATATTTAGTTGAGTCGGATCTGGGAGGGAAACCCAAGTTAATAATTAAGTTCCTTAAATCGTGCGCGTAGTTTCTGTTCTCTAGGGAGGTTTATAGATTCGAAGAATACATTGCTGCTTCTTTTCCCCTTCCAGTTTCGCGGCTTCCTCACGGCTCATTCTTTTCTCTGAAATAATGAATGGACCAAAAGTCACCCTAGAAATAGTTTTCTTTCCTCACCGGATTGTCTTTAATTTAATTTCTGGAGAGGCATGAAAAAAGAAAAGATGGGACAGATAGAGCTAAAGTCAAGCAAGAAATTGGAGGGCATCTTTGGGAGTTTCTGGAAATTCAGCGATCATTTCCCTGGGCGGTCAATGCTGAATGTACTTGGAGTTTGTACAATTTTACACGACGAAGAAAACTGAAGCTTTCTGTTTGTTCTTGAAATATTCTGCTACTTGTGAGTTGAAAAACATATTTTTGTTTAAAAGACTATCTGGGAGTTACCAAAGTAGAGATCCTGAACTGATGACATTAATGTTCTTTTTGAAAATGAGTAGTGAATTGTTTTATGTAATAGAAGAAGCCAGGCTAAGAAACACAAGTATTGTGGGTATCTCAAAACATTTGTTACTCTATTTTTATTATTAATTTTTAAATAAATACTTTACTCAAGGAACACACTTCATTGCCTTCTATAAATTTTTGCCGGAGGCTTAAAACCAAATACACAATTTGAACCATTAAATAAGCTTAAAGAGATGTGATTTTAATTCAGTGATTTTAATTTAAATTGCTGGGATTGGTATTTGTGGTACTACTAAAACAAACAATATTCTCCCCTGTTAGCTTTCTTTTTTTGTGGTTCTTGTTCTGCACCGCAGGATGAAATCCACACACTGGTAGTTTGCAGGGCCAGTGGAGGGCTTCGCAGCATCTATACTTTCCAGCATTTCAGCCACGTGATGCTCTCTCGCATCCCAAACACGGTCCTGTGGTGTCTGGGGAGGGGTGGGGGGAAGAAAACCTTACATTGGAGAGGTCATTGCCCTTTAATAGTTCTATACGACCGACTACTTCAGTTTTCTGGGAAAGGTGTTTCAATTTGGTGTCCGTCGGCGGCAAGTGTAAGGAACAGGACGCTCTTCAGGCCCGGAAGGGAACAGAACAGAAGGCACACGATGTTTCAAAAGAAAACCATTGTTTCCTTCCTCCCGCTGACCTTGATTTGCCCTTTAAGTTACGCCCCCCTCCCACCACCTTAGACAATTTGTTGTTCCTCTCTGGGGGCGAGTTGAGGAG
This sequence comes from Dama dama, assembly GCF_033118175.1. NCBI lineage: Eukaryota > Metazoa > Chordata > Mammalia > Artiodactyla > Cervidae > Dama > Dama dama. The sequence goes on along the minus strand of NC_083686.1, from coordinate 8,561,913 downwards.
GAGATGGACAAGAGTCGCCCAGAAGGAGAGAAGCGAGCAGGTGTGAACTGGTGTCGCAGACAGACATCCCTTTGTGGGGTTAGGACTTGATGGGGACGAACACGCAGAGATGCTGAGGGGCTGAGTGACCGAGTGTTAGAGTGAGTTTGGGAGCTATACAAGGACTTGCTTGAATATATAACCACCACTTAGTTCCCCCCTCTCAATGTTTTTTTACAGAACCCCAAATCAAAGTAGAATACACCCCGTGCCACAGGCGTGGGTAGAGATTTTTCAAAGTTTAGAAAGATGTAGTTTGGTGACTTTGAGCTGTCCATTTTTTTGTTTGTTTGTTTGTTTTTTGGTGTGTGCCCGGGGTATAAGAGTCTTCAGGAAGCGCACAGCCAGGGATGGAGGCATCTCGGGCCACTGCGGCGGCCAGTTAACCTTTAGGTCCAGGGAACGGCTGCAAGCAGGGCCGGGAGTGTTGGCGGAGAGGAAGCTCGCGGGTCTGGAACTCCAAGTAGAAGCTGATGGTGGGGTTAGGTGGGAACGAGGAGGCTTTGGGGGCCGGTGAGCGGAGGTGGACGGATGCAGAGAGATGTCCCGGGTACATGCGCTGCAGAATCAAGGCCGGCGAGTGAGGAGGGGTGTGTGGCGAGGGCGCAGCAGGTCCGCGCTTGTCACTGGGCTGGAGATGGGGAGACCAGGGCGCGTCGGCGCGGGCTCACTGGGGCCCCGCTCGCAGCCCAGAGAGGGCGATTTGCTGCGCGCTTGACCGTGAGCTCCGGGGCATCCACGGCTGCCCGACCGCGCCCGAGGTTCGATCAGTTCCGAGCTCCGGCCCGGGCCGACCCCGGGAATCTGCGGAGCCCGGGAGCCCCCGGCGGTCGACCGGGCTTCGGGGAGCCGCTCGGCTCGCTCTGCGCCCTTCCGGGCCCCCTCGCCCAGCTCTGCCTTCGTCTTCTCCCTCTCCTTTCCATCCTCATCCTCCACCACACTGTCTCTTTTGCAGTTTGGTTCCTGCACGCCGCCTGCGTGCCGTACCCTCCAACCCCGAGCCGCCGAAGCGCCGTCGGAGGGTGAGGCTTCCGCGGGCCAGGACACCGCGCGCAGTGAGGGTGGGAGAGCCGCGGGGTCGGCGATGGGGGAGAAACCCAGCTCTCGGGCGGGCGCGCGCTTCCCCGGGCCCGCGTCCGCCGGGATGTTCCCGCGGTGCCCCCGCGCGCCGCGCCCCTGCCGCCCTCCACCTGCGCCCCGGGCAGGATGCGGGGAGACGCGGCAGGCGCGATGGCCAGCGCGGGAGGCTGCCTCGCAGTGGGAGGCCACGCGGGTCTCTCAGACGCCAGTGGCCGTGGCCGGATTCACCTGGTGTCCCTGGGCCAGGGTTTCCAGTCCTTTAACCCGAGGGTTTGTATCGGGTTCTCTTCGAGGCCGACGCTAAGTTGCAGGGGATGACGCGCGGGGAAAGGGCGCCGCGCAGGACTGCCTCGTTGGAGCCAGATCCAGGCAGCCTGCGCCTGGGAATTACCCCCGTCCCCGTCCGCAGGCTCTGGAGGTCACTCCACGCCACCGAGGCACCCTGGGCATCAAGCCACAGGCCACTTGCCGGCCAGCAGACCCTGGCTCCTGGGTCCCTATGTCATCCGCATTCAGGCCCCACAAGGATTTTTCACGCACGTGGTCCAGGTGTATCATCAGACCATCATTCCTCGGGCCGAGGACGTTTCCTATTTAAGCAATTGCTGCCCACAGACAACGTGCCAGGATGGCACCTTATTGTTTAGTTTAATCTACGTTTCCCTGAGGGTGGAAAACATTATTATCCCTGTTTTACAGATGAGGAAACTGAGACTCATGGAGTGAGTTTAAATGACTTCGCCATCACTAAGCAGTTGACTCAAGATCCAGATCGGACTTTGTGATGCCAGCCCAGGTGGGTTTTCTATTCTAACAGCTCTCCCCTCCCCATGACCCTTCACGTTTATTCTCATTAAAGGTTTCCCGTCATCTTGCTTATTTATTTCTGTGCTACATTCATCAGGAAACGAATTTCAAACTTAAGGAAATAAAATAATTTAGGCAGTCAAATCTAGCCATTTTTTCCTGTTTGGTACTTTTGAAAATAGAGAATGCGTGTTCTGTTCTGTCCAACTCTTTGGACCCCCCCAGGCTCCTCTGCCCATGGGATTTCCCAGGTAAGAATACGGGAGTGGGCTGCCATTTCCTTCTCCAGGGCATCTTCCTGACCCAGGGATTGAACCCGGGTCTCTTTCATTGCAGGCAGATCTTGACCATCTGAGCAACCAGAGAAGCCCAAGGCCTGTGGATCGGAACCTAAACCTTGTTATGAAGAAAGAAAGAAACACGCCATTATTATTCTAATCAAACTAGACCATGTGCTGAGGGAGACAGCCAGGTGATGAAAGTTCACTAAGTTCAGAAATATGGGGACCTGACTTTCGCTCGAGGCTTTGAGATGATGCGATACGGCCTCATGAAAGACGTGTTTCCTTTGGAGCTAGTGTTCTTACCTGTAAAAAGCCAGAGTTAAGAAATCACCTCTGTTTTACCAACAAATGTACGCACTCCCGACCCGGCCGGGGTACAGTGGAGGACGAGCGCCATCTAGCGGACACCTCTGATGGATGTGCGGGTACCAATGTAGAGAAGCGTGGTTAAGTAGAGCCAAAAGAAAATGTTGGTTTCATTAACACGGAAAGTTTTTTATGTTTACGCAGTCTCATGTTGTCAGAGATATAATAGCCAAGGTGTTGCATTTTAAAAACTCACCCAAACACCATCTGGCCCCCCACTGAAGACTCACACCCTTCACGGGCAGGGAGAAAAGATGGAGGTGAGGCAGTCGCAGGAAGAACCGGAGACCTCTTGGTCTAACATCTGGATTCTTCTCCGCGGCCTCTCTTGCGAACTGGACCCGAGCACCCGCTGGATGGCGATTTAAGGTACATACAGTCTATGTGATAGACTGGAGTCATAGGCAGGTTTTTCTTTTTTTCCAGAATTTAACTTCTTTATGACACTAATGGGGTGTTTCACTCTAAACATCAGCAAGTTCAGGCATTGCAAACAAGCCCGTCTTGTTTCTCGGATTATTTTTTTTCTTTGGGGTTATCAGACAGTGGATGGGTGATGGTGCTGTTTGGGCGAGGGTTAAGAAGGAGAAGCAGGTGATTGAATAAGCGGGATGCTGCTGTGTACTGTTATTTGTACTGAGTTTGAGAAGCTTGTGAAATACCAAGGAAGCCTTCTGAATGTGTAGTATTTCTGTCTCTAAGAAGCTGTTCTGGGGGCCTTCATGGTATTGTGCTGGGTTCCCCTTACAAAATTTTCCAACCAATTTCCCTTCCTGAAGTTTCTGTCATTCATTTAAGGTTAAACGAATGTTTCCTGAACTCAGCACTGCTCTAGGTGCTGGGGCTCACCACCCCGTAAGGTGCCACCCTTAATAGGCTAACATTTGGGTGGAGAAATACCATCAAGAAAACAATGCCTGCATAAAGCAATGGAGGAAACAGCAGACGTGAAATCAGAGTGATGTGACAGAGGGTGATTTGGGCTATTGCATTTTAAAATCTTTCTTTTCTTTCTTTCCTTTTTTTTTTTTAAACGTATGCTTTTACATAAGCAGAGTCATTAGTTTCAGGTGTATAACATAGTGATTTGGCATTTGTATATACTTCATTTAAAGTGATTATGAAATATTTATTCCCTTTCCTGTACAGTACTTTACATCCTTGTGTCTTATTTATTCTATACCTACTAGTTTGTACCTCTTAACCCCCTTCCCCATCTTGTCCCTTCCCCATCCGTCCCCCCACTGGTAGCCACGGCTTTTTTTCTCTGTATCTGTGAGTCTGTTTCTATTCTGTTATGCTCATTTGTTTATTTTCTAGATTCCACATATAAGTGAAAACATATAGTATCTGTCTTTCTCTATCTGATTTACTTCATTAAGCACAATACTTTCCAGGTTCATCTGTGTTGTTGCAAATGGCAAATTTTCATTCTCTTTTGTGACTGAGTAATATTTGTGTGTTTGTGTGCAAGTGTGTATCACGTTTTCCTTATCCACTCATCTGTTGATGGACACAGATTGCTTACTTAGCTCTTGTAAAAATGCTGCTGTGACCATGTACCTTTTCAAATCAGTCTTTTTATGTTCTTCATTTGTATAGCCAGGAGTGGAATTACTGGGTCATATGGTAACTATTTTTATTGTATTGGCCAAAAAGTTCATTCAGGTTTTTCTATAAGATATTCTGGAAAAGATAGTTATTTGAGGATGTTTCCTGGTTGCCTAGTGGTTAAGATTCTGGGCTTTCACTTGCCAGGGCCCAGGTTCAGTTCCTGGTTGGGAATCTGAGATCCTGCAAGCCAAAATAAAAACTCAGTGTATTTTTAGTTATTTGAGGAGCCTCAACATAACTAATTATTTGTGCGTGGTTGCTCCATTGTGTCCAACTCTTTGCGACCCCCGTGGACTGCGGCAGGTGGAGATCAGTATCTGGTCAAAACAGCACTGTCAGAACGGCTAGCACCAAAAAGACAACAAGTGACAAGTGTTGGCAGGTGTCTGCAGAAAAGGAAACCGTCATACAGGATTGGTGGGAATGTAAACGGGTGTCGCCACTGTGGAAAACAGCATGGATGTTTCTCAAAAAAACAAAAATAGAGTTGCCATATGATCCAGCAGGCCCACTTTGGGACATACACTCAGGCAAAACTATAATTTGAAAAAGATACATGCACCTCAGTGTTCATTGCAACACTATTGATAGTAGAAAGACATGGAAGCAACCTAAATGTCCATTGACAGATGAATGGATAAAGAAGATGTAGTATATATATTGGAGAAGGAAGTGGCAACCCACTCCAGTATTCTTGCCTGGAGAATCCCAGGGATGGAGGAGCCTGGTGGGCTGCTGGTCACACAGAGTCGGACATGACTGCTGCAACTTAGCATGCATGCATTGGAGAAGGAAATGGCAACCCACTCCAGTGTTCTTGTCTGGAGAATCCCAGGGATGGAGGAGCCTGGTGGGCTGCCGTCTATGGGGTCGCACAGAGTCGGACACAACTGAAGCGACTTAGCAGCAGCAGCAGTATGTATATATATATGTATATATATATATATACACACACACACACACATACACAATAGAATATTACTCAGCCATCAAAAAGAATGAAATAATGCCATTTGCAACAACATGGATGTAGCTAGAGATGATTGTACTAGCTGAAGTAACCCAGAAAAAGGCAAATACCATATGATATCACTTATATGTGGAATCTATAATATAGTACAAGTGAACAAATCTACAAAACAGAACAGACTTACAGACATGGTTGCCAGGGGGAAGGTGGGTGGGTGATGGAAGGATTGGGAATTTGGGATTAGCAGATGCAAACTATTATATATGAGATGGATAAACAACAAGGTCCTACTATATAGCACAGAGAACTATATTTCATATCTTTCTTTATTTTATTTCATTTCAACCTATATTTCATTTCATTTCATATGTGATAAACCATAATGGAAAGGAATATAAAAAAGAATGTACACATGTGTATAACTGAATCACTTTTCTGTAAGCAGAAATTAACACAATATTGGAAATCAGCTACACTTGAATAAAAAAATTTTTTTTAAATGCTTCTTTGTTTAATTCACTCAACAAATATGAGGTAAGCTGGTCACAGAGTGGGGCCAGGATGATTCAGGAGACAGAGGGCAGGTATGAAAAGCCATCGCGGCAATGGGTGGGGAAGAAATCAGGGTAGCGATGTGGAGCAGCTGAGCAGGAGTGAGGGTGTATTTGAGGTTCACGTCTGTGACCTTAAAGCGTGACTGGTCAGCGCAGGTGTGTGCGTTTCCCCAGAGAGATCCCCCTGCTCAGGGAAACACACACACACACACACAACCCCAGCGTAGGGTGGGCAGACAGTGGGCTGCTCAGGGTCCAGCATTATGGGACCATTTAACAAGAACAGCCAGGGAGTTGAGGCTGTTGGCAGGAGAGGGTTTAGCATCATGGAACCTAAGCTGAATCAGGGCAAAAATAATGACTCAAGGGGAAGTGATTGATCAATTCAGGATCAGTGGGTTAGAAGTTGGAAAGAGCCCAGCACTTGCTGGAATCTGAGTCTGAGTGTTAGGAACGTGAGTTGGAAGGAGTGGTGGTCAGCGATTTGGGTCAAGTTCCAAGAGGCCCACAGGTTATCACTGAGGTCAAGGGTGATGGCAGAGGCAGTGACTTCTGGAGGTGTCAAGTGACTCCCTGATGTCCCGCTGAAACGTCTCAAAACCTTTGCTCCTGTTCTTCTTGCCTACATACTGTCCTCTTCCTCATTGTTGAGACCCCACTGACCCACCAGGTCTGGCAAGGAAAATGGAAACAAGAAAATGTGCTATTTTGAACACAATACTGTTCTCCACCTGCCTGGCTCAGCGCACACATTCCTGTTGTCCTGAGTCCTTATGGGCGTTTCCCATCCCTACCTGTTGTGACCTGTTCCTTCTCAAAATGACGAAATCCACTATTTTTTTTTTTTTTAAAATATGGCCAAGAATCTGCCGGCAATGCAGGAGACCCAGGTTTGATCCCTGGGTTGGGAGGATCCTCTGGAGGAGGGAATGGCAACCCACTCCAGTATTCTTGTCTGGAGAATCCCACGGACGGAGGAGCCTGGTGGGCTACAGTCCATGGGGTCACAAGAGTCGGACACAGCTGAGTGATTTGCACACACAGATGGTTGATGATCAGTGTTGCGTTAGTTTCAGATATACGGCAGTGATTCAGTTATACACATATCTAGTCTTTTTCAAATGCTTTTCCCATTTAGATTGTTACTTAATATTGAGCACAGAAAGAGTGGAAACCCATTATTTTAGAATGATATGTCTGTGTCCCCACCTTGAGCGCTGTCTTTAATTAAACTGACTCATCTGGGCAAGTTGCCACTCTGTGATGATAAAAAAAAAAAGCTGTAATTCAAAACAGTGACTTTTTTAGAGTAGCATTTCTTAAATTACAACCCTTGGCAACCTCTTTTTACATTTTTGCCCTCTGCATGTATCCATCTATGATCTCTATTTCTTGAGTGTGTGCATGTAAAGTTTACTTTAGTCATGTCCAACTCTTTGCAACCCTAGGGACAGTAGCCCACCAGGCTCCTCTGTCCATGAGGTTCTCCAGGCAAGAATACTGGAGTGGGTTGCCATGCCCTCCTCCAGGGGGTCTTCCCAATCCAGGGACTGAACCCGTCTCTTATTTCTTCTGCATTGGGAGGTGGGTTCTTTACCACTAGTGCCACTTGGGAAGGCTCTATTTATTTAATGTCTTTATTTCAATGAATACTTAAAAAAAAATGACTACTTTCTTTTTTTAATTGAGTACAGTTGATTTACAGTGTTGTGTTAATTTCTGCTATACAGAAAAGTGATTCGGTTATACATATATATGCACTTTTATATTATTTCCATTATGGTTGATCACAGGATATTGAGTATAGATCTTGGTGCTGTAGAGTAGGATCTCGTTGTTTATCCATTCCATATATACTAGTTTGCACCTGCTAACCCCAAACTTCCACTCCATCCTTCCACTACCTCTCCTCCCCCTTGGCAACCACAGGTCTGTCCTGCGAGTCTGATTTTGTAGATAGGTTCTTTTGTGTTCAAATGATGACTTTTTAAACTTTAAAAACAACTCATTTAAAAAAATTAAGTTTGTATAAGTAACAAATAAATAGGTTTATATATAAATATGTACAATCATGGTGCATTGATAATCTCTTACCAAATATAATCTTTCAAAAATATACATATGTAATGCCAAGATTGCCAGGAGAAATATCAGTAACCTCAGATATGCAGATGACACCACCCTTATGGCAGAAAGTGAAGAAGAACTAAAGAGCCTCCTGATGAAAGTGAGAGTTGGACCATAAAGAAAGCTGAGCACTGAAGAATTGATGCTTTTGAACTGTGGTGCTGGAGAAGACTCTTGAGAGTCCCTTGGACTGCAAGGAGATCCAACCAGTCCATCCTAAAGGAAATCAGTCCAGTATATTCATTGGAAGGACTGATGTTGAAGCTGAAACTCCAATACTTTGGCCACCTGATGTGAAGAGCCGACTCATTGGAAAAGAACCTGATGCTGGGAAAGATTGAAGGTGGGAGGAGAAGGGGACGACAGAGGATGAAATGGTTGGATGGCATCACCAACTCAATGGACATGAGTTTGAGCAAGCTCCAGGAGTTGGTGATTGACAGGGAGACCTGGCGTGCTGTGGTCCATGGGGTTGCAAAGAGTCAGACACGACTGAGTGATTGAACTGAACTGAACTGAACGCCAATAAAATGATGTTGGTAAACTAGCTCGATATAATAGGATGCTGAAGGCCTGGGCTTGGCAGTCTGTTATAAGGACAGATGGACAAGAGCTAGAGAGATATTACAGCACACCAGCACCAGCCTGAGACTTTCTCTCTGACATAGTTAGGAAGACTCAAAGGGAACTGACCCAACAGAAATGTGTAGGAAATTTCCCCAAAAGATGTGTGCTAAAATGCTCGTAGCCTCATTTTCTGGTTTCCAAAAACCCAGCAACTCTCCGGTGTTCATCAAGAGGAAGATGAGGGAGGTGTGGTACAGTCACAGCATAGGATGCTACTCAGTCATGAGGATGAGCCACTCCGAGGCTGAAGGCAGCTGTCGGGATGAACCTCGAGAACACTCACCCAGGCATTCCCAGCGCCTGGAATGGGCCTGGGATGGTGGGCTCTTGTTGGTCAGTCGCTAAGTAGTGTCTGACTCTTTGCATCCCCATGGACTGCAGCATGCCAGGCTCCTCTGTCCTTCACTGTCTCCCGGAGTTTGTTCAAACTCACATCCATTGCGTTTGTGATGCTATCTCACCATCTTATCCTCTGCCACCCTCTTCTCCTTTTGACTTCACTCTTTCCCAATATCAGGGTCTTTTCCAATGAGTCGGCTCTTCACATCAGGTGGCCGAAGTATTGGAGTTTCAGCTTCAACATCAGTCCTTCCAATGAATATTTAGGGTTGATCTCCTTTAGGATGGACTGGTTTGATCTCCTTGCAGTCCAAGGGACTCTCAAGAGTCTTCTTCAGCACCACAATTTGAAAGCATTTCTTCGGCACTCAGCCTTCTTTATGGTCCAACTCTTAGCAGATATTTATTGAATGAGCGGTCTCCTTTTATCCTCACACAACCTGAGATCAGAGGGACAGGTATGAGAATTCCCATCTACAGATGAAGGCTCTGAGACGCAGAGAGGCCGAGTGATTTACTCAAGGAGGTGGCCCCTGTGCTGGGATCCCTGCTAAGGCAGCCTGCTTGCCATCCTCCTCACTTCCATAGCTGGTCCCTGAGCCTTTTAACACAAATAACATATTTCAGTTTCTTTTGTTGTTGTTAAATCATCTTCTGAGGCCTAACTTGGAGATGTTTATTTCCATCGTGGGATGTTTTGGACTGGGTTTTGAAGGGGAAAGGCCCAGAAGACTGTGCTTTCAGAGAAAGGGGGTTAGGCTAGGGGGGAGATTTATGTCGAGGCATTACAGCAAGTTCTGTCATTCCGTCTGAGGGAGTGTGGCTGGAAACAGGAAGAGATGAACAGGATCTGGGGGCAGCCCTTGCGCTTAATGGAATGTCGAATGAACAGATGGGCCGGAGCTGTCCTGGCGACTGTCAAACGGAGAAGCTCGAGGAGCAGTCCCTGAGTCCATGCGGGCGAGCCAGGGCTGGGGACGCATGGGGACGTTCAGAAAAGGGCTCTGGGTCCAGTGTCAAACGCCCTCTCTCGAGAGTCCATCCGCATTCAGCTTGGGAGGAGGTAGGAGTCCCGGGGGTGGAGGGTGGGCAGATTTATTGGACTTGAATTTCACTGAAAGGGTAGATTTTCTTTTTAATTTTAAATTAATTTATTTACAAAACTCACAGGAAGAGACTCATAGACTTACGAAAACAAATTGATGGTTACCGAAGGGGAAAGGTGGGGAGGGGAGAAAGGATAAATTAGGAGGTTGGAGTAACATACACACACTCTTAGTTTATATATATATATATATATATATATGCATATATATGCACATGGAGTCTTCTTTTCCTGACCAGGGATCAGATCTGTACCACCTAGAGTGGAACAGTGGAGTTCCAACTATCGGACTACCAGGGAAGTCCTTACACACTCCTATATATAAAAGAGGTCATCAAGGACCTACTTGTAGCACAGGAGACTCTACTTAATATTCTGAAATAACATATCTGGGAAAAGAATCTGAAGAAGAACAGATGGACATATGCCGCGGCTGCTGCAGTTAGTTACTAAGCCGTGTCCGACTCTTGGCGACCCCATGGACTGTAGCCCTTCAGGCTCCTCTGTCCATGGGGTTTTTGTAAGCAGGAATACTGGAGTGGGTTGCCATTCCTTTCTCCAGGGGGTCTTCCTGACCCAGGGATGTGTATATATCTAACTATATCACTTTGCTATACACTTGAAACTAACACAACATTATAAATCAACTATACTCCAATATAAAATAAAAATTAAAAAAGAAAAGAATCTGAAATGACCACTTATATGCCCTTTTAAATTCCAAGAATGTTTACTGGGGAAAGAATCTCTTTGAAGGACCAGAGGACCCCAAAATAACAGGGATGAAATGAGGAACAGTGTTTGAGGTGAAACAGGGACACATGAGCCCAATATAGGGAAAGGCAAATTCTTGATGAATACTTACTTTGGGATGAAACAAATATGTTATTTGACTCTTTCAAGTAAGACTTGTTGAAGACTGACAAATTTGTTTCAGCAAATGAACACAATTTTGAGCCTTGATGATACACTTACTTTGAAAAGATGACATCTGGAAAAAAAAAAAAAAGCAAAGCACAGATTCTGCCAGTGGCCACAGAGGGCACATTTATTAAGAGCTAATGGAGAGGCTGATCCTTCAGGAGATAAAAACTGAGTGAATGAGAACACAGACGGTTTCTGCCGAGAATCTGAAAAGTTAATATAGAGTTTCTACTTTAGAAAGTATGGCATATGAGGTATTTGTCAAGGCTCCACTGCAGCAAAACACCCAGATGTTAGATTAATTACGAACTTGAATTGTATCCTTAAACTGCAGTGCTGAGCTTGCTAGTGAATAAAGAAAATCCACAAGCCAGTTGTTCTTATGTTGAAGCTGAAGAATGTGTAGAAGAGTACCAGTTATTAAGCTATTGTCTCTTTAACTCCAAATCCACCTGCTGAATTTCCCACGGTGATGGTTGAACTGGGACTCTTGCAAACCCCACTTCTCCTTAGCCAGCTGGTTTCTGGCTTCTTTCTGCCAGTTGTGGGTACTCAGCACAGACCAGGAGGCTGAAGCTGGTGACGGGACTTGCTTCCCCGTGTCTGGTCACTCCCGTGAGCCTCCCCCCAGCAGGGGTTCTGCACGCCAGCAGCAGCCGCTGATGGCAGCCACAGTGGCTTCAGTTGCCCATTTTGTCTCCTGCCCTAGGAAGGGCTGTGATGTCCTGTCTCAGGGGCCTCACCCTGACCACACTCCTCAGGGGTCTGCTCATCACCACTGCTTGGCTTCTCCTTCAGTTTCCTGCCAAACTCAATCTTTCTGCTCCCCAAGCTGAGCGGGGACAGTGGTTGCTTTCTGAAGTTACTCTGCATCATATCAGTATTACCCTTTTGCTTTTGAGTTCTCGAACAGGTATTGAAATCAGCTGCCAGTATTAATACTAATAAATAACTGATATGGTTTCCAATAGCTGGACCATGACTTAAACAGGTCTGAAATTATCTCTTGTAACATCATAGGAAGAATCTGGTTTGCATCAGGGCTTCAATCCAGCACTGAGGGGGTGCTTCTGAGAAAGACAGGTGTTCTGAGGTTAAAAATGTTTGTAAATTTGCCAGTGATTGGACTCCAGGCAAACAATAAATGGTGTTGGCTAGTGGGAGAGCTGGTACTTAGGAAAACGCTTTCAGCAGGATGTACCTGGTCTCTCCAGGGCTGCTTAAAGCCACAGCACCGCACACACACAAAACCCTCTGAAATCCATTGATTTACGGGGCGTGGCTCCTGGGAAAACATCACACAAGCTGTGTAACCATCTAGGTAGAGATGCTCCATAACCAACATGGAGTTTTCCTGTGTAAGTGCTGTAGGTGCAGGTATATTTTTAGAGGTTCCACGTGTTGATCTGTGCACATCAGTGTCCCAACGAGAAAGGGACGTATACTAGGCGGTCCTCAATCCCTATGCTTCACTGGTGCTGGACAACTACTTATGTCCTTGAAACTGCTAGTAAAGATCGGTGCTGGCTAAGATCTCTGATGGGTCTGATTTGACAGTTGGTCCTTTGTGTTAGTAGAGAGGCCATTTCTCAGAATACACCGCGGCTTCATCAAAATACAGCAGCAAACAAGCAAGAGGAAGATGTGGGTATGGATCTAGGAGGATCCCAAAGATGAGAGTGCAGGAGGGCATCCCCGGGACAGTGGAGAGAGGAGACCCAGGGCGAGACAGCAGCCAGCCCAGGACGGAGGAGCGACTCAGGCAACTGATAGGCTGGGAGCTGTCTTCAGCCAGATCCTCCCGGCCTCGGAGCATCTTTTACAGTCTAGCAGTGACTGAGAGAGTTTGGCCTGAATTCTTTTTGGAGACTTGGCTGGCCTGGGTCATGGGCTGATATAGCTAGCGCTTGCTTTCTTCTCCGTAATCTAAATGTGGGAGGCAGAAACGTCAAAACTTTTAGGAGGTAGCTAATTGCTCTTGAATCTTAAGATGTAACAAGATCTAATTACAAAATGAAATTTATATTCAATTACATTAAAATTAACCAAAAAGTATCGTAAAGAAAGTGGCAAGATAAACGTGTGTGTGTGTGTGTGTGTGTGTGTGTGTGTGTGTATTTGGCAGAGTGGTATTTGCAACAGGTTTACATGAAGGTTTATTGTACAATACATAAAGACATGGGCTTCCTTGGTGACTCAGTGGTGAAGAATCCACCTACCAAGGCAGGAGACGTAGTTTCAATTCCTGGGTCAGAAAGATCCCCGGGAGAGTCTGGTGGGCTACAGTCTGTGGGATTACAAAGAGTCAGACACAACTTAGTGACTAAACAACAGTGACAACAATATAAAGATATATTCGATATATTTATAACTTTATATAAAACAGTGAATATTTATATTAAATATATAAAGGACTCCTACAAGTCAATAAGAAAAACAAAGAACCAACTGGGAAAATGACATGAACAGGCATATCAGAAAAGAGGAAATAAGGATAGAAAAGAAACACATGAAAAGATGTTCATCCAATGCAATTGGGTGTAAGCAATGCAAATAAAGACCACAATGAGATATTTTATATCCACTCCATGGGCAAAAATCAGGAAGTTCTATCTCACCAAACATCAAGGGAAGGAAACACTGCTGGTAGGAGTACAACATAGTAAAAGCATTTGGGAAACAAACTGGCATTATCTTGTGAAGCTGAAAATATGCTTACTCTAGGAATCAGTTGTCGGACACTGAAGCAGAAAGCTGGGTGTGTCTCAGTGCGGAAAATGGGGACATAAATTAACCCTTTAGCCTTTGAAGGTGACTGAGTGGCCTCTGGTTCACAGGCTAATGGTCACCTCAGGCAGCCCCCAGCCTGCTTTTTCTGCTTTCCTTGTTCAGTTCAGTTCAGTTCAGTTGCTGAGTCGTGTCTGACTCTTTGCGACCCCATGAATGGCAGCACGCCAGGCCTCCCTGTCCATCACCATCTCCTGGAGTCCACCCAAACTCATGTCCATCGAGTCGATGATGCCATCCAACCATCTCATCTTCTGTTGTCCCCTTCTCCTCCTGCCCTCAATCTTCCCCAGCATCAGGGTCTTTTCCAATGAGTCAGCTCTTCGCATCAGGTGGCCAAAGTATTAGAGTTTCAGCTTCAACATCAGTCCTTCCAATGAACACCCAGGACTGATCTCCTTTAGGATGGACTGGTTGGATCTCCTTGCAGTCCAAGGGACTCTCAAGAGTCTTCTCCAACACCATAGTTCAAAAGTATCAATTCTTCAGCGCTCAGCTTTCTTCACCGTCCAACTCTCACATCCATACCTGACCACTGGAAAAACCATAGCCTTGACTAGACGGACCTTTGTTGGCAAAATAATGTCTCTGCTTTTTAATATGCTGTCTAGGTTGGTCATAACTTTCCTTCCAAGGAATAAGCGTCTTTTAATTTCATGGCTGCAATCACCATCTGCAGTGATTTTGGAGCCCAGAAAAAGAAAGTCAGCCACTGTTTCCCCATCTATCTGCCATGAAGTGATGGGACCGGATGCCATGATCTTAGTTTCCTGCTTTCCTTGATGTGACTATAAATGTCATTTTCTATGTGTACAATGATAAGTTTGTGAGGCTCTGCCCACAGAATATCATAGAATATTCACAGAAGCACGGTTCCACCCTGAAGCAATCCAAAGGTCAGTAACAGGCAAATGAACAACTTAGTTTATTGTGATGTACTCTTTCAATGGAATACTATACAGCCTTGAAGATATACTAACTGAAGCTATGCACATTACTATGGATGAATTTCAAAGCACAGCATAGAAGAAAAAAGCAACTCAAAAGACCCTTAAAATAGAATTCTGTCTACATAGTTTAAAAATGTATTCAAAACTTAAAATATTGCTTACAGATGTGTGTGTGTGCACGTGTGTGTGTGTATAGAGAGAGAGTGTAATGTGATAAACTTGTATTCAGAATGGTGGTAACCTTGGAGGCATGCAGGAAGCTGCCAAGGTGTTAGTTAATAATAGTATTGGCCTATGCTTTCAATGTGTTAGGGGCTGCAGCTGCTGTATTAAACTACAAATATACAGATTACAACCTGCTGAACGAGGAGGTGCAGATTACCGCCATGGGGTTAGCAGTAGCTCCCCCGCATTGGAGCTCCCACCCTGGGGAGGTGAAAACCCTTGGGTCACCTTGATCACACGTGTCCTGTGTGACGTCCGGATGGCAGTCCAGCGCCCCACAGTTGTGTTCTGCACGTCTGGCCACCCTTGGGGATGTGGCTCACACTTGCGGCCCCGGTGCTCAGCGAGGGGCAGCGCAGATGTGCATCTTCCCGCCCAGCAGGCCCAGCGGGAAGACGCTGGCTATACAACCATCTCCTTCCCCTGAGAAAAATGCCTCTGTCAGGGTATGGTCAAAAAGGTCTTGTTCTTGATTTGACTGCACAAAAATAGCTCGGCCCCAATCTTAGGAAATGTTAATATGCTCTTGCACGTGGAATGAACAGTGCATAAAAAACAAATGAAAATCCAACCCCTGAGGGGACCTCCCTGGTGATCCAGTGATTGATTCTGTGCTTCCAGTGCAGGGGGCATGGGATCAATCCCTGGTCGGGCAACTAAAAACCCACATGGTGTGTGATGCATGAAGGAAAAAAAGTAACACACACCCACACACACACAAAACATTATTGGGCTGGAATCGCCCCCTGCCCCCTCAGATCGTGTAGGTTTCATCAGCTGTGATGTCTGGGAAACCTCCACAGCCTCGTGGTCCGGCCGTCAGCGAGCTGCTGTGGAGGGAGGAAGGTCTGTCCTCCCCACCATGGGGCTTGGCAGAAAAGAACTCAGACGGGGTTAGAAGACAGGAAGGAGGGCTGTCCCAGCTTGGCTGTCACTGTGAGATCACCAGATGGCCATGATAATGGGCGGCTTTGGCACGCCAGAGCTGGTAGAGTCTAGTCTTCAAGGGGTCCACGTGATGGCGGTCTAGCAGGATCACCCTAAGGAGGCCTGAAGCAGGGCGGGAAGGGCCAGCTTCCGCTGCAGGGGAATTGGCCACGTCACTTTCACCCTGGGACATGCTGCCCCTTAGGGACGCCTTGCCAGATGGCCCCAGCCTCATGCCGGCTCCTCAGATGGGCCACTGTTCAGGTTCTTTACAGAGGAGCAGGGAGGCATGGTCGTGGTCAGTGAGACCAGAGCAACATGGGTCTGCAGTGGTGTGCTGTGCTTCTCGGGGGAAAGCCCTGGCATCTCGGGCTGTGGAGTCGGGGGCTGTCCTGTGTCTTGCAGAACACTCGGCACTTCAGACCTCTTCCCTTCTACAAACGCGGACCAGTGTTGCCAAACATCATGATGCCGAGAACCACTTGCGTGTATCTCTATTGCCCCTCAGGGTAATCGGCCCCCTATGTGGCTGTCAGAACTGCCGGCGCTGAAGTGGCCCAGCTGAGTTCTCTAGCAGACAAGTCCTTATGCAGTGCTGAGGCTTGCTTCAGCTGTGTTAAGGGACCTGCACCCCCTTACACCCCAGCTACGCTGCTCAGAAAGGCTGTGCCCAGGGCGGGCGGGACTAAACTCAGTAACTCGTGGAGAACACCGTGGATAAGCAACTCTGGTGAACCAACCCAGAACCATCGAGTGCAAAGACAGTTCACCTAGGAGTATAGAGTCTTGCAACCTGGTCTGGCTTCTTACCTTTAACTAACTTTAAGACAGACCACTTTAGAATTTTGAGCTTTGGTTAAATTCAAACATATCATGTTCCTTGTCTCCGAAGCCCCTTCCAGATATAACATTCAGTTCTACTGAGAGAGGCCATCGCCAACTCAAGTCTGAATGTGAAAATGGAACAGTATATCTAAGACCAATTATTTAAAGAGATGAAACAGCTTTCACAGGGAGACATTTTAAAATAGGGGAAAAAAAAAGTCTTAACACTCAAGTTTTGGGAAACATTTTATAATTTATATATAAAATCTCAGTAAGAAACAATGTAAAATGACAGAAATATCCACCTTACATTAAGAGTCCAAAAAAAAAAATTCACACACTGAATGTAAATTTTAATTATAAAACAAGAATATGAACAAAACATTTTAAAATAATCTCAATTATTTGCCAACTCATCACATCATTGCTAGAGACAAATTTGATCTTAAGAAAAGTTTAATTTTATGAAAAACTTAAGTTGGACAGTTTGCTCATATGGGAGTTAAAACATGTTTAAAAAAGAATCTGGCAATAAAGCCAGGTTCTATCTTGAAATAATTGTGTATAAAACAACATATAATCCTGAAGCTCGACAGACAGGAGTGACCTAATCTTCAATGCATTTTTCTTCGCTGAAAAAGACACTGTGGGAAGAATATGGGGCAGCACAGAGAGACATGGGTACCGACAGAGGGGTTTCTGCTGCAGGTGACGGATCCAGAACCCCCGACGCCGGAGGGGCTGGTAGTAAAGTCACAGATGCGAGCATCACCTACAAACGAGTTACATTCTTAAAAAACAGAGTCACAACTGTGAAAGGAAACGCAATGGAGACCCTTTCTTGAGCTAACCTACTTTACCCGGATACATGCGAGAAGCGTCTGCATTTCCTGCCAGATGAGATTCAGATAGTTAGGGGGAGGCAGAGTCCTAAAACATCTCTACTGATGACTGCATAGCATTTAAAACCCCCTTTTTTATTAAAAAAAAAAACAATAATAAAATAAAATAAACAGATATATAGTAAAGTTCACAGATAAGTTTTCTCTGTAAAATAAATAAAGTGTTCATTGATTAGCATCATACATAGAGTAAAATACAACCTATTTTTACATGTTTATATACTGTACACAGATTACCAGTGGGCAGCCTGGTGTCTGATGGGCTGGAAGGGTTTGCATGAGTGACGTGTCACATCGGGAAATCCCAATTTCGAATGTTAAAATATACAACTACTTTGTTTTGAGTTCAGATACAAAGTAAACTTATTTTCCTTTATCTGAAATTAATGTACATAATACCTCTATGAACAATAGTTTATAAAGCTGTTTAGAACGTAACAAGAAAAAGCTTGCACCTAGGTACTTGGCGCACATGCACAGCCTTCCCCCGGTTAAACGCTGCAGCTCGTGGCCCCGTGGCCCCTGCAGACCGGCCGGGGTGGCCACGGTCCCATTACCGCTTTGCCTTCTTCACCGGGGCCTCCTCCACCCTCTGCTGGCCTCTGGTGCGCGCCCCGGGGGGGCTGGCTTCTCTCTTGCGCTTGGCAGAAGGGGAGAGCTGTGCCTTTGATCTGCAGGAAACAGAGGTCAAGGCTGTGGTTAGGACTCGTCGAAAAGGACCTGCTTCAAATAATTTGGGAGTCCTTCAAACACTGGAAGGTTTTTGAACTTGAGAGCCAAGAAGAGGAAAGCTGGATAAGGGCTACAAGGGAAAAGGGGGCCCTGGAAGAGCCTGTGCTGACCGGCTGTCTACCGACAGCCTCGTTCCTAACAGGCCATGAGGAGGAGTAGGAAGCCCCAGCCGAGGTTCTGGGTGGGTGTTGACCTTGGTCAAGTCCACGTTCTTCTCTAGCTCCTAGTTCTGGTATCTATACAGTAGAGACATCAACAGCTGGTCCCGCGTTGAAACAATTGTGAACGCAGCAGGATGGCATGATCTGAGCACACGCACACCTGTGCTCACAGGATGCTCCCAGAGGAGAGCTGACAGTCTTGGAGACGGTGCAGGAACTCGAGAAGAGCTCTCCATCCAGTCTCCCGGCCAGCAGCCCAGCCCAGCCCTGCTCTCCGTCCTGCCCACAGAATGACTTGTCGGAAACGTCAAGTTAATCGCGTCCACGTCACCATCTTGTTTATCTCCGTCCTCAGGCTCTCTGACGCCTTCAGCACAGAATTGTCCACGGCACACAGAGCCCCTTACCACCTGCCCGCGACACCCGCCCGCACTGCAGTCCCGACAAAGCAGCCTCGTTTCCAAACTCGCAGTGTGCTTTCACACTGTCTCCTTTGGCACCTAATATTTTTTGGCTTCCCCGTGACTCAGCAGTGAAGAATCCGCCTGCAGTACAGGAGACACAGGTTCGATCCCTGGGTGGGGAAGATCCCCTGGGGGAGGGCATGGCAACCCACTCCAGTATTCCTGCCTGGAGAATCCCATGGACAGCGGGGCCTGGCGGGCTACAGTCCATGGGGTCGCAGCGTTGGACAGGACAGAAGCAACTGAGCACGCACGCAATTTCTAAAAATAACCCACACCTCCGATCTGGCAAACTGCACTCTGGAGCCTCAGTTCAAAAACAAGTCCTTCTGGGGAACTCCTTCTCATCACAGAGCAACCTGCCCTTCGGGAAGCCCGCAGACAGCACTTTGTGACTCCACCACTGCCCTTCTGGTTGTTCGTTTGTCCACTGGGGTTTTTCAAATGGCAGGTTACAGCCATTATTTTAAAACAATGTATTAATGGAACACAATAGAAAATACCATTGATGTCACGTCTATTCAGTTTGGGCATGAAAATTTTGTTTCAGTGACAGAGGCAGTATTGCAAAAGACATTTTTCCTGTGAGCCGCCTGCTGTCAAGAGAGTTTGAAAACCAGCTACACACGGTCCCCCTAGTTAAGACAGGATGTTTCTCCAGGGCAGCTGTGGAGGTTATTCATTTTCCTCTCTCTGGGGCCTAGTACAAAGCCCGATCTGTGTACACGAGCAATAAATGTTATACCAAAGAATAAAGACACTTGGATAACTAAAATGACAGGAACTGGAGAAATGGGACTTCACTGATGTGAAGACCTGTCTGCTCACTGTTCCTTTGACAGCAGAGGTAAATACGCTCAAACTGAGTCAGATAAAGCTGAGTCAGATATTGTTGAATACGATGCAGTTTTAACACAGTATTATCTATGCATGTGTTGAGAATGGCTAAAAGGCAGTTGCTTGTCAATATCCCGTTTCAAGCCGTGTCCAGGGAGAGCCATCAGCCAGAGTGACCGGCTGTTTACCCAGCAGTGGGTGTGCGGCAGCACAGTGCTGACGCCACGCAGCGGAGAACAGAAGCTTGGTGCAGGCGCTTCTGCCCGGGGCGTGAACCTGGCCAGGCAGGCCCTTTCTTCCCGCCCAGAGGGCGGCCTGTGCCAGCGGCCCTGGCAGCACCCAGGAGCTCGTCAGCAATGCAGACTCAGGTCTTGCCCCAACACTACAGAACCGGAGCCTGCGTCTCAGCAGGAGCCTCTGTGACTGGCCTGCACATTTGAGTTTGAGAAATAACGAACCAGACCTTTGTGAGATTCTTCTCCTCAAATACACAATAAGGATAAATACTGTGTCTTACTTACTGAGGAATAAGAGGAAAGAATCCATGTGAAAGGTGCCTGGCACTCCAGTTTGCTTCCCTTTCCGTCATGGGGGAATAACTGCGTGCGTGCACACACACACACACACACACACACACACGTATGCTGTGAAGACCTAATGTGATTCGAGACACCTAAACAGCCTTTGTATACTGGGAAGTCTTATTTTTTGATGCTATCATGTACAGAAGGTAAGTCAAGTCCCTGACCTCAAGGAAGAAGCTTATAGACCAGGGAGGAAGACAAAACGAACATCCCCAAAGCAACAGCACATGCCTCTGCCCACCGCGCAGACTGGGCCGGAAGGCAGAGGACGGGGACGCGGACGGGCGGAAGCAGGCAGGCGGTGTGTGTGCAGGACGGAAGGACGTGGTGAGGGGGCGCTGGTGGTGAGGGTGCTCCTCGGGAAAGAACTGGCACAACCTGCGGGACGCGGGGAGGTGACTCGGGCAGCATGAAGGTGCCCGCGGGCCCATGGCTGTGCCTCTGGCGGGGGCCCTCCTGCTACCCCATCGCCTCTCCAGGGTTCTGCGCAAAAGAGAGCCGACTCTGGGCTCCGCGCGACCAGGCTGCACTGCTGTAACCCAGCACCCAGAGCCGGGCGCACCTGGGGAGCAACAAGCCGTGTCTTTGGTCCTGGGGGGCAGGAGCTGACGGTAAGGAGCCCAGGGTAAAGCCGGCAGGAGCGCTGGGAGGCCTGGCGAGGTCACCGAGACTCCCTCTGGGAGTCCTGCCCGCTCTGTCTACAGTAGGTTTCCACTTGGGAAGCTGAGGACCCCCAAAGACGACTGTGTGGCAAGACAAGACTTGTACAGAAACTGAGGGAGAGAGTCTCAGTGCGCCACAAAATGTCTTGGGGTAAAAATGACTTGAAGTGTCAGCAGGGACTCTCCTTCCTAATGGGGGAAAATTTACTAATGCCTTCACTGGTTGATACTTGTCCTTTTGCTAATCTTTGGTGATATCTAGTAGAAACCATTCCTGGGCTCCCAGGTTTGGACGCTGCGCGTGTAGACAGTGCTCCATGCTGCTTTCTGAAACAGATGACAGAAGCCCTGGGCGATGGCAGCACTGAACGCCCTGGCCCCCGAGACTAGAAAGGGCAAGGATCCTTGCAGACAGGGCAGAGGAGGGGACGAAAAGCAGGAAAATGCCTGGTTCTCCGGGTCTTGGCTGATGAGCAGAGCTTCGTGTCTCCCAAGACTAACTCTGCTTCCCTGACTCCGGCTTTGCTTTCAAGGAGTGGGATAGTTCACCAGGATTTAGAGAAAGATGAACTCGTGATAAACAGAAAATATGCTGGCTGGTGAAGTAAGATCCCCAATGCCCACCGGAGTAGAATGCGGGCCAAGATGGAGGAAAGCACGGCGCGAAGGCCCGGTAACCGGGTGTAAGCGTGTGGCCCACACAGGCAGCAGGTGAGAGGGGCGCCTCACGGGACGGGACGGGCTGAGCTGGTGCGCAAACCAGGCGGAGGGGGCCCAGCAGGCTGGGTGCAGACTGGGCTCGGTCTCTAGGAAACAAGGCGGACAGTCCTCTTCTGGATCCCTCAGCGCATACTTGGCATCAACAGTTGCTTCTTAAACAGAAGAGTCACTAGGTAAACGGATGAGAACAAACAGGATGATGAGGGGCCAACGCAAGAGGAGACCTGGAAGCTGCCCCCCGGTGTTCAGGCGAAGGTTGTACACGAGGCTCTGAGAGCAGATGCTGCGGAAGAAAATCTTTCCCACCCGAGGTCACACGCAGAAGCAGAAAGACCCTTCCAAAATGGCCGGGGCACCGTAATCGAAACCCTGACAGGCCAGCTAAGTACGGAACCACCAAGACCCCACACGACCCTGAGAACCTGGGAGATGATACAGGCGCCACTGCCCGAGAACCAAACCATCAACACCAAGGAATCTAAAGAGAAAAAAACCCACGTGCAGACCACAGGCTCCTGCAGTGCATCGAGGAGAAGCATCGATAATCCAGGTGATTACAGAACTGTAAGCTAAATACAACTTACTTTTGAAGAATGGATTTGAAAAGGCACACGTCTCAGCTACTGCAGATGCTCCTTGAAGGTGCCTTGGCGGCCCGCGGCGCGTCCTGCGTCGGGCCCCACTCCACTGGGTGACCTCCCCGTGACGCACAAGAGGGCACGGTGGTGCTGGGGCGTCTGTGCTGGACGCGCCCCACCCTCGGTGCACTGTGAGGGGCACTTCTCGGTCAGCAGGTATCTCGGGTCTGTGATTTCTAATTATCCGAGCTGGTTATCCCCACCTGGAGAACCTTTCCTGTAGCCCTGTGAGCTCCTAACGTCTTTTGGCTCTAAAAATCTGACCAGGCCACTAAATCAGGGCACAGAGCTAATGATTTACAAGTTTAGAGGAACTAGAAATAGGCTGATTTTAAGTCTTTACAAAGACACATCAGAACTACAGTGGCAGATGTTAATAAGCGATATTCTTGAAATCAATATTCCTCAACTTTTTAATCTTGGATAATGAAATTATAGAAGATGGTACTAAGATTAACAGCTTGTGAATCACATTAAAAATGGAAAATATTTATGCTTCAGAAGTTATAAAACTGTAAAGTGATGCAACATTTCTCAAAATGTGCTGTGGGAGAGGAGTATCGGTCAATGCCATCAGGTATAATGACACAGGGTGGGGGGCTGGGCAAAGTAAAACTGACAAAGTTGGACAGGTTTCCTTCCCCAGGACCACGACAAGTGCATTACAGTGGACACTGTGGCTCAGAAGGAGAGGGAACTCACGGGCATTCCCCAGACTCACGAGAGCCCCGGCCCTCTTTTCTCCAGAGGCTTCTGGCCACGTGAGGGCTTGGGAGCACGCCCCATGGGAAACGCAGGACGTCCCAGCTGTGAGTGGAGAATGGGGGCACTCGGGTGGCCTCCTGTGGCGGACCTGTGATACGGCGCTGGGAGGGGCCCCTGACGACGGGGACGGTCCGAGCCTTCTCCCTTACCACAGCTAAGCATGCCGCGCACATGGATCATACTGTACACGTCCGGTTTCCACCGACTGCTCAGCACAGTCTCTGCAATCTAATCGTACCTGATAAATATTCATAAAGGAACCGAATAGGTTCCACCAAACAGGCTTCAAAGCCTGGCAATGATTCTAAAGGGCTCCTGGAAAATGGTTTAAGAGGGAGAATGGGCTTTCCCGGGGGAACTGAGATGTCAGAGGGCTTGGAGCACGTGCTCTCTCTCTGTGGCACGAGTGAGGCAAAGAGGAGAGCACCCATGTAGCCCTCGCTGTGGTCCGACGGAAAGCCGGGGGAAGGTTCTGGAAGCCCCCGTGGCCCCGTTACCTCTGAGCCTCCGATCTGGTGCTGGACCTTGTGGTGGCTCCGGACGGCTCCTCGTCTTCCTCCTCCTCCTCCTCCTCCTCAGACTCCTGGTCTTTCTTGTCCTCAGTCGCTTCAGAAACTGATTTCTGACGTTTGCGTTCCGGCTCTGAGGATTCTGTTCAGACAGAAGGGTAACATCTGGACTGTACAATTCCCAAAGACACTTCCAGAGGACAGAGTCACAGAGTTTAGAACAAAGGATATTAGGGACTTGGAGGCAGAAGAAGTGGTTTTCCACTTCCTTTTTGTTTCAGCACTTGCAATTCACAACTGTTTAACTTAATCTCAAACACATTTGGGATAGTTTACTTAGGCGGTTCACAGCCAGCATTTGCAAAAAATTCACATGTGCTCAGAAAAGCATCTGGAATGTGCCATTTCTGACACAGGATTACAGTCATTTCACACATATTTATGTAGCATTAATACTAGCTGGACCCCACTGGATTTTTCCTCATCCAAAGAAAAAGTCTTAAAAAGGTGGCTCTGACATGGTAAGAACCTGCCAGGAACATACCAGCATCATCTGACAGAGTGAGCGAACGCTTGGGCTTTCTTCCTCTCCGACGCACACTTGCCACAGATTTTTCTTCACTATCATCCTAGAAGAAATAAAGTTAAAGTGAAAAGGGTGGTCACTTGAGCATTTACTAAGTTTTATTTCTAAAGGACATGTCTTGATCAGAAAATTAACACTTACATTGCTTCCACTTCGTTCTTGAAGGTTAGGTGTTTCTTTATTGGCTTCATCTTTAAGAAAAGAAAGATTTCTACATTAATATTTTATTACTGTCAAATTAAATTTCAACAGTTTGTTGTCTGTGAATGTACCTAATTAGTGTTAATTAAGGTACCATTACACAATTCATCATTGTTTTTTTGTATCAGCCAAACAAAGATTGAGATGGAATACCTAAGCAGAGTACACATCAGAATGAAAGTCAGGACACGAAAGTTTGCCTCTCAGACCTGGCATGAATAAGCTATGTGATCCAGGCCAACTACTTAAATTCCTCGAGCCTTGATTTTTTATCAGTGAGAAGGAGTTTGGTTAGAATACCTTCATGGTCTTTCTCTTTCAGCTCAAATATCTGAACTTGGAAAGGGAGGAGCAAACAGGTATCTAGGGAGCCCCAGAGAAGCAGCAGGAACTGCAGTTCAGGATTACAGACTTCACTCAAATCGTAACGTAGCTCTCTAAATAGTTTTTCCAGAGTCATGTACAGATGTAAGTTGGACCATTAAGAAGGCTGGGTGCCAAAGAATTGATGCTTTTGAACTGTGGTGTTGGAGAAGACTCTTGAGAGTCCCTTGGACTGCAAGGAGATCCAACCAGTTAATCCTAAAGGAAATCAATCCTGAATATTCATTAGAAGGACTGATGCTGAGGCTGAAACTCCAATACTTTGGCCACCTGATGTGAAGAGCTGACTCTATGAAAAAGACCCTGATGCTGGGAAAGACTGAGGGGATGAGGAGAAGGGGACCGCAGAGGATGAGACGGTTGGATGGCATCACTGACTCAATGGACATGAGCTTGAACCACCTCTGGCAAATAGTGAAGGACAGGGAAGTTGGAGCGCTGCAGTATGTGGGGTTACAAAGAGTCAGACAGGACTCAGGGACTGAACAACAAGAACAAACAGTACAAGCACCATCTGACAGGGAGGAAAAGAGGCTTGAGCAACTTGGTTAAGTGCGTTGTTCAGAGTTCCATAACCAGTACATGGGGTGGGAACTGGATTCTTAGGACTCACATACTTCCATGATGGGATCTAGAAAACTATATTGGATGAGTCTATTTTAGGTTGTGTATACCTATTCTTTATTTGTTTCCTGTAGACGTTACCATTTTCTGAGATTGTATCTTGGTAAGAAAAGTGAAATTTACTTCAGTGCACTGTTAGAAGCCAAAATTATGAACATGTTGATTAGATAACTCAACAACCCAGAGGTGAACTTATCCGTAATGAAGACTGTGTAGCTGCCCTTTCTGAAAGTCTACTAGCGTAGATGCCAGAGTTAAAAACCAAGAAAAAGGCCCACAAAGAATCCATTCTTAAACTGGTCATTGTTACGCAGATTCAGAAAACTACTGCTGAACAACAGCATTAAAACATAATCATGTAGCTTAAAATAAGAGTCACGTAGCCTTAAAATAGGGCATTTGAGTTATGGAGATTTTTCGCTGTGTGGATTTAAAACATACAATTATGGATAAAACAATGGTTAAAAACAAAACATTCTTTTTTTTTGTTAAAAATAAAACTTTAACTTTCAAAGAGATAAGAAAAAGTAAAGTATGATCATAAGATCCCACACATAGTTAAATGTGGAAAAATTATCAAATTATACATTTGCTTTTATCTTGCTGATCAGAATATATATTTCTTGATATTACCATGCTATTTATTTGAGCCAAAATAGCTGTCATATTCTTTTTTTTTTTTTTTGCCTAATCAACATTTAAAAGCCCACCAATGGCTCTTTTTGCTTTTATGTAAAAAGAAAAATTTAAACCATGAAATTAAATATACACATGGTAAAAATTCTGGAAAATGCAGGCACTAGTGAAAACATGAAATCTTCCTATTATCTCACCAAGGTGGCTCAGATGGTAAAGAATCCGCCTGCAATGTGTGAGACCTGGGTTCAATCCCTGGGTTGGAAAGATCCCCTAGAGGAGGGCATGGCAACCCACTCCAGTATTCTTGCCTGGAGAATCCCATGGACAGAGGAGCCTTGCAGGCTACAGTCCACGGGGTCACAAACAGTCAGACACGACTGAGCGATTAAGCACAGCACAGAGTTAATCATTATCAACATTTTAGAACATTTTTTTCTCCTTGGAATGAGGACAAAAATACCTAATTGAAACAATTTTATCTCTTGCATCCTAGCTCTGTAAGCAGTACCAGCTGCTTTCAAAATTCTTCTGCTGAAAACAACAGGCTCTTGGGCTGAATTCTTATCTTCCTGATAAAAGTTCTGAGTCCCCAGGTTAATCTGTTTTTCCCTTAAACAAGTCCAGGAAAGTAGGGTCTGGACGTGGCCGTTCCGCCCCCCTCCTCTCTGAGGCTTCCTGGACTGACAAAGACAAGAATGACTCAGATCACAGGAAAAACCAGCAACTAGAATCTCTCATGGCTACAAGGGCAGCTGCTTTTACCAAGGAAGCCACTCACTTCATTGAGAAGCAAGGACATCCTAAACCCCCCCAACCTGTGGTTTCCCCCGGCCCACCCCCCTTCCTTAGACCACACACAGAGCAATGCTTTCAGGTACACACCCGTGTGCATGACTTTCAGCTTGCCGCCAGGTGGAGATTGTTCTACCTAAGTTTAAACAAAGAAAAAAAAGTGAAGTCACTGGTGTGTCATCACCACATAGGAAGTCAATCAACAATGTGAAGAAGGGTGAGGACCTCTGTTTATTATGCAGGCAGAATATCTAACTTACTTCCTGCAGTGGATTAAATACACCCAGCAAATATGGATGTTTACGAATCTGAACGCACGGGTCTTTCCACGAGGATTAGGGCTGCCACACACCTCTTCCCCAGTCATGCTCCCGCTGCTGTGAGCACTGGAGGTGACAGGGGCCTGCTGTTCACATCCCCCAACCTGGCAAACCATCCTCTGTGTGCTGGTACAGGCACTCACACTTTTACATGTGGCTCTTTGGTTTAGTTGTCTTTTAAGAATTCCAGTGAGATAATGATTTCTTCATATCCAAGGAAATGGGAGTCTGGAGAGGGTCATGTGACTGGCCCTGGGTCAGAGTCTGGGAGCAAGTCAGTGGAGACAGGTCTGTTCTCTTAATAATGCTCTCACTGAAACTCATGCAATGAAGTCTTGGTGCAATGATTTTGTTGGGTACACACTTCAGAGTCAAAGATAAAGAATGGTAAAAAAAAAAATCAAATATTACTACAGACTTTCCTGCACTGAAATTAGTGTCCATTCCAATAAAAAAGGAACCCCATTGAAAGTAGTAAAACAGACACTTTAGGAGGGTTCCATAAAGAAGCTGTTATCTAAAAATCATATAAAACAGCTATTTTCTATGTTTTAATCAAGGATGACAAGAAGATAAGTCCCTAGATAATTTTTATATAGCCGATCTGACAGGTGAGGATAGAGTCAGACTAAATTACAATGAATATAATTGTTTATATGGAGTTATTAGTAATTAAAATATTATCTGAATGGTTATTTGATGTTCTATTTTAAAAAGTTTCTTTAAAGCTTTACAAATACTTAAAAAAAAAAAAAGCTAGTTGAAAATACTAATACTGCAGTGTATACTCTTTCAGGTCAAGAGCAGCCAGTGGAAGAGTTCTCATCTTTTGCAATTACTTACAGTGACAAGGCCAGCATCTGTTTTGCAGTCATCTTCTGAAAAACAGGAAATAAAAATCTCACTTAGAAAATAAGTTTGAAAATTTCTTGTGTGTGAACTGAAAACACACCAAATACCTACTTGTTTTTAATGATGTTTCTACAGGGTGTTTACGAGGTCTTCCTCTTTTCCTTTTAATAATTACCGGCTGATCTTCCTAAGGGGGAAAGGGAAAAAAAAAAAGGGAATAGAAAAGTTCTATCAACTATTACACAAATAGTTTGCTTTCTCAGAATGGAATTTAGAGTTCCCTCCCAAGAGGGTTCAAATTCCAGCTTTGTCTCTTAAAAAAACACGTGACCTTGGGGTGAGTGGTTCGTCTTTCTTGGCGCAGTCACCTCAGCTGAGGAACACTGGTAGCTGCATTATGAATTCCCGGAGCCCTGAGGACTATGAGGTAAAGAGGTAATGGGAGTGCTCCGTGTCAGCTTTTACTTCTGTAATAAATATGCACGTCCACTTTGTGGCGATTTACTCCTGGTCACTTGTGATCAATGCCATCCCTTACAAAAAATAAAGGAGGCCAACGAAGACAAAGAGAACTACTTAAAAACTGTATCAAGACAGGCAAACTTTGTGAGGGCTATCTAGAGGATCTGGCTGGGGTACAGCTTGTCTCTTGATTTATGGGCCTGCGTCTCAGGTCACTGCGACTCTGGGTCCCACTGGGTTCTCTGCAAATCCCAAGGGG
The DNA here is from genome assembly GCF_033118175.1 of Dama dama. Classification (NCBI taxonomy): domain Eukaryota; kingdom Metazoa; phylum Chordata; class Mammalia; order Artiodactyla; family Cervidae; genus Dama; species Dama dama. Next base: position 8,533,270 of record NC_083686.1, on the reverse strand, counting down.
CCAGGAGCGGCAGAACTGGAGGTCTGCCTCTCCTGCAGCCTCTCAGGAGCCCCTGACCTCGCCCCGTCAGGCTGGTCCCGGCTGGCACTTGCGGCCGGCGCTCTGCACAGCCTGCCGCTGCTCCCGTTTCGTCCCGCAGGACCCCCGGGCTCGGCTGCCCCGTTCTCCGTGCTGAGCTGGAGCCTGGCTTGAATGTGCTAAGCTTCCCGGTCAGGAAGGCACGTGGACACTGAGGTACAGATCTGGGCTGATCCCATGGGGCTGACAGGAGGAGGTCTCATACAAATGTTGGGAGAAAATGAAGACACAGAGGACAAAATACATCAAAATGACACTGATAAAGTGCTCTGTGTGAAATGCTACCCGCTGCACTAAAAAAAGAGCTACTTCAAAAGCATTTAAGAACGACCTTGCGTAAGAGCACACAGATGCTCTGTTTTTAGTACTTGAAGAAACCTGAACAGACAAATATGAAAAACATCTCACCTCCTGAGATTTTACGGTGTCATCGTCATTCTGCTCTGTTTTTTCACCGGCAGCTTCACTGCTGCTGGATTCATCTGCAGAAAGAGCAGAGCGCGTGACCGCCGGGCCCACACTCAGCCTCAGTGCCAGGACGCCCACCAAGGTGACCTAGTCATCCGCAGGCACAGACCGCGTTGCCGGGCGGACACGCTGACGTTGTAAGCCAGAGTCAGGTGAGCCAACGAGCAGCCCACTTCGCGCAGAGCGGGACCTCGATTAAAAGCGATCTCCAAGCCCTGTATCTCCAAGCCCTGTTACACTCAGCACGATGCACTGTGCTGTATGAGGGGGGAGAAAGACCAGCAAACCGCAGTTTCAGCTGGCGAAGCCTGGTGAGAGAGGTGCTGACTGCTTTGAAGGATTAGTCTCTCTCAACAGTTTAACTGAGGAGATGTCTTACTCACCTTTCTCTTCCATGGCCCTCGAAGCAGTGATGTCTGTCTTAGAACTTGCTTTAGATAACTCTTCCAAATCCCCAGAGCTCTCTTCCTATGGAGAAGTTGAACAAGAAAAGAAGCTCCCTTCTTATACCCATTTCCATATAATTACTTCAAAACTAATCCCTAGCCTGTTTGTTGGACGTTTTTTTTTAAAAAGTAACTCTTTTGCTGCTTGGCAGACTATACAAAAAGATTCAAATTCTGAAGGCAGAAAAACACAAGATAAGGTTATAAAGCAACAAGGCCATTATTTTTCCTCCTGCAAAATAGAAACTGGTCCTTTCGCTGACCCTGGACTTTACAAGAGAAACTCCAAAGAAAGAACTTAAAGGAATTTCCAAGAGATATTTTTTCATTGCTGGTGGAGGGGAGGGACCAGAGGAAAGGGATAAAGGAGAAGGAGCCAAAGAGAACTTCTGGTGTCCAACTGGGCTGATTTAGAGAAATGGTCTATCAATGGTTATATTATCTGCCCTTAGTTTGCAAAAAAGTTTTGAGCATGAAATAACCAGTTGTTTACACTATAGTATTAGTATACAAAAAATTATACAAACTAAATTTAAAATCAGAGGACTGTTTTATATATGGAATTTTTAAATAAAAATAATTAAGTCAGAATATATTTAAATTTACCATTAAAAATCGTACATGAAGTTAAAAGGAAAGTGAAAGTCGCTCAAGTCGTGTCCGACTCTTTGCGACCCCGTGGACTATAGCCCACCAGGCTCCTCCATCCATGGAATTCTCCAGGCAAGAATACTGAAGTGGGTTGCCATTCCCTTCTCCAAGGGATCTTCCCAACCCAGGGATCGAACTCAGGTCTCCCGCATTGCAGGCGGGTCCTTTATCGTCTGAGCCACAAGGGAAGCCCTACATGAAGTTAAAGAAAAACTTAAAAGCTACCCTTTAATCTGCCTCGCTCCAAATTAAGAAGTATTGTCCCAAGATTTTTGTCCTCAACAGGGCAGGGGAAGGGGTGGGCTTTTGAAAACCTGTTTCTTTCCTTGGCCATGACCAACTGAAATTCATGACAATGTATGACTTCACCTCTTCGGTTGTTAAAATTCTTTTACTACTTTTTATTTAGTATATCAGTTACTGGGGGGAAAAAGGAGAGTATAAACTGGCTTCTGTGGGCTGGTAGTCAGCTGTATATATTTTTGGAAGCTGACTTAATACTTTTGGTACAAGCTGGAAAAAACTAGATTAGGGAAAGAAAGAGAAAGAGAAGATAGTGGCAGACTGGAATAGTCAGTAAGTATTGAGTCTCAGGAACGTTAAGAGTATCTGTGAAGAGGAGAAACCTGGCCTAGAACAAAAGACAGAGTAAGAACAGAAATAAATATTTGTGTGTTACTTCCGCAAGGCACAAGATGAAAACAAGACCACAGGAGAAAAGGGCAATGAGTGAGGCCTCATCCTTGGACAGTCTATGTTTTAGGGGCTGGAGGTATGGTAAAGAGAGGCCTATGTATTAAAATTTTTAAATTGCATGTATCACTGTATTTCACTGTTCTGATATAAGTATATCTGTAACAAAGCTTATTATACTTGGGAACAAAGGACCTGGACGTCTAAAGAAGTCAAGAATACCACTGAACAAAAACCTAAGCAATGATTATATATAAACTGTCATAATAATACAATCTTGCAGTTTATGATTATAAAGTATAACATTTTTCTTTGATAGAGTCTAAAAACTATACACCTTTTACAATAAATACACAAAATACATATACACAGTGATGTAAACAGGCTTCCCCTAAAACTTAAATTAAAATATGTGGAAAAAATACCTTTCTGTCTTGTGGCTCAGTTCCGGAACACTGCCTCTGTGCTGTTTCTATTTTGGAATCCAGGACATCTGGGGTATCGTCTGTAAATCAGTTTAAACAGAATCACAAAGGAATAAAAGCTAAATGAAAAATGAAATGCATAGTTCTATTTTAAGACAGTTTGAGACTTCTTTCTTAGGCTTATGATACAGTGAAGCCAAACTTATTCTAAATGTATTTATAATGTCATGTGACATTGAGTACTGAGCACTGGCCTTGGTCTTAGCAAAGCCAAAAAATAAAAAATCTACAAATGCTTAAATGACTCCAACAAAACAGGAGGTTCTGTGGAGAGGGCTTAGGGCATAGAATTTCTAGACATACTTTTTAACTTCCTGAACAACTTACCATCTAAGTGGTCTGGCTTAGTGATGAAGACCATGATCTTGGGAATCAGATTTACTTAGTGGAGAAAAAGTCACAATTTCTCAAAATCTTAATTTCTTTATTTATAAAATGGCAATAATATCTGACTCACATAGTTATTGGGAATGTGTATAAAGTACTGGAGATAGTACCCAGCTTTGGTATGAACTCAATAATTACAAAATATGTTCCCAACCAAAAAAGTAAAGTATGTAACTATCCATTGTTTCTCACATATTATTTAATATGTATTTACTGAGTTTGCATTTTGTGTCAGGTATTAAACTATAAAAGTCTCTGCACTGTCCAAAATCGGAGCCACTAGCCACAATGGCTCCTAAAATTTAAATTAATACAATTCAAATACAATTAAAAATTCAGCCTTTCATTCACACTGACTACATTCAAGTGCTCAATAGTCATGTGCCTTGTAGCTACTAGTAAACAAAACAAATACGGAACATTTCCACCTCTGAGCAAGTTCTATGGGCTGGCATTGTTACAGACTGAGAGAAAATCAACAGTATGAAGCACAGAAGTGTTATTATTACATGCATATTCCTAGAGTGCTTCACTAGTTCTGTGAGGCCTCTGTTTATGACATAAAATAAGGAACTCAGTGGCACCTGGGGCCCAGGTGACAGAGGGAACCTGGGTTTTTATGATATCCAGGGGCTGGGTCTTCGCCAGGAACAATCTAGCTTCTAGTTCAAGTCCAGAAAAGACCCTGGAGGAGTCAGGCTGGTCTGGAAACACATGAGACTCAAGAGTTGTAGACGATTACTACCCTCAAGAATTTTCTATGCTATTGGCCCACTATTTCGATGTGGAAATAATATGATTTTCAGAGATGTTTAAAACAGGAACATGTATATTCTAGATACCCAGTTCATCTTCGGAAGAGAGGTACTCCTTCTTCCTTTTTCTTTTAGGTATGTGCCTTTCTTCCTCTTCAACCTGGAATTAAGAGCGACTGTAGTAAAGGCAGGGGAACCTGGATCCAATTCTGCTTCAATGGGCGCACACTGTATTAGTTTCTAGTCCTTGAGACAAATTTTTAAAAAATCGAGAATGATACTTCTGTCATCTAGATTCAGACTAGACTCATTTCGTAAGCTTGAGTCTTTTTTTTTGTTTGTTTGTTTTTAAAGACTGGAATATAATAAACTCATAAAAAATATCCAAATCTATTTCTGATTTCATAATGTATTTCAACAATCTAAAATATGTTAAAAATATTCTCATTTTACCACCTTTGAAGTCAATCTAGTTTTGTAATTGATGGCATGTCATAAATTAACTGGCAGCATTTTTCTGCTCTCTTGGTGACCCATTAAAAGGCTGATGAAAGGCAGCATATGAGAAAACAGTACAGACATGTCCAAATAATTCTACAACCTGCTAAATTACCTAATCTTACAAAAGCATAAACAAGTAACAGATATAGAGAACTCGTAATACCTATTAACACATTTAATTTCTCATTTATACAGAGAGCTAAAAGCCCTGGTGTACAGGAGAAAGCACTATTCATAAAACATGGAAGTACTTGGGTTTCCTACCAAAACCCACCTCTTTAGGATTTGCTTCAACACCGCGACATCTTAAGGCTTCTGTGTTGTCTTTTCCACCATTGGATATCTCTGAGTAAGAAATACAAAAGAAAAAAGAAAAAACAAACCCCCTTAAGTATACACTCCAATACTTACTTTAGGCACATGTGCGGAATGGGAAAGGAAAAGAGGAAGGGACTTGACAAGTGATTGTGGTGTGATCCTTACACAACTATGTCAGGTTAAGTTCCACGATTTCCATTTCTAGCATGCGTGAGCGGGGCTCAGTGGCAGGCTCCCTGGCATTTACCCGGCAGACTTCACGGCCACTCCCCCAGCCCCTGAGCAGCAGAGCATGAGCGCGTGTCCAAGGGACACGGCACCGCACGCACAGCCGCTCTCTCTGGCACTCACGGACAAGTCACACTTGCACACTAACCGTCCTCTAACAGAAGGGGCGATACAAATAAAAATAACTGTACAGGGGATTAAGACCTCTTCCCCATTCCTGAAACAGGGAATGAACATCAGTAGGAATTAGTACAACTCTGTAGTTTGTTCTGAGACCAGAATTGGCCCTCTGGAGCTGGCCGTCTTTACAGGTGGCGTGGAATAAGGCCTGACTCCTGGAACAAGCACATAAACGTGACGTCCCTGGTCTGCTACCACACGAAGGCTGCTTGTCAGAAGGCAACACAGTTAACTACGCAGCACAGACCCTCTCCTATAAGACAAACCACAGGGGACTATACATTTTGTATTCACAATGGATAAACCCTTTGTGAGGTTCCTGCCAAACTCTAGTTGTTATTTAAGGCAAGGGACCATTTATAAGCTACATGACCTTGAGGGAGCCAGTGGCCTGCTCCCCATGTCTGTTTCTTCAACTACAGATGTGATGCTGTGAATGCTCACTTTACTGGATTATATGAGTTACATGATTAAGAATTTGCCAAGTAATTATAATTAGCACAGGGCCTGCCACATAAAAGGCACTAGACAAATGACAATTACAATTAATATTAAAATTATACTATGAAATTCATTAACTTACCTTCTTTGCTATAAAATTTCCCATGAACTTCAGTTGTTTCTGAGCCTGCATTTTCGACCTAAACACACAATAGAAAAGGCTATTTATGGATATTCTCACAAAAATCTTGAATATCTAGAAAATAATATGGCTGTTTGTGAGAACACTTAAAGGGACTGAAGAACGTGTTCTTTTAAATTTCACCCAGAATTTCAAGAGCAGAGGACACTTTCTTTTTGAAGAAGTTTCAGTTTAACAAATTAGCATCCTACTATGTTTATTCTCCTTGTCTTTAAAGCAGTTATGGTAAAAGAGTAAGAAATAAAGAGAGAAAAAACTTTGGAAATTCTCTTTCCATCCAATGATCCGTCATGATTTTCTTTTTTAAAAAATGTTGAGGGATTCTGTCAATCTGTTATAATGTTTCCCTCAGGTAAACTTTGTCCATTTTACTGTTTTTTTAAACTGAGGGAAAGTCTCCAGATATCCCTCATGTCTGCTCAGTCACTTCGGTCGTGTCCGACTCTTTGCAACCCCACAGACTGTGCCCACCAGGCTCCTCTGTCCATGGGATTCTCCAGGCAAGGACACTAGAGTGGGCTGCCATTCCCTTCTCCAGGGATCTTCCCCATCCAGGGATTGAACCCGAGTTTCTTATGTCTCCTGCACTGGCAGGTGAGTTCTTCACCACACTAAAGCCACCTGGGAAGCCCCCAGAATATCCTACAACATTCTAAACCCCAGCCATAGAATTTCCTACTTGGAAAGGAGGACAGACGTGCTCAGATAGGGAGAAGGCAGCTGCTGCAGCACACAGTGGGGCAGCCCTGGAGATGCAGCCACACTGCGATTCCTTTGAGCTCTTCGAGGGTAAACCCCAACAGAACCAAGTGGGGCTTGTCTCTCCCTTTCCCTCAGCAGACTGGGTTGAGGGCCCAGATACAGCCTGGGATGTCTCAACACGGGGAGGTAAGCCCCCCAGCACCACGGGTGTTTGGTGAGAAGCAGGGCTCTTCTGAGTCTCCTAGTGACACTGGAAAGAATGTGACTATCTGTGATTTACAAGCATTTTACAAAATGTGCACTCCTCTATGCATTAAGAAAGACCAAAAAAAAAAAAATTCCTTCAAGGACAAAAGGGATTATGAGAGCCACAGCTAGGAAAAAAATATGTATCCATGGCAATTACAGTTTAGTACATTCACAAACACTTTCTAAAGATATACAGTGAAGTTCTTAAAGTTGGTCTGGTCTACAGCACTGGGATAATTTAAAACACCACAGTCCAATTTGCAGGCCTATTATAGCAATAAAAAATAGAAAGTTCCCAATTCTTCAAAGAATTTCATTAAGATTACCAGGGGAGCTCCCAAGTCCGAGGGATCTGGATCTATTTCCTTGGTTCTGCCTCATGATATTTCCTTCTTCTATTTCCTCGGTTTTGTCTCATGATATTTCCTTCTTCTGTTTCCTTGGTTCTCTCTCATGATATTGGCCTAAAGAGCCACTAGAACACAGAGCTGCTGAATTCAGAGTGACTCCTTTTTTTCTGAGATAAGCAACTAAATTTCCTGACACCACTGGATAAAGTTGAACATGAAATTAAAGATGTGAGTAGGCTGAATTTCAATGGAGAGCACACTACAAATGGCCTCACCTCCTAAAGAAACGCAGGGCCAGCCCCTCCCAAAAATGTAATCACTTTCAAAACCCCAAATCAGAACAATCCCAAGTGATAACAACAAAATCCAAACAATTACGGTGGCTTACATTTGGTGATTCAATCGCCAGCGAAGGCTCCCTCTGCAGTTCAACTGTTCAAAGACAAAAATGAGAAATGAGGAAGCTGAAAGCTGGTTCTGAACTACAGAAACAGATCGAGAGCTTTTAGTTAAGTGAGACTGTGTCGCTAAGGGGCCCAGCTGCCTTTGTGAATTATAACTTCTGGGCCAATTATTTTCTATCAATACCATCTATGTTCTGTCACACAACCAGAACAACGACAAAAATAACGTTCCCTGTTTTTAGAGTAATGGCAGCGATCCATTAGATCACTACAGTGATTTAACCATGTTGGCGATCTGAGGCTTGGAAGGAAGGTGGGGAAGGTCTCCACTGTAACTGTTAAGTGACAGGGTAACGCTGGTTCATTTAAAAATAATCCCATCAAATGAAGAGTTAGATCTTATCCCCTAGAACAGCAAAGGTCTATTTATATTCTTTGGAAGACTGAAGTACAAGGCCTACTGTTTCTACTCAACAATGACAGAACACACATTTTTCTTTTAAACAACTTCCTTTTACGTAAGTAGATCTCTTATTGAACTGTACCTAAACACAGTCTGAAATATAACTCTGGGAACAAAGAACTTTAGAATCCAAAAATGTTACCTTCTTGACAATTAACAAATGGGATGTTAATTATGTGTACTCTAACACATACACAGGAATTTTAACTAATATCATCTATCCAAGTTTTGGGAAGATTAGTCATTGTCAGGGTTTTAACATGTCAGGACAAGTGGCTTACCAGGTCTTGGGGTGGTCTTCCAGGAACCCCTGGTATTTCTGCTTATAAGGTTCCTGTGGTCACATACTTCAAAGGCTGCCCTTTCAGATGGTTTGCCTTGGAAGATCCCCACCCTGACAGCCCCAGATAGCCCGGACTGAGGATTTATACATACACACCACTGCTCACACACTGCCTCTCTTGTTGCCTGGTGCACCGAATACACACCTACTTGTTCTTCAATATTTGTCTCCAAATGAGGGGGGATATCAAGTGCTTGAAATGAAAATTTAAATGTATATGTTCTTTGACCTCTCAGTTCACTTTTTCAAAAACACTAGGGGAAGTACATGGTTACACATATATTGAAGCTCACTGCAAGCGTTATTTATAACAGTAAAACCCAGAAACACTGGGGGGCACTAAAAGACCTAACAACAGGTGGGACCATGCGTTACAGACCACTATTAAAACAAATGAAGTTGATCTGTATACACTGACAATGAAGGATGCCCACAAGACATGGCTGAGTTTAAAAAAAAATTATAGAAAATGTAATAACTCAGGCACCTAAACTGAAATAGAAGTCTCAGGATTTCGGCCATGAATGACAGCACACGGTATCTTCCTAGAGGCCAAGAATGGGAAAGCGACTGCTTCTGCTGGGGATTAAGAGAGAAGGTAAGAAACTGGGCCTTCGAAAGATGTCTTTGCTCCTGGATCATGCTTTGCCTGAACTTCTCAGTGTTTTGAATGCTATGGACTGGATGCTTGTGTCCCCCTCATACTGAATATACTGCCACCCATCCCCTATATTAAACACGTCATCCCCAGGGTGACGGTGGTATAGTGAGGGTCTCTGGCGGGTGGTCAGATTTACATGAGGTCATGTGTAAAGTGGTCCGGAGACCGAAGTGTTTGAGAACTGCTGTCCTAACCCTGTCTGAGGCTGAGACTCTACCCTTCACACCTTTAGCGGACGCTGAAGACTGGCGCAGAGAGAGACAGCAGAGGCTCTGCAAGCGGGGAGGAGCTTCAGTGACGCAGCAACGGCCAGAGCCCAGGGGTCAAGAGCGTGAAGTTAAAAGAAGTGGGCACACGGGCACAGACTGGCCTTTTGGAAATGAGCTGTGATGGTGCCTGGAAGGACAGGGAGGGCCACAGAGACATACTTGTGGGTGAGAGCAAGGGTCTGCTCCAAAGTAGCTCGTTTGGCCACAATTATTCGGAGACATCAGATTTAAACAACAACCTTATGTGATTTTGACTGAGGTTAACACTTGATGAAGAAAAAGTGTAAGTTAAAAATGAAATAGCAAAAAGTTTTCTCTAACCTATGTTAAAAAATGAGAGGTAAATCCATATAGCCTATCAATGTTTTATTACGAATTAGCTATAAATTTTAAGTGGTAATAAAAGATAAACCCACACGTAAGGAAAAAATAATGTGAACAACCACTAAAAGGAGTTTACCTGTTCCACTCAGCTTTCTCCCACTTGGACTTCCTGGTGGTGCTGAAACGTCATGATTTTTCTCTTCCCCTGATGGCACAAATACCTAAAAAGTCCAAGGCACCGTAAGAAGGTAAATGAGGTTTTTGAAATAAGAAGTTAATTCACCTCAAGTGAGTTAAACAAAGCACTCAGCATCCTGTCAACCTTTAGGAACAAAAAGGTAAAAGTAATCTCGTATTTCATCCATCAATGGCTCTCCTACTGCGCTAAAGTGAAATGCTGAGTACAGCACACAAGTCCTTTCTGATCTGGTCCCACTTCTTTAAGAGGCTTGAAGTCTCAGCGCAGCTCAGCCCTGGAACTACTGCAATGCTCAGGACTCACGACTGGCTCTTCCCTTTCTGTGTCCTCGGGTACACTCCCACCCTATTTGCAAAAGTCCACTCCAACGTCCTCCTGCAAGCCGTCTCCCCCCCACCCACTGGCCCTGCTGTGAGGCGAGGCGCCTCTGCCCTGCGCGCACAGCCCCCATGTTTACCACTATCTTGTCATGTGGCCTCTGAGGTGCCAGGAGATCAGGCGGGAAGGGGCATGGAGACTAAACTGTGTAAAGCACACAGGCTGTAGCAGAAGAACAAGAGAAGCTCCTCCCAAAGTAGATTTTATTCTAAATGCAATGAGGAGTCACTGGAAATTTCAAGCAGAGCAATGACATGACCTGATTTATGCTTTTCAAGCTAACTCTCAGGGCTGGGTGAAGACTGGAGGAGGGGCTGGAGAGGAAGCAGAATGGGGACACTACCTACCCGGGCTGAGGCTTAGACGGGGTAGGAGCCGTAGAAACAGAAATAGGTGGATTCAAGTTACATTTTGGGAATGGAGACGATAAGAACCAGCAATAGATGAAATGTGGGGTGACTGAGGGTGACCCTTGGGTTTCTGGTCTGAGTGGATGGATTGATGATGGTGCTATCAGCTGAGACTACTGAGGCTCTGAACTCTTCCCTCACGAGACGTGACGGTAACAGAACTGAAATAGCTTCAGTGCAGTGAGAGCGGGGGCTGCACCCTGCTCGTACATACATCTACATACGGTGAGAAGGAACGGGCACCACTGACCGTTCAGCCTAACTCAAGAATCAGCCATACCTCAGGTTCCAAGTTGGTTTTCGGTCCCAGTCCCCCCAGAGCATTCGATGGAGACTCTTCGCTGCCTAAAGAAATGCAAACCATTCAATCAGTTTAAGAATTTGCTTGCAAAATACATCTTGAGTCAAAAGGTAACAGAACGTTGTCTAGTTACTATCTAGAGATGCCATGCCCTCTTCCATCCTGTTTTAGTTTGCTGTCAGTAGAAAACAACAAAGGGGAATATGTCTGAAAATTCTCAGATAAAAGGCAAAGGGTCATTCACTCATTTTGGGGGGTGCTCAGCCCTCACATTTGGGGGGATGGAATGTGTGTAAAAATGTTTCCTGCTGCTATGATGGCTGCCCACAAAGAATGATACGCTACAATTTGCGAGGACGTCTTATTTCCAAGTATTTTTCTATAGATATCTGTATCAAGCTTGTCCCTAAAAGAAAACATTCAAGGCCACTGAGATACATTCCTAATAAAGACAGTGATTTGTGAACACATTCATTTTACTTGCTTTGTGCTGACACAGAAAAGTTGGACATAAAAGTTAAAAACTGTGAAGCAGATAAAAAGGGAACAGGATTTTCTCTACTAGACTCAAACCTGTCCCTTTCTTTCCTTCCCTCCTCTGTCCTGCGAATTGTTCCTCTCACCTGCCCACATGGAAGCCTCCCAAGAAAACCCTTACTTTCTCCAGGAGGCTGTGGGCTTTTCCTTGCTAAAAGTCCTTCTATTCCTGCTCCTTCAAAGGGAAGGAGAGGCAGGAGGCAAGAGGAATAACAGACTGTAGCAATGGCTGAATCAGAGAAACTTTCAGAGCATTCAACTCACCCTAAGTTAAAGTCAACAAATAAATTTAAAGTCATTTATTTCAACCCTTGGAACATCTCAGTGTCTCCGAAGTCCCCATAAGGAACAGGCCTCAGCCTCCGAGTAGCACTTAGATGGTATTTCAGCTTAAAAGCGCAGCTTGCTCCCATTTACACAGAGTGGAGAGGAAGACAGCATTCCCTGCTTGCTTCCTGTCCAGCCCACGTACCCACTCTGAGTTCTCACAGCATCCTGTTAAGCCTGTCCTAAGCACCCGTCACGGTGCTGTATCACAGCCTAAACACAATATGTGGCTGGATTCACAAGCATCTTCCCATCATTTCTGAATCCACAGTGGTACCTGGTATTATGTGTCTGAAGTGGGTGACTAAGTGGTTAATCAATGACTGAGCTCCAAGCTTACACCTTTGAAAAGTACCAAGTTTCCAACAAGACTGGCACTCTCTGAAATCTAGCACAAGAGAACACGATTCTTTTCTTCTTCAAATACTAAGCCAGAAACTAGTCCATTTACACAAACAATAAACGCTGCTAAATAAAACATAATTAGAAGCAGCCAGCTAGACTGAACTGACACACACGTGGAATCTGTAATAAGTCACATGAGGGCTGGAACGGGGTTGTTATGTGCTACTGTCCCCTTCTCACACAACAGAAAGCTGAGGCTCAGATGTACTTTTTTTCCTAAGAGGCATCCGAGTACTGTGCAAGTTATTTAAACTCTCCGAACTTTCATTTGTAAAATGAGGATGATTAAAAAAAAAAATCTCATTTCATACACTGCTGTAAGGCGCCTTCATTTTGACTGATAAGAAACCTGAAGGTCAAAGATGTTTAGTAACTTACAACAGTCCTACAGACGACACTTGTCCAGCCGATGAGACAGCTGGCAGCCTCCTCACTGCTCATGTCGCACATGAGCAGTGGGTCTAAGACTAACCGTTTAAACATAATTTAGAGAAGCCTGACCCTCAAGTTGGATGACAGTGATTTTGCTACATTCTAGAACCAAAACCTCCATGGTGGCTCAGACAGTAAAGCGTCTGCCTACAACGTGGGAGCCCCGGGTTCAATCCCTGGGTCAGGAAGATTTCCTGGAGAAGGAAATGGCAACCCACTCTAGTGTTCTTGCCTGGAAAATCCCATGGATGGAGGAGCCTGGTAGGCTACAGTCCATGGGTCCCAAAGACTTGGACACTGCTGAGCAACTTCACTTTCACTTTCAGAACCAAAACCATCTTAAATGTCCTGTACACACAATTATCTTTATAAAACACGAAAAATTGTACTTAAAGAGTCTCACCTAGGTCACGCAAATTTTCTTCAGAAGAAACAGTGACTTGAAGACCTTGCTGGCAGGACTTGGTCACGCTGTTACCTTCTGTTTTCTCAGCGAACGCTGGGACAGTGCACTGGCCACGGTGGTCACTCTTGCTGGTCAAGTTCTGCTCCTGCTTAGAGGCTGAGAGCGCTACACCATAGGCGGTGGGGAGGGCTGCTGTGTGGGAAGGAGCCGGTTCTGACCCCTGGCCATTAACACATTCCACGGTGGTGGTTTTCAAGTCGCCCTCAGGCCCCCGCGGGTCATCAGCTTTTTTAGCACCGGGACTGACTGCTGTCAAGCACACACTGACGGAGGTGCCCTCGGGCACCTGCTCTGGTCCTTGCGGGTCGACAGGTGAGTCCCCGCTCCCCCCTGCTGGACACCTCGCTGGCGTGCTGCCCCCTGCTGTCCCCGCCTCAGGCCTTTCATCTTCTCTCTGAACTCTGTCTGCACAGTCCTTGCCAAGCCCCTTGCTCTCCAACACCCGCCTGACACCTGCAGAGAGCATGCTGACCAATGCCGGGTCATGCCCTTCCCCAGTGCCCCCTGCCACCACGGGGCCCACTTCTTCTCCCCCTGTGGAGGGCCCAGGACACTGACACGTGTCCTCGGCCATTAGGCTGGACAAGGGGGCCTGAGGAGGGCTCCTCTTCGTGGCTGACGGGGCATCCTTTCCTTTGGGGCTGCCTGCACTCGGATGAACCTCTTCTTGCCGGTCGAGACCGGCGGGGGCCAGCAGGCATTCGGCCGTGCTGGTGGAGATGATGGCGGCGTCGCTCACGTCCTCCGGGCCCACGACGGCGGGCGGCTCCTCCTCCTGCGGGAGGGCGCCCGCCATGACCGCCTCACAGCCTTCCGAGGTGCTGGTGGAAATCATGGCCGCGTCGCTCGTCTCTTCCGCCGGCGTGACCGAGGCCCGGGCGTCCTCTCGAGCGAGCGCACTGGACACCGGGCCCTCGCAGTCCTCTCCGGAGCTTGTGGAGATGATGGCGCTGCCGTCCTTCTCCTCCAGGACGGGTGGCTCATGCTCCCGTTCCGTAGCCACACCACAAACACAGGCCTCGCAATCTTCCGCGATGCTGGTGGAAATGAGGGCACATTCGTCCTTCTCCTCCTTGCTGGTTGAAGCGAGGGGGCTCTTGGCTTGCGCGGGCGCGCTGGGCGTGGGCCCCTCGAAGTCGTCGGCACTCACGGGGGCCAGCCCTTTGGCTCGGTCTTCCGTGGCTGCCACCGGCTGCGGACTCTGGGCGCCGTGGAGGGCTGCCGCGCTGGAAATGGGCACTTCGAACTCCTCCCCGATGCTCGTGGAAATCATGGCACACTCGTCTTTCTCCTCGTTCCTCGCAGCTGTGAGCTGGCTCCCGTCACCCGACGCCGCGCTGGGCATGGGGGCCTCGAATTCCTCCACGTTCGCTCTGGGGCCTTCCGCGCCCTCTTCAGGCCTTGGGGCGCTTGAACGGCCCGCCCGCATGTCTACCACGGTGCTCAGCTGCGGGGTGCGATCGCCTGTCGTGCTGGTGGAGATCACCACGCCCTTCCCTTCACCTGAGCCCCCAGCCACCCCGGCCTGGTTGGCGATACTGTCACTGGCTGTGGCGGCCACGAGGCCGTCGCAGTCTTCGTTTTCCACGGAGGTGATGACACCCTCGTCTTCTCTTTCGCCCGGCGATGTGTGAGGCGGCGCGTGTTCTGGGACAGCTGCGGACACGAGGGCCTCGCAGCGGCCCCCCACCAGGCCGGTGGAGGGCGTGGTGTCGTCGGCTTTCTCCTTTCTGCTGAGCTCACTGTCCCTGCGGTCTGGAGCCGCGCTGGTCATGGGCCCCTGGCGACCCTCGGGAGCGGGCGCCGCCACACCCTCCGCTGCAACCCCGCTGCTGACGCTGCTCTCCACGACCCCTCTGGCGCTGGAGCAGATCTCGGCGTCTTTAGCGTCCTTCTCCGCGCCACTCACGCTGTCCACGGTACTCTCGTTCGCGTGCGGGACGGTGCCGCCGGCCTCGGCATCCACGAGGCCCGCCGCAGGGCCGAGCTGCCTGTCCACTCCTGCACTCTCGCAGACCGACCCCCCTTCGCTCTCCTCCTCCATCCCTGTGCACGTGGACGCGTGCCCGACCTCGTTCCCCCGGCCCGTGCTGGTCACCACGCCCTCCCCTTCGTCTTCGTCCTCCTTGGCGCCCGTGCTGGTCACCACGCCCTCGTCGTCGCCGGGGCCGGCAGCCACCACCGGCGCATCAGTGGGGTCTTTGGCTACTGTGCTGTCCATGGCACTCTCTTCGTTTTCTTCGGATTCGGAACTCAGGGCAAAGCCTTCGCCGCTCTCCTCTGAACCTGTGCAGCTCGCCAGGCCCTCCGCATCCTCCTCAGTGATCCCGGTGCTGGTGACGGCACTCTCACCCTCGGGGCCGTCTGTCACAGAAGCGCTTTCCTCTTGGGCAGCGCTGGCTGCCGCGGGCGTGGGGGTGTCTACTGGGCCCCCGGGGGCCCCCGTCACCCTGCGCTGCTCCTGTAGCCCCACGCCAGCCGCGGAGCACAAGACGCCGCCGTCTCTTCTCCCCCCTGCCCCTGTGCACGTCACCGTCCCCTCGCTTTCCTTCTTGGGACCTGCTCTCCGCGGGCTTCTCTGGAATCCATCCAACTCTTCGTTGCTCAGGGACCCCTCCCTGATGTCCATCCCGGCGCTTGTTACTGCCCCGTCGCTCTCAACCTCACTGATAAACGTGACCGTTCCTTCCACGAGGTCGGAGTCTCCACCTGAAGACCCATCGCACTTGCCCTCAGAGCCCGCGCTGGTCACAGCGTCGTCCTTCTCCTCGGAGGCTACGCTCCTGGCGTCAGCCCCGGTGGTCCCCACGGGGGCCGTCTCAGGTTCTGTCTTTCTTTCTTCAGGCTCGGCCACGGCGCATTCCCCACTTTCTCCTTCTTTGGTGCTTGTGAGGAACGTTTCGCTTTCTGCAAATCCTTCTGTGACAACACCCCCACCTTCCTCTGCCGCGGCAAAGACAGTGCCTTCTCTGGCTTCCGCCCCGACATGAAGAGGGTGGTTTTCGGAGCACATGCCTGTCGTGAGGCCTTCGTCCGCCTCGATGCTTGTGCAAGGCACGGCCACCCCACCCTCCACCATCTCTGCAGATGTGGTTGTGGCCGTCCCCGCCTTCACCGGGTTTAGGGGAACACTGCTGTCCTTCCCTTCAGTGCTGCTGGCGATGGAAGCCTTTTCTCTACCAGGCCTGGCTGTCGGTGTCTCAGCTTTCCCGCTCCTTTGATGTAGAACAGAGGACACGGCGTTGCTTCCGGCACTGGTGTCCACCTCACTGTGTCCGTGCCTTCTGTCAGCATCGGCTGGTGTGTTTTTGGCTTCACCTGGGCCTCTGCTCTGCTCAAGTCCAAGAGGATCTGAGTTCATGCCTACCACCTGATCAACAGCAGCACCAGCCTTGTCACCATTTTCCACAGAAGCCCTAACTGTATGCTTCGAATTTGAGTCCCTTCCTTTCCCATCTGCATCCATCAAGCCACCTTCCTTGTCAGCATCCTCATTTCCCACCGTCCTGTCTGCTGACTCACTGCCCACAGGCGTGTCTGCTTTCCCTTGCCTGCTGTGCGGCACGAAGGCCTGGGCAACCTCCGGAATGCGTCCTCTGCTCTCCACGCTGGCTTCTGCTGGTGTATCTACCATGGAAACTGCATCGCCTTCTCTGCTGTCACTTGTCCTAGGGACTTCTGATTCCCCAACAGTCCAGCTTTGCCTAGGGATTTCAGAGTGGTGGCCGAGCAAGGTGCTGGCTGTGGCACCTTCTGACCCAGTTCCTTTGTCAACTACAGGAGGCACCCCTGAATCGTGAGACTGTTTCTGAGGCCCAGCAGCCATGGGGCCTAAGGATGGGGCGGGATCTGCCTTTGTGGAATGTTTAAGAGTGGCGTCTCCTGGAGCAAGGCGTTCTTCAGTGGGCTTGGTGGTGGTTTTCAAATTCTTCTGTGCCCTGTCACTTTCTGACGGGGCATGGGGTAACAAACAGTGACTCGTTTCAGAGTCTACATTCATTTCGTGAGTTCCTCGTTGAGTGGACTCCTTCTCCCCAGAGTTAAGTTTGGACACGGAGCTTTGGAGATGCATTTTCTTGGTCAGGGTGCTTCTATGGTCAGCGTGCTTTTCAGAATTACCAACAGCTCCTGTTCCACGTCCTGATCTACAGGCCGGAGACGCTGTTTTTGAGTCCCCCGTGGGAGTCTGTAACTCCTCCTTCAGGACTGCAGTGGTAGTTTTTTGTTTCATAACATTTTCTGAGTCAAGGTCTTGCTGAGAGCTATTGCTGCCATCTTGGGTTTTGCGGACCTCTGCTACATTTTCCGTGGCTGGCTCGGGATCAATTTCCATTGGCTCTTGTTCAGGTATCAGGGCAGGATCACTTTTTTTTGGTCTCTGAAGGGAGGAACTACTGGGAGCGCCCGAAGGGTTTGCTGCTGGTTTTTCTTCTCCTTTAGCCATCTCTTGGGATACGCTGCCTCTTCGATTTTCACACAACCTTCTACTTAACTTCTTCTCTACGACCGAACCACTTCCTCTGGGCTTCTCGTGACTGCCGTCACCTTCTTTTCCATCCTTGTCCTCTGTTTTGCTGTCTTCCTTCTTTTTCGCGTCCTTACTACCGTGCTTTAAGCTCCTGCTTTTGTGCCCGTCTGACAGCCTTCTCTCGAGTCTGGTGGCGCCTGACTCTTTGTCACCCTTGCACCTCTCCTTTGCTGGCGGCAACTTCGCTCTGTGACCAGACTCTCTCTGCACATTATGTGCTGAAGGGGCCGCACTCTCTGACGTGGGGTCCACACCGCTCTCCTCAGAAGGTCTGTCTTCAACCCTGGACTTGCGCTGTCTCTCTGGGTCACCTTCTTCAGTGTTCTTCTCCTTCTCTGGTTTTGGAGTGGTTGCCAGTTTTGTGGTATTTTCCTGTGATTCTGTTTCAGATGCTTTCAACTGTTTGCCTTGGCTTCTGGACTTAGTCTTCAACACAAGTTTCTCTTCCAACAAGCTCTTGGTTCTTCGCCTCTCCTTGTGAACCACCTCTTCTGGTTTGGAATTACTATCTGCGTTAGTCGAGTCATTATCACATTTATCCTCGGAGTAACTTTCGCTTCTTCTCTGTACTGTGCTTCCATGTTGCCTGGAGCTCAGAGAGTCCTTCTGAATTTTAGAATCACTTGATCTTCTTGATTTGTGCTCTGCTTTCGTTTTGTCAGCTGACCCGTGCCTCTCTTTCTTATTTTCTTTACGAACGTTCTCGTCGGTTTTTATGATATACTCAGAAACTGGTTTACCATCTTTGCCCAAAACTGACAATTTCCTTTCATTCCGGTGTTTACTTCTCCGTTCAGCTTTATCATCTGACGCAAGTTTTGTTTGCTGACTTGTCTTCTGAACGTTCTCATCTTTCAGGCCTCTCTCAGAAGAGTGGAGCTCAGCCTCGTCACCTGCTTTATGTGCACTGTCACCTTTGTACTTGTGTTTTGTAGACGGTTTGTCTTCTGACAGAGTTTTCTCTTTTTCAGGCTTTTCCTTGGAGGACTTTGCCTCTTTCTTAGGCAGGCTTTTTAAATGTGGTGTTTCTGAATCATCTTTCTTTAGATGCTTTTCGTTTTTGAGCGTGCTTTTCTGTTTCTGGGGCTCTTCTGTGCCACTTTCTAAGCGTTCCACTGGCCTTTTTCCATCCCTTGTGTCAGTCTCTTCCTGCACCCCTTCCACCACAACAGGGGTAGAAGTCCGTCTCTTGTGTTCCCTTTCTATTTTGGATTCGTTTTTGTTTTCATCAGCTGGGTGCAAAGACTCTGAAAGTCTCCGGGCAGGTTTACTTGGTTCACTCTTTGCATGAACATGCTTCAAATCCTTGGAAGAAGATGCTTTTTCCTTTTCACAATGCTGTAAGAAAATAAAAGTTAAAATATGAGACCTACTAAGATTAGTTTTTATATTCAAATCTAAAATTTGGGTGCATTTAGTATGTTGCCTGTTGTAACATGCTTGTTGTTGTTGTTGAAGTTCTTAAGCCACGCGACTCTTTGTGACCCCACTGACTGTAGCCTGCCAGGCTCCCCCGTCCATGGGATTTCCCAGGCAAGAATACTGGAGTGGTGTGCCATTTCCTTCTCCAGGCAGTCTTCCTGACCCAGGTATCGAACCTGCGTCTCCTGAATTGGCAGGTGAATTCTTTACCACATGCTACACCTTACTTATTTCACCTCTGCCAGCAGCTGGTAGGTATTATTAACTTATTTCTATGCATCAGGAACCTGAAACTCAGGAAGGTTCAATAATGAGACACCCAGCAATGAGTTCAGATAATTTCATTCCAGGTCTAATACTCTTCCCACTATAATAGCAGCATCTTTATAAGGAGTAGTTCTTTCTCCTGAGGTGCATCCAGGCATTTGAAGGCCTTCTCAGACTTTAAATTAATAAAGCCCACTAATGCCCAGTGGTCACTAATAAACAGAAGCTGAAAGAATGTCATTAGTTCTTTTTAGTCCAAAAGCTTAATACCTAATGAAGGCAATTAAAAATTTTACAATGAAATAAAGGTATCTTACATTTTAATTTAGAAATGTAAATTATCTATGGGAACTTCATGAATTTAGGTTACCAGTAAGACAGTTTATTTAGGAAGCTTCAAATGCACATAGAAACTCATGGTAACTAATAGTAATCATATACATCAGATGTACATGTTCATATCCAAGGGAAGATACCAATAGACCAAAGCAGCCAAACCTTCCTCCTGACCCACAGTCTGGTGCTGACTGGACTGATGTTAATGACCAACAACACTTTATAATAAGGACTCATGAACTAGCTATAATTATTCTTATTTAAACAATGGGCTGAAATCCTCAGAAAGCCCTTTGTGTTTCTGGGTCAGTTTATCACTGCACCTTTTTTACACTTTAACATGAAGATTAATACACTATTACTATAGGGACTGGGACATAGCAAGATCTTAAAAAAATACTTTAAAATTAAATTCCACAAATAAAGAACTAACAGGGATGCCATCAACCTAATTTTACAATAAGTTCTAACCAATTAATGTGAATACAATCTTATGAGATCATTTTTCACAGGAATTTCTCATAAAATAAAGTTAAATATTAAAAATATAACATTAGAATATCAGGATATACTATATGACTCTAATTTCTACATAAAGGCATTAAGAATATTTACCAGCTATGAATAATTAATTACTAAATTATTACTGCTTCCCTTAGAAGTGTTAAGATATTCAATAGTTCAGCTATAGAATTATAAATATGGAAGTGTATAGAAAGATAAAAACCCAGTGAAAACAAAAGTTTATCACAGTAAAACAAAAGGGAGAAGAAATGTACTTACTGAACATTTTGAGGGTATTTTTATCTACATAGTTTTACTATTTAAAATGATCACATCTTAGAAAACAGTCTAAGTGCTCAACTATAAGGAAATGCTTAAATTATGGTATATTCATTCAATGCAAGCTATATAACCATCAGATATAATAATTAGGAAGCTACAGCATGAAATGAGCATGGGGGAATGTTAAAAACACTATGCAAGATTACATTTGCTCTACAAAATTATGAACATATGTGGGTGAGAAATGGAAAAGAATGATAATTTGTTAGCAGAGGGATTTTAGCTTTTTCCTCCTTTTCTTTTTCATTATTATTCCTGGCTATTTTATTATTGTCAATTTAAGAAACAAGAGGTGGGGGAATTGGGGAAAGAGAGAAGAGGAGAAAAGTAGCTATTATCCAGATAAAAGATCACATGAATCAACTTGCCAAAATGAAGAATTTAGGCCATAATAGGATGGGGGAGCTGGAATGCGATAGACTTTCTATTCAAGGTAGAAAAAAAATCAGACTGTATTCTAAGTTTTACTACAAAGAACTGAATGGCTAATATCTAACAGAAGAGCATTTAAAATGGGGTTTTACTAATTAAGACATACCTCACTTGTTTTGAGTGTTTCTCTGGAATCTTCTTCAGGTTGCTGTTTCTTTTTAGCATTCTCATCAATGTTCCTAGGTAGGGCAAAACGTGAAGTAAGAACTTTGGACCAAAAAACGTGATTTAAATTTCTCAGCAAGATTTAAAAACAAGCTGAGCTTTTCTTTACTATAAAACACTTAACTGGTACCTAGAGACTCGTGCACTTCAAATTAAGTCCTATTCTTGGTTGACAGTGAAGAGCTAAATCCCGAATGTGAAGTGGACCACTCTTGGTCCTACAGGGAAGTATTCTTGAAACAAAAATTTGTGATCTGTCACTTGAAGATGCATATGATATGGGCTCCAATTTCACTTTGGAAGTCTTATCTTCTGAATAAACAGAGCAGTTCTACTTATTCAGATCGAGAAGGCGGAAGTCTGTAAGGAAATGAGAGCCACCTCCTCTGACCGAGTTCTGCAGATTATTGACTCAGCTAAAATTACTGATTTAGTTACCTTCAAGTCTAAAATAAACTTACAGAACTGCACGTTGCTGGTACAGCAATGCTATAGCCCATGCCTACACAGCCACCCTTAGTCTCTTCAGCTTTGTGATTCTTACAGAATTAACCGTGATCATGTGGTGCTAAAAACCATGTTTGGCTTGGAACTCTGGTTTATGGGAAGGAGCATGAGACACTACTGAAGTGTGTGGGCAGGCTAGAGAACGGAGGCAGCCACCATCAGTAAGAGGCGACTGAATGTCCGGAACAGGAATGGCTCCTGAGTGCTGCCAGAGGTCTACACACTCTCTGAGACTCTAGGGACAACTGTGTGCTTATGCACATGCATTTCTCTGGGCAAAGAGTCCAATGGTTCCATTAGATTATCAAATAAAGTCTGCCCCCACCCCCACAAAAGAAAGAGATTAGTACACACTATTTTGAAATATCACAGATATTAATACAATGAATTAATACTGAAAAGGAAATCCTAAAAGGCATTTCATAAACATGGAATAATTTGCACGTTCTAGGTCTGGCTCTTTACTGTCATTTTCAATGCCTCTCTTCTGAAAGCATGCCGAGAGAATGTTATAATGGGAGTGTGGCCAAATAAATACGTACCTGGAATCCTTTTTCCTCCTTTTGCTTAAGGCTACCTTTTTCTCTAAAACTTTCCGCTCTTTAAGGACTTCTTTAATTCGGGGGGCTTTGGGCTCCAAACCTTTTGTAGATGGTTCTTCTAAGTCCACACTGCTTTTGCCTGAGGAAGAAGCAATCAACAAACTATGTTTCAGAACACAATTTTTATCAGTGCAATCTTTATTCTTCATTAAGATTTTCTAATCACTGTAAAAATGAAAAATGGCTTCAATAGCTCTAAGTTGTATTGGAATAAAAATATTTCATGTAGATGGAGAAGTCTTATATTTTTTATTTTAAGTGTTCATATATGTACACGTGTGTATTTTACATCAAACAAGATCAGTGTCCAGAGGAAGTTCAATTTTGTCCAGTGAAATATTCCAGATAAATGTTTGACATTTTAGTTAAAGTACAGATGAATTCCATTAATATTACTGCAAGACTTGAGGACTCACAAGTGAACAATACATTTTCTAGTGATGATTCATTCCATAATCACTGGAAAATAAACTGCTATGATGTGAGTTGTATAATCTGGTATGTGATAGAATGTTTAACTTAGATATAGAAATATAATAAACAAGTGACTAAAGACATCAGATTAAAAAGGAAATCTTCCACATCTTAAAATACATAGTTTAAAAAATCTACAATTTTTATCACTTTATTTTATAATCATATCTCATAAGCTATCTTAATATCTAGAAGTCAGTGGAGTATGTAAGTACATGGTTTAAAATATTAAAAGTTAAGATCTCTTATACCTTGACTTTTAGCTTTTGAATACTTTGTCTTTTCTGCTTTCTGTTTTCGTTTTTCTTCAAGTTTTTCTCTATTAATTTGCCTTCTTAAAAGTCTCTCTTCTTTTTCTTTAGCCTAAAACCACAAAATATTCATAATTATGCTGACAGATTCTCAAGTAAGAGCAAAAACCCTGAAAAAAAATATGCTTGCCCTTCAGATGTTCTCACAAATTAATGGGCTCTGCAAAAGTGCATACATACCACTATAAACACGTCTATGTGTGTGTGCATGTGTTTCAAAAGAGACAGAAGGTGACATTTTTCCCTTACTAATTTTCAGAATGCCATCAATTTAAAGATATTATTTGGGGAAATGGTGGTTTAATAAACTGTTATTACAATTAACAGGCTAGGTATAAAAATATCTATGAGCATAATTTTCTGATTTTCTCAAAGAAAGCTGAAATGCAGATTCAAGTGACAGGATGGTCCTACAATAAATGTTACTTGCTGGCTATACTCTCAGGACCCAGGGTTTGGATGTGGGACTTCCTGTAGTTGTATTTTAAACCAGGGAGGATCCAGTCATTGTGTTACTCTACCATCTCCTTCCTGCCCAGAACTCAAAGCCTCCAAGTGTCAAACACCCTAAGCACGAGCATAACTCCTGATCAACTAACCTCTTAAGAGAGAAGCCACCATTAACATTTTGGTGCACTTCCTTCAAATCATTGTTTATGGAGTAGTATTTCCTCATTCTTTGATGCACAACTTTTCATATTTTCATGTTTCTGAAATTGTAAGCCAACTTATTAAAACTGATGTATACATACAATGAGGTAGCAATTTCTCTAAAAAGCTGTTAATAATTCAGTGGTATATCTTAGAAGTACTATCAAATGCAGGAAATATGTGGACGACTGCGCTTCTCACTTAATAATATGTTAACGGCTGATGCCATCTCTCTTTATGGCTGTATCCATACTCAGGTCAAACATTTCCATACTGTGAAACACTGAGGGTGTTACCAGTTTTTCACCAATCATGATGATATGAACAGCTCCATCACACATTTTTATCTATTCTGCCTAGTTAAATGACAAGGTTCCTGAAGGTGGAACCTATAAGTCACCGTTTCGAATGCTCACCAGTAGCCTGTGAACAGACTAGTCAAGTATGCCAACCTGATTTAATCAGTTAACATAACAAGAGCTCAAATCTGACTTACGATAGACTGCCGCCGTTGTTCCACAGTAAGTTCGTCATCAGAATCACTATAATACTTTGAGTAAAGATATGGTTTGTGAACATAGGCATGCCGCACATTTTTTGCTTTTCCTTCACTGGGATCACTGGTTTGAGTTTTTGTTTTGTTTTGCTTGTTCTTCTCTTCATCTGGAAGAAAGCCAGTAGAAAGAAGAGCATTTCTGTCAATCAGCAATTAACATCAATATCAAGTGGCAAAAGTTGCATCGAAGTAGTTTAAGGGTATTTGTAGGTCCAATGGGAGAAATATCAGTATATGAAAATTCAGAAATTTTTAAAGGCTATAATACATAGCTTTATTTATTTAAACTCTTTTTTGGTTTCTTTCTTTGGCTGTGCCACATGGCATGCAGAACTTCTCAGGGCAGGGATCAAACTCATGCCCCCTGAACTGGAAGCACAGAGTCTTAACCAATGGACCACCAGGAATGTCCTCCTGATTTACATACTGTTTCTTTCTTTTAGCTTCTCACATATCAAAAAGAAAAATTAGACTTTAAGAGTTATTTATGATCCCTTGACAAATAGTTAATCATCATTTGTATGTCAACAGACTTGGCATGAATACTTTACCAGTATTAAGTTGAACAAACTCCCTTCAAGCCACACTTTAAACTTGAAATTTTAATGACCATTTATGATCTTTCACTTATGGAAGAGGCAAGAATCAATAACTGGACCTACAGCAAGTATATACTAAAACCCCTCTACCCTAGGAAGGAAGAAAAGTTCCCCATGACACAGCAAGAAGCAATGAAGTGGTATTAAGTATTGCTCAGTACTCTCAAAAGAACAATCTTCTTAGGTTTTGGATCCCATACACAGAAAATCTAGCCCTGTCCAGGAAAAACCTTGAAAAGACCCAATAAAGCATCTAGAAGTAAGATTTCTGTTTGGTCAGAGAAAGTGGAGTATTCACAGGATAAGAGCATTCTTTCTCCATCAGTACTCAGAAATGACCTCATGAGGATAATTATGAAGAGTGAGACGTGTTCCCTTGCATTTTGGAGGCTGCTAATCCAGTTTTTGAAATGGATACTAAGAAAATAATGAAAAATGGGAGAGACTGAAAAATATTAATACATCTACAGCATTAAAATTTTCTACATTTTTTTTTGCCTATGATTTTCTCTACAGATATTCTATCCAAGTATGTGCCAAGCTGCTTCAGGCATGCCTGACTCTGTGCGACCCCCAAGGACTGTAGCCCACCAGGCTCCTCTGTCCACGGGATTCTCCAGGCAGGAATACTGGAGAGGGTTGTCATGCCTTCCTCCAGGGGATCTTCCTGATCCAAGGATTGAACCTGCATCTTGCATCTCCTGCATTGGCAGGTGGGTTCAATCCAAGACCCAGTGGCAAATTTACTAGATGATATCCGCAGGCAACTGCAAATAACATTCAACATTTTTGACTTTTCAAAAAATCATAAACAATATTTAACCACATGTTAAAGAGAAACATAAGGTATTAGTTAGAGGCCCGGATGCAGGTTTGAAATGGTGCTGTGCTCACTAGCTACGTGACTCCTGGTGACTATGTGATTCCTGGTGACAGACTATATAGCCTCTTGCCTCTTCCCTTGGCTGATTTTAATGTGTTCCTCAGCTGTAAGAAACCAAAACCATGAATTTAATAGCTTTCAACAAGTCCTTCTAGTGGACTACCAAACCTGAGGGTGGTCTTGGGGATCTGAATTTGCAATGGGTGTCAGAGTGAGGGCAGTCTTGCTGACTGTGCCCCTCCAAACACTACCGAAACATGGCATGTTCAAGCATGATCTCATCCAACTCTTGTAACAATCCTAGGGAGTGGAGCTAAGAGATGGAGAACCTAGGCTTGTTGAAGTTTAGTAACTTACCAAGCTTGCTCAGATAGACAATCTTGGAGCTGGGACTCAGAAATAAATCTTCCAACTAAAAGTCCCAAGCTCCTGCCACGGCGCCACACTGTCTTTCACGACACAGCCATCTGAATATACAAATACTGCTCAACAGGAAGCTTCACAGAGGCTTTATTAAGTAAAATGCTTTACCATCTGATGTAATCTCTCCTTCTTCCATGCTCTCAGACATCACAATCTCCTCCTCAGTGTCTTCTTCAAAAGATGAAAGGTCACTGGTGTGGACGGAGCTAACTGTGATGTCTGTAAGTCCATCCACATCAGAATCTATCAAAGAGAAATCTACAAGACAATGAAACATAGAAAATAAATCGTCTTGTGGTAAGAACAGAAACAGCACCCAATTCCTAAATTACATTAACATTTTTCTGCTTTAACTGCTCAAAGAACTTCAACTTCAGAAATAATCTCTCACCATTAGTAACCAATATCAAATAAGGTAGAGCTGTTTTCAGAAGACAAAAAGGCAAGGTTATCCTATAAAATTAATAAAACTGACGTGAATGATATACAAAAAGCAAATATTAAGTAACTGAAATATTCACTATCTACTATTTTAAAGATTAGCATATATGACTATTAGTTTTCTTGGAATAATGTATGTGAATAAATTATGGGTTAAATTATAAGGTTTAGAGTGTCTCTGTTCATTTGCATTGTGAATTGGTACATGAGAATGGAAAGGAAATATACAAATGCTTAATGCTCATCTTTTAGCAAAGAGAATATGAGTCTTCAGGCTTTAAAAACACAAGTAGCAAATATATTTATAAAACTTTGAAGGCAAATTTGATGTGACCCCAGTGGACACTCATCGTTCTTTAAACTGTTGTAGACTTTCCCAAGTTTTTACCTTCTTTTGTTCCTTCGCCGGTTTTAGGTTTACTATTGGTTTTTTCTGAAGGAAGTTTTGAACATTCTACTTCTTTATCCTTTGCTTGTTTTTCATCTTTTACTCTTTGTACATCTTCGCTCCTTTTTGAGTGATCGATTTTCTTTTCAGTCTTTTCCTTCTTCTCTTTCTTTCTTTCTGCCTTTTCATTGCTGTCTGGCTTCTTTTCACCTTTATCTGCTGATTTGCTTTTTTGGTCACCAGTTTCTTGTTGAGCATCCTTATTTAGCAGAACTGAACTAGTACTTTCTCTTGTGTGATTTTTCATTTCTTCAGTTGGACAAGGGGGATCACTAAGTTCTTCAGAGCCAGGGGCAGCTTCCTGCCCTTCCCCTGAAGAGTCAGGTGGAGATTTTTCTTTATCAGCGGTGTCCTCTGAAGTCCTCTCTTTCTCAGCACTAGTGTCAGTGCTTGGCTGAGATGGGGGTTTTTTGGACATTCTCTCACTGGTCTTGGCATTTGACGTCTCTGTCGAAGCCCTGGCAGCACTAGCTTCTTGGTTGAGAGAAGTGATGGTTTCCAGGATGGACATGGCATCACTGGCCACGTTCGCACTGGGTCCGGGGGTGGGGACACCTTGGAGGGAAAGACACGTTTTAGAATAAATTTGTGCAGAAGGTAAAGCCCTCTGCAAACTCAAGGCCACCTGTCACTGTCAGTTTTATGTGACACACACATTTTTAGACTTTCAGGTACTAGTGCTAAGACTTAACACACTCTAAATTCTCTACCTCCGTAATACAGAATCTTAGGCACCATGCAAATGTGAGAACAGTCTAGTTCCCAGAAAAAGAATATGTTCTCTAATTATTGTAATTATTGCCTCTACTGAAACACACACACACACCCATCCACTACATTATTAAAATGACCATTATTTAAAAAACAGAAAAAAACTGTTACGCTAGTTGAAGAATCTGGGTGATAATTAAAATAACTACAATTTCATGAGAATGGCCGAAAAGAGAAATATTTTAAAGAACTAAATACCCCTAACTTGGTAATCAGCGCAAGAAGAGAAGCAAAGGAACTGCCCAGGAATAAAAGCAATGCACCCTGCGTGATGGTGGAAGAGTCCGGCTTCTCGTCGTCCGGGGCGGTGCTGCCACCCGCGTCCTCCTTGTGATTGAGCGTGGCCAGAAACTCATGCACGGCTTTCTCCACCTGAGGTCTGAATGTGTGGTTGATCTTTGGATCCACAACCTGAGAAATAATTCGGTCAATACCAGACTCCAACATTCCTGATCTGAAACACAGGATAATTAACAGAAAAGTGGAAAAAAAAAACAGAAATTAATGTAGTATTAAACAAACTCCTTTTAAGTAAAGCTGTATCAATTACATATATGTTCTTTTTTTTTTTTTTTTTTTTTTACATATATGTTCTTAAACTGCCTCCTTTCCATCCTTCTTGGATTACAAGAAGAATACACAACAGGAAATAAGTTTCACACTATAGCAGCATTTAACATAGCATACTGCAAAAAAAAAAAAAAAAAATACATAAAATATGTCACATCTACACTGTGTCACTAGTGGAAATACTAAAGCAGACAGAACAAAAGCAAAACAAAATACCTTTAGAGCTAGACGTTATCTAAAGGCCAGGCTTGTAGGTGATGCTTACCTCAGTCCTGCCCATGGCAGACAGGAATAAATGACCACTAAAGCTGAATTCTGTGTACAAAATAAATCTATGGATTCTACAACTTTAAAAAAACAAACAGAAAGAGGTAAGTCTCTTACAAGTATTAGTGTGTCCACAAAAACTGAAGAATACACACACAGTGCAATTTCTCCAAAACACCAAAAAAGAAAAAAAAAAAAAAAAAAGGAAAAAACTTTAGAAGAACAAAAACAAAGCTTAAAACTTTTAGCCTTCTTATTATCTTCTTGCTTTAAAGACGAAATGATTTATTCATTCAACAATTACGTTCTTAGTGTCTTAAACACAACAGGCACCATACTAGCTCCTGAGCCACTGCAAATAAGACCTGGTCTCTATTTTGGCTGGGGAGAGAGACACAGAATACCACATGACAGGCACTAGGACATACAATACACTATGAGAAAAGAATATTATCATTATTAGCCATCCCTGAGATGATTTGTGAATGCTTTACAAAGGAGAAGACATTTAACTCGAGTCCTGATTCCAGAGAAGAGAAAGGAAGAAAGTGTTCAAAGAACTATCACACTTAAGAGACAGAGGCGCAAAAGGGCCAACAAAGTCTGAAGCATGAAAACCACAGAGGCCTCTGAACAAAATAGGAGGACACGCATTTCTGTGAAGAATCGCACTTCAAGCTTGTTTCTTTCTAACAGAGAAGTGAGGAGTCACAGTTCCCTGGACAGTGTTGGGAGAGCAGGTTCGAGGCCTCCAGCCGTCCCTGCACAGGGCTGAGGCGGCTGTCTTTACGCCCTGCAGGGCTTTGTCTGAGTGCTGGGCTGCCTGGAGTGGAGGATGGATGCGATTCGCCTTTCCTGAGGCACCGTGCAGCCCTGGGATACCACAATTCCGTTTATGTGGGCCACAGAGAAAGATGAGACGCCACTGCCCAAAGTAGGTAACCTGCTTTCTAAAGTTCTAAGATTCTTAAAAAAAAAAAGCTAATCCTCCGAACACCGTTATATCTTAGAGGTGTCTTTAAAATGTAGCAGGTGGAAAAGAAGTGAGGACAAGCAATCTGAAAAATGTTTTAAGGTGCAAACACGAAAAAGGCACAAAATAAAAAATAAAACACACCCTTCAAATGACTGCTTCAGTCTCTTTCCCTGATGCCTACGTTCTGGGCCCCCGTGTACTTATGTTCTCTCTCACCCAGAGGTCCACCCCAATCTTGAAAACGGAGGCCCGCGCTAACAACCACACTGCTCCTCGTGGGCTCATTTCAGTGACGTGTGGGTGCAGCCGGGGCTGGCTCACCAGAGGAGGGGAGAAGTCATAGCTCCAGGTTCAAGGGCAAAGCCAAAATGCCAGCAGCCGGCACTGTCTTCGTGAAGGCTACTTCCCTGTCTTTCCTTAAAACACCGCACAGTTCAGGTCATCATTTCTGAGCTCCCTTGCATTTTAAGGTTCTGTTGTACAAATGAATGCATAAACAGAAGAAATATTTTTTTATCTATTGAGCTGGCAGATTGGTTATTGAACCATGCAAAATTGCAGATATTAAACTATCTTGTCTTATGAAAATGGCAACTGTAAACAGTTCAATATGAGTCAACTGAGTATTTCTCAAAGTATATGCAAGAAAACTGTCCAAAATTGTGTTTATAGGTGCAAATACATTCCTATACCATTAGTAGTTGTCGTTGTTTAGTCATTAAATTGTGTCTGACGCTGTTGCGATCCCACGAACTGTAGCTGCCAGGCTCCTCTGTCATGGGATTTCCTGGGCAGAATACTGAAGTGGGGTGCCATTTCCTTCTCAAGGGGATCTTCCTGACCCAGGGATCAGACCCACATCTCCTGCACTGGCCGGCAGATCCTTAAACACTGAGCCACGAGGGAGGCCCTACACCATCAGGTAGACACAGCTAAAAGTTACTCTTTCTTTAGAGTAACTTAAAAATGTTATCTAAGAGACTTAAGTTTACTAATGCAATTTAAACGAGAGAACAGTTCAATTAAAAATAAGTAAAGTAGCTAGAAGAAAGTGTACAGATGTCGCGGTAAGAGCAATGCCTAAACTACCCAAGAGATGACAATTCGCCCGCTCTAGTCCACAGAGGAGGGTCCCCGTCACCCACAGGCACACTGCTCTAGTGTTAACTGCCGACAGTCACAAGCGCCCCCTGCTGCAGTGTCTGGCAATCCCTCACCAAACAAGGTTCTGTGAAAACGTCACTATGTTGGTACAACAATTTTAAGCGCTTGATTTTACATGGGCAAGATTGAGTTTAGCTCTCTTTAAAGAGAACAGTGACTGCTTCCTGGCTTTAAAGGTTTTGCCTGCTAAGAAGTCAATTTCAAGAAATGTGCCTTCCAGTCAGTCTCTTTAACATATGAAGAAAAAGACAAAAAGAATCTAAGACCATTCCCTCCCCAAACATGCTTTTAAAACAATGTTATTCTTTGTAAAAAGGGAGGCAGCTATGCACACTGTTGAGGGCTGGTGCTCTGAAAGCCTGGATAGTGTTTGTAAGCCTCCGCCCCCCCCCCCCCCCCCCCCCCCCCCCCCCCGCAGCCTACCCCTGGCCCCCGACCGACCCCTAGCCTCCGACTTCACCCCTAGCGCCCTACCCCCTTTTTTGGTTACTGTTCTCTTGAAGGCCTGCTGCCCAACCGGAAAGGCCTTGACTTCTCCCCAGAAGCAATCAGATGCAGCCCTCTAATGGCATCTTGTGATCTCACCTGGACTCTTTCACAGGTTCCTGAATATCTTTTAAAATGTAGACAATAAACCTACTGTCCAATTTCCCTCTTCTCTTCTCTCATTTACTAGGACACGCAGTCTGAGCCCCAGGTTCCTGGTTTCTAGGATTACCTGTGGCTAAGTGGGTCTTTGAATCAGAGTGTAAAGTCTTATTTGTGGGGCTTCCTGTGGGTGAATTATCAAGGGAGCAACACACTAGGTAGGTTTCCAAGGTCCCTGTGGGCCAAGAGAGAACTGAGGGGCAACAGCTATAAAGTGTGCTTCCCCGGCGGCTCAGACGGTGAAGATCTGCCTGCAATGCAGGAGATCTGGGTTTGATCCTTGGGTTGGGAAGATCCCTTGGAGGAGGGCATGGCAACCCACTCCAGTATTCTCGCCTAGAGAATCCCCATGGACAGAGGAGCCTGGCGGGCTCTAATCCATGAGGTTGCAAAGAGTCAGACACGACTGAGTGACTAAGCACAGAGCTATAAATCAGATTTGTTTAGCTGTTTAAAAAGCCACATTTCGTCCCAGTAGGTGAACTTGAACATAAATATTTGTCAAGGCAGGAAGACTAAAAAGCACTTTTAAAATAATGCAGTCAGCTTTTCTGGGGTGTGAGGCAGGGAGAGACGGTTCAAGTCTTCTTACCTTGGTGAATACTTATATTCATGAACAATATTGTAAATCTGCTCTTTGGGGGAACAAATATGATCTTTCTAGGTCCATCTAAACATTGCAGCTTTTCTCACTCTCTTTGTGTTTGCCAAGAAACGGACTCTAACAGGTCCAAATGTACCACCACTCCCTTTTTGGTTATATCATCACTAAAACCCACAAGCAAAATCACAGGAAAATTAAAACACACACACACACACACACACACACACACCCAGGAAAGTCCCTGGTGGTCCAGGGGTTAGGACTCAGCACTTTCACTGCTAGGGTCAGGTTCAATCGCTGACAGGGGAACTAAGATTTTACAAGCCACACTTGGCCAGAAAAAAAAAAAAAGCAAGCAGTTATATTAGAACATAGAAGACACAGTCTCAAATCAGGAGAAAGCGTTTCAATTTCAGTCATCTTTAACGTCTTTATTTGTAAACCAGGAATAATAAAGCCTGGTTTCAGGGTCAAAAAAGTAAGTGTGAACGTAACTGCATAGGACACACTGACCAATCTGGTGTTTGCCATCATTCACATCACATCACATCTAGAGGGCTTTTTACTGAAGTCACATAGTCACTCCTTCAATATTTCCAAAGGTCTATAGGAACAATCAGACTGTCAAATTTATGAGGGAAATTGAAGAGATTTAGAGTCTACTCTACAATTACACTGTATCATTGTAAGAAGTAGCCACACCAGACCTGACAAAATTATCACAAGGTGAACAAACTTCCACAAATGTCTCCGCTTTCAGGCAAGGCACACTGTGACATTCTTAAGCCTTCCTAGGAACTCTTGCAAATCTGAAACTTACTTGAGCACTTGCTGTCGAATATTGTTTCTAAGCTGGTTCTTGTTGAGGTGGGGACTCCATGTATGAGTTGCCAAGTGGTTTGCAACAAAGTTGTCAACACGCTGTCTCAGATTCTGATAGGCAGGCTAGAGAGAAAGAAAAAGATATCAATGTTAAAAACCTCACTGTTACATAATATCAACACTAATATCCATAAGTCCCAGGAATCTGAGTATCTTTAGCAGTGTTAACATTTCTTACAGCATCAATTTGGCAACAAAGTTTCATGGTTTGACAACCTTGTGTTATGCTCCTGCTTCAGAATAATACAAGACTCATTCAAATACCATTTATCTAAAACAAAATGTTTATAGATGAATACAAAGACAGATATACCTATTTATGGACAAGGGACTAGAAGATAAGATACCAAGATGTGTGACTGTTAGATGATTTGGAGCCAAGAAATGGAGAAGAGCAGACAGGAAGTGAGCCTTCATTGGGAATAGGGCATCCCAGTTGGACCTTCAAAGTTTCACAGCAGAGCTGGGAGTAGGAAAGGCGGGCCGCACAGGTACACCCAGCAATGTAAGAGCAGGTGGATGAGAAAACAGGGAGTCAGGAGCATTGGGGAGCCCCCACACCATTAAATCCAATTTTGTTGGAGGATAGAAAACAAAAACAGAGAAATGAGGTTGGAAACATAACTTGGAACCAGGGTTTGGAAGAATTTGAGGACCATATACGAAGCCTGGAATTATTGGGAGAGAGAATGGGAACCCACAGCACATATGAGCAGTGTGATATGTGATAGCTGACCTGATATTCTTATGGTGAGAGAGTAAACAGACTAAAAATATTCACAGGAAAGCATGCAATAAGTAGAAGAATGGAAATGTGTACTGGAGTGGCAAAAATGGGCTGAAAGGCATGGATCCAAGAGAAATTATGAAGGGACAACCGCTGGAACTAGGTGTTACATTAGATGTAAGGCACTGGTTCCTAACTGGAAGCAATTTTGCGTCCCCCCACTCCACACCCACCCAGGTGACCTCTGGGAATGCCTGGAGACATCTCTGATAGTCACTGCTGAGGGGAGTTGCTAGTGGCATCCTAGTGGGCACAGGACAGTCCCCCCCCTACAAAGGACTATCCAGCCCAAAATATCAGCTGTGCTAAAGCTGAGCACTACTGATACGCAGGAAGCAGGAGAGACGACACACGTTAACAGGCCGTTTCTACACTGCCTGGAAGGGCTGTCTGACTGCATGCTTCCTTCCTACAAGCTGTCCCCGCCACGCATGCTCTTTACATCTTTTATGTGACTTTTTTTTTTTTTAATGTGACTTTTAATGTAGATGAGTCTGAGTATTCCCGAATGATTTTAAGCAAAACTGTACAACCTCCGTTTCTGCTGTTTGCTCCCTTACCCTTCAAAGTTTATGCTCTAGTCCTAAGTTCTCATGATTTTAATCGTGTACACCTACCACTCCTTCTCCCTGCCCAGCTGGCAAACTTCTCACCTTCACAGCCTACCTAACCCGTAAAGTCATCCTGACACCCCAGGTAGGCATCCATGGCCCTTCTCCCACGTACCAACTGTCTCCGATACACACTATCATTCAAGTAATTCTTGTGCTGTATTCTATTTTAGGGAGTGGGGGTGCAATATTTATCTCTTTATTGAAGTGTAAGTCTTCTCTCACTCTTTTAAACTTTGTTTCCACACACCTTTTCACACTGCTGGGCAGATAAGCAACTAAAAAGTAGTTATCAGATGAGATGACTGGGTTGTGGAGATGAGAAAGATTTTATCCCTCTATGACACCCCTCCACCCCTTCCAGTTACCAGAATTTCGCTAATACCTATATTCTATCCTCTATTCTATACCTATATTTAACTGGGAAAGATTGAAGGCAAAAGGAGAAGGGGGTGGCAGAGGATGAGATGGTTAGATAGCATCATCGACTCAATGGACACGAATTTGAGCAAACTCTGGGAGATAGCAGAGGACAGGGAAGCCTGGTGTGCTGCAGTCCATGGGGTTGCAAAGAGTTGAACACGACTTAGTGAATGAACAACAAATATTACATCCGACCAAAACTAGTCTTGTGATTATTTCTCATGCTCCTCTCCATTTATCCAAAATTCATGTGAATGAGAATTAATTTTCTCCCTGATGATTCTAAAACAATTATTCTTCCCAATATTTCCAAACCTCAGCAACACCAGGCTCAAATGTCACAATGTATTTAGCACTCTACTTGCCCATAAAACAACCTTCAATTTGAACTATTAAAGTTAAATCTCTTGGTTTCTAAGTTCTTGTTTAGGTAAAAAAGCCTAGTGACTACAATAATATTTGGGCCTCCATTACTCTTCTGGGAAGAGCTATCTCTTTTTCCAGTGCTCCTGGCCAAAAGCCTTCACATCATAGAGGCTCCTCCTCCTCCTCCACGCCTCACCCGAACCAGCAGCAAGTCCCCCGGCATTAGCCTCAGAACAGCCGGAGCCGAGCCCCTCCCACCCCTCCACGGCTACCGCTCCTGCCCGGAGCGTTCTGGTCGCCTGCCCAGGTTACAGCTGCGGACCGCCCGCACCTAGTCCACTCCTGCTGTCTGAAGTCTGCTTCCACAGCGCAGCCAGTGCCGATCTTCTAAAGCTGGGGGGACCATGTCGTTACTGTCCAAACCACATCAAGGCTAAAGTAAAGGGGGTACTGTAAATGACTCCATGAGGCCAAGCCATCAAAGATGGAAGTCAGATCACGTCCCGCTTCTGCTCTCACACCTGCCAGTGGCTTCTCAGCTCCAGGGAGCGCCAAACTTACCAGGGCTTGGGCAGCTCTCTAAAGCGAGGGTGGCAGGGGGCTCCAACCTCAGCTCCGAGCCCTTTCTCCCTCAGCAGGCTCTGCCACAGGCCTTCTGCACTTGCTGTGCTCCCCAGTTGGCATGCTCAGCCCCCCGCCGCTGGACAGCTCCTTCAGCGATGGCTCAAATGTCATCTCGTCCAATCTTCCCTGGACAACTTATGCAAAACACACCACCAACCCTTTCCACCCTCATCCTGCTTTCTCTCTCCCACAGAACCTCTCACGAGTGATACACTTTCTCTCATGGGCTTCAAGTTCAAATCAGCAGGGACTTTCTGTTCACTGCTGTGTCCCTGGTACCTAGAACAATGCCTGGTGTATAATAAGTATTTGTTGGGTGAATAAACTTACATTATTTCTGTCTCTGATTTTTCTTTTAAATCTGAAAAGAAATAGACAATAATTATGGTGACCAGGAGCTACTTCCAGCTGAGAAAGTATCCAAAAATTGGCCTCTAAGACCTGGAGTGAAAGGGGCCATATTCACTTGGTCAGAGAGCACCCTGCCAAGTCTCGAGAGGTGGGCCTGTCTTGATTTTTCCTCCTCACTTTCTACTCAGTGCACAGGGGCTGGAATGGCTTTGAAACCTGGCTCCTGGGATCTGGAGGCCAGAGCAGAGGAGCCCCAGCATGAGCTGGATCTTGGGCTGCGTGCTAATGTCAACATGCGCACTTGTCCTAGTTCTCGTTAGATTGTCAAACCAATTGTGCTTCCTTCTTTCCCCCCAAGAAATGTTTTAGGACTCTACTTTGAGAGGTTCTGGCAGGAATATTACAGGCACAACAATAATATTCAGAGGGAATGTGGATGCAGAAAAAGTTGAGCCTTAAATACTGTAGCTCCCCACCCCCCAACTGCTGGTGTATATGAATTTTCATTCATACACAATGATGACACACGGATCTGTAGGTTTCTAAGGACAGCAAAGTGAAATCTCTACTTGCCAAATTTAAAAAAAAAACAACAACAGCTTTACTTATTGACAGTTGGGTAACATTTACTTCCCCATGTCCTATGGGAAAAAAGAAAAGGATGGAAGGAAGGGAGAGGGAGGAAGAAAGCCAACTGGCATCATTTTCAAACAGGCAGTTGTGCATATTCCCTAAAATGAAGTGAGAAAACTACATACTACCTACATAGATAAATATCCCCAAGAAAATTGAATTTCATGTGGTCCAGAAACTCCAACACCCCCAAAAGGCACATTCTATTTCTGGTCTACAAGGTGGGCCAGAGTTCTTAAAAGGGAAGATGTCCCCAGACTGTCAGAAAGGTTTCCCTAGAGGCGATAAGGGAATGGTGTGTGCTTCACCTCAAAGCCCTTTCCTCAAACAAACACGCTTCTTTAGAAGAGCTGAACATGCTATGTGAAAACCCTGACCCCATCGAAACTCTGAACCAATGAACCAAACCAGATCTAAGTTTAAAAAAAAAAAAAAATTTTCCCCCAACTGGTTCCAACCAAAGCTTCCTGCTTCACTTGCTTCTAGACCTACTGGGTTTCCATCCATCTACTGAATGCACCTTCCCGTTTTCTCTACTCAGCATTTGCAGAACCACCCAAGATGCCCCGCTCCTGCGAATCCCCCTTTCACTTTGACACTTGGTAAAAACTCCCTTTCCCTTCCCAGCCCCGCTATTTTTATACAGGGAACCTTTCCCCTATACCCCTTACTCTTCCCAACTCACTCTTCTGTCCAGTCCTTCTTCCACTTCAGTATCTGCCGTCACCCCTCCTCCGTCCTTTCCCCCGTTCCCTCTACCCCTCCCCTCTGACCCCTCCTCCTTTCTCACTTTAGAGACGTGACTTGGCCTGAGGGATTAAATCAGAGTCCCTGGGGGAAACAAAAGCCCCAACCCCCGTACCCCACCTTTCCATCGACCAGCTCTGCGCCCCTCACCAAGTCCAGCATTGCAAACACTGAAAACAATTCGATTCATTACCACTTAGCGCTTTCTCCGAAGGACAAAGACCTGACCCTTACCAGCAATCTTCAAGAAAGGAGACAAAAATCACTTGGGACGCAAAGTAAACCCGGGGTGGGGGGCGGTGAGTGGAAATCAGAGATGAAAGCGCCGTTAGCCTTAGTGCAGACGAGTCTCCAAAAGAACAGTAACTCGGTGTGGCTCACCCCTATATTCCCAGCACCTAAGCAGTGCCTGGCACGTAGGAGATGCTTAACGCTAGTCTGTTAAAGCAACGAAAGGCTGAGCGAATGAATGAACACGGCGAGCCCCACAGCGCCGGGCACGAATCGGCCCCTCGGAGAGGCAGCGTCTGCGCGGGGAACTCCGGGGTGGGCGGGCGGCGCGCTCCAGAGCGGCCCCGGGACTGGGGACGCCGAGGCGGCCGCCGGCCCACCGACCGATGGCGGGCCACCGACGGCCTGCCCGGCAAGGTGGCGGCCCGTGGGGTCGTCCCCGGTCCCCGCGCGCCCGCAGCTCCCGCGCGCGCCCCGCACCTTGGTGTCCACGTCGGCCAGGCAGTCCCGGCGGAACTGGTCGAAGAGCCCCTGGCTCTTGAGGTGGTTCACGATCATGGCCACGAGCTGCGGGTCCCCGGCGCCGGCGCCCGCACCCCCGGCCCCGCCCGCGCCCGAGCCAGCCCCGGGGCCGGGCGGCGGCGGCGGCGGCTGCGGCTGCGGCGGGGGAGGCGGCGGCGCGGGAGGAGGCGGCTGCGGCTGCGGGTTGGTGGCCATGGCGGCCTGGGCCCGGGGAGGAGCGCAGTGAGCCCCGGGCGGGCGGCGCTCCTGGGCGGCGGTGGCTGCACCGGTCCCGCCGCCTGAGGGAAGCCAACGGGATGTTGTTACGGAACCAGCGGATCCAGAGCGACCCCGGAAGTGAAAGGGAACTACGAGGGGCGGGAGGAGGAAGGAGGAAGGAGAAAAAAAAAAAGCGGTGACAAAGGCCACAGAGGCGCGTCTACGGCGGCCGCGAGGGGCCAGTTCCGGTTTTCGCGGAGCACGGGCGCCCTCGCGAGGCTGGGCTAGGTGGGAGGCGGCGGCCTGAAACCCGGCTGCGCCGGCAGCGAGCGGCGGGCGGTCATAGGGGGCCTGGGTTTGGAGTCCTGGGCAGTCGGGCGTTCGACTGGCGCAACACCCCGGGGCCCGAGGGCCGGCTGAGCGGCGGCACGCGGGGCCGGGCCGGCCGGGGCCGGGGAGCGAAACGTAGGCCGGGTTCGAGCCGCGATGGCGTTTAGGCCTGACGCTCTTGTTCCTGTTTCCCAGAGCGGTTGAGATCCGTAGATATTCCCGTGCAAACGCGTGGGTAGAACTGCTTACTCTTAACTCTCCCAGACTTCCTCGTTCTCAGTCTGTGATCTCTCTGCTGCCCGCCCCATCCCTTTTTTCCCTGGAGCATCCTCCGTTGCGTCTGTGGCCAGGAATCGGATCCTTCCAGCGCCTCCTTGCTACGCGGGAAGACAGGACTCCCCCCCCCCCCCCCCCCCCCCCCCCCAACGCCGGCTTTCAGCTTTCAGGGTGTTGCTTTTGATTAGTTTGATCATTTGGTAATGCTTATAAAAAACGCTTGCTAGGTGCTAGGCGTGGCATTTAGTTTAGATGCATGAATTCTTCCAGTGTTCGGAACAGCGCTAAACTAGCACTCAGTTCAGTTCAGTTGCTCAGTCGTGTCCGACTCTTTGCGACCCCATGAACGGCAGCACGCTAGGCCTCCCTGTCCATCACCAACTCCCGGAGTTTACGCAAACTCATATCCATCAAGTCGGTGATACTGTCCAGCCATCTCATCCACTGTCGTCCCCTTCTCCTCCCACCTTCAATCTTTCCCAGCATCAGGCTCTTTTCAAATGAGTCGAAGTGAAAGTGAAGTCGCTCAGTCATGTCCAATTCTTTGCGACCCCATGGACTGTAGCCTACCACGCTCCTCTGTCCATGGGATTTTCCAGGCAAGAGTACTGGAGTGGGTTGCCATTTCCTTCTCATCAGGTGGCCAAAGTATTGGAGTTGCAGCTTCAGCATCAGTCTTTCCAGTGAACACCCAGGACTGATCTTTAGGATAGACTGGTTGCATCTCCTTGCAGTCCATGGGACTCTCAAGAGTCTTCTCCAACACCACAGTTCAAAAGCATCAATTCTTCAGTGCTCAGCTTTCTTTATAGTCCAACTCACATCCATGTATGACTACTGGAAAAACCATCGCCTCAATGGACCTTTGTTGACAAAGTAATGTCTCTGCTTTTTAATATGCTATGTTGGTCATAAACTTTCCTTCCAAGGAGTAAGTGTCTTAACAATTTCATGGCTGCAGACACCATTTGCAGTGATTTTGGAGACCCCCAAAGTAAACTAGCTCTAAACTAGCACTAAACTACTATCACTCATTTGCACATCAGGAAACTGAGATCCAAGAAAGATTAATAGTCCAAGGTTACATAGCAAACCAACTGATTCTGGACTGAGTCTTTTAATCTTTAAAATAATTATTAGTATATGATTGATGGCAGAAGGAGAAGGGGACGACAGAGGATGAGATGGTTGGCTGGCATCACTGACTCAATGGACATGGGTTTGGATGAACTCCAGGAGTTGGTGATGGACAGGGAGGCCTGGCGTGCTGTGGTTCATGGGGTCGCAAAGAGTCAGACACGACTGAGCGACTGAACTGAAGGCAAAGTGAATATTGCACATGTTTATAATTAGTTGATAAAATGTTTAGGTTATGGGAAAGTACATCTTTTGGTGAAATGGATGTTGTTGCTTTTTAAAACCCATAAATCTGTGGATGAATATGTCTTACTGCTAGAATGGGAAGGACTGAGCAAAAGTTTTCTTCATTATTTCTAGTTTCTATAGCTGTGTGACCTGAGAAATTGAGTTCATATAAACATGTAATGTACCTGGAAACAAAGTTTTATTATAGTGATATCACTCAGTTCTTGATCTCAAAAAATTAGATTTGATGATCTTTGTGAAATTTTTCAGTTAGGCTCCGTTTCAGTTTTGCTGAAAGTCAAGACTTGAAAACCACCCACCTTGCCAAAGGGTTTACCTAGTCCATATTTTTCCATTTTTTAAGTTTCTGGAAAATATACCAGATAGGGTTTATCAAGACATCAAATGACTGGAGCAAGCAGTTAAAAAAGAAAAACAAAAAACAAAAAATGACATGAAGTGACTATGAATTGGACATTTTCAAAAAATGAGATGTATGTGCCTTGTTTAACCTGATAATACTCAAACTGGGAAATATCTAAACATGGCTCATTTGCATAAGTAGTTCTGGATAAAATGCTTTTTTTTTGGTTACAGGTGGTTCAGTTTTGTTTTTGACAGAACTTTGCAGCTAATGAAACAGCTCATTAAAGTTGAAACTGTCAAATACAGGAAATATTTGTTATTATAACCTAATTAACAGCCATTTTCATCATCAGACTAGCCAGATCAGCCCTCTTGGATTTACTTTCTGTCAGAAACAGTTTGGCTTCATTGTTTCAATTCAAATGAAGTGTTCATTTTGAGGAGTATAATGAAGACTTGTTGTTGTTTAATGGCTAAGTCTGTCTGACTCTTGTAACCCCATGGACTGTAGCCAGCCAGTCTCCTGTGTCCATGGGATTCTTCGGGCAAGAATACAGGGGTGGGTTGCCATTCTCTTTTCCAGATCTCCCTGACCCAGGGATCAAACCCATATCTCCTGCTTAGCAGGCCAATTCTTTACCCCTGAGCTACCAGGGAAGCCCATACAGTGTATAGAAAATCCTAAATATTCTAAAACATAATGAAGTGAGAATTAACTATAGTTTAAATAGATAATTCACATTTGATATTATAAAATGTATGTTAGCTATCTCATTGAATAACTCACACATACTGGATACAGTGTAACTTTGAACAATTTTTTCAGCCTTGGAAAACATTCTAGTTACATTGGAAAGAATCAGGGTCACTGACTGTCCTGCTTTAGCTGTTCCAGCCTGGTCTTGTTTCCACCTGAAGACAGGTGGTATGGATGAGTACTGTGAATACATGAGGTGGAAATGGGGTGACATGTAACTCTTAAAAAAAAGAAAAATAAAAAGCTGTTTTAAGTGATCATCATTTCTTACCAACGCCCTTGTTGTTTTGTTCTCTACTCTTACAATTTCTTTAGAAACAGTAATATAATTTTTGATAATAGTGGGGGTATATGACCTCTTGGCGAGGTCTTCAGAATAATTTGCCATTGCTCTCCTACCCCACTGTTTGTATGTCTGAATTCAGAGCATCTCAACTAGAATCAAATAGTTTATCTCTGAGTATGACTAAGCTTTCATTTGGTTTCCCACGTCGGATGCTCAGGTGACAGTTAAACAGATTTTGCAAACACTTTGGGAAAGAGAGGAACCATGGTGGGTTATCGGGCAGTCCTCTGTATCCTTGGACACCAGACGGCTGCCAATTATCCAACTCCTGTGGTTCCTTCTCTTTTTTACAGTTCAGCTGGTCCCACTACACCCCCCTGCCCAATCCCCCAAACCCTGTTTCTAGGGGCTAATCCTGTGAAAGTCAGACATCGCTTACAGTGGTGATCTCCTAACCCCCTGGAGTCTACCTACTTATCAGGCAGAGTGGCTTGTTCCCTTGCCCTCACATCCCCAGGCTCCACTCCCAACTTTGCCCCAGGCCTTGCCTTCCATGGTCAAAAGGCCAATGAATACCATTTCCTAAATGACTTTCCATCAGCTCAAAGTTCAGTTGAAATCT
Organism: Dama dama; assembly: GCF_033118175.1. NCBI lineage: Eukaryota > Metazoa > Chordata > Mammalia > Artiodactyla > Cervidae > Dama > Dama dama. Next base: position 8,490,949 of record NC_083686.1, on the reverse strand, counting down.
TGAAAGTTTGAGAACTTTCACCTGATCTAGGATGAGCCTCCCAGTGCCGTGGGACAAACAGTGGTCATGAAACATCTCTCAAATATTGGTCAAATTTCGGGCCATGGAGAGAGCTTGTGAAATGGGCTATTTCCTGCCATATCAGTAAACAAGAATGTCACAGTTGTCAGCGAGTGCAGCCATTCAGTGTGGGCCCAAAGGGAACTGAGGAAGGAGAAGAATATCTGCTATGTAACAGTCACCACGCTGTGGCCACTCCCTGTGGTGAGCCCTGAGGAAAGGAAACTCAGGATATGAAGACAGGATACTGGTCCCAGACAGGTGAGGTACACATGAAAGGAATGATTTCCATGAGCCCAGACTCTTGTATTTACACATACAGAGAAAAGCACTAAACTCCTTAACTTGAGATACCTGGTTTTCCTTAATTAACAAGAATCTTTTGATGTTCAGACTAACTGCCCCTCATTGCAAACTTCCATATAAGCTGTCTCCTCCCCCTGCCTCCTTGGAACAGTTCTCTCAGGGTCAATTGAGATGCTATTTTCCGGGCTTGAAGTCCTAAAAATTCCCACCAAATGAAGACGTAACTCTCAGCTTCTAGGCTGTGACTACTTTTTAAGGCAACACTTTTTTCAGTGATAACAAAACATATTTTAAGGGGGGATTCAAAACACTCCCATTGATGGTTTCTGTAAGAGGAAGCAGAGAGGATAATATGTGTATCATTAATATTTGTCTTTCCAGGGTGAACCCTGTGGTCACAGCTAATCTCTTATTTCCATTGCAGTATACAATAATCAGTGAAGGTGGAGTGACATTAATAGTTAGGAACAGCATTATAAAGTGTTAATTTAAGAGGGGAATTGGTTTTTTTTTTTCCCCCCTGAAAGAACTTGAAGGAATTGTCATGATTTGTGAAACAGGAGGGAAGGGGGCAGGGCACAACCTTTAAAAGAATGACATAGCCATAGGACTTGAAAAATCTGGGTTAGAGGGAATTCTCTTGTCCAGCAGTTAAGAATCCATACTGCAGTGAAGGGGGCACATTGATCCCTGGTCAGGGAACTAGGATCCCACATACTGTGGAACAACTGGATCCCTCTGCCACACCTGGAGAGTCCATGTACCTGCAATGAAAGATTGGGCATGATGCAATGAGGATCCTGTGTGCTGCAACTAAGACTTCATCAAGCAAAAAAAAAATAAATAAATAAAATAAAATTGGTTAGAACCAATCAGGTCCAGGATGGTGGACTATTCACCTTCCAGTGGACCATGAGCCTCATCAAATGCCCATTGTGAAATGTTAACATAAGCTAAGTAACACATCCACCAGTGCCAGGACAGTTCTGAGACTAACAACAAAATGCCCCAAAGTGGATGGTGGCCCAATCTTTGCCTATTCCTCCAAATAATTGGAATAACCCACTCATTAGCCAATGAAATCATCTAGCCTGTAAAAACTAGCCACACCATATTTTGAGGCTGCTCTTACCTTCTGAGATGGCCCACGCTTTGTTTGCGGAGTGTGTGTGTGTGTGTGTGTGTGTGTGTGTGTGTGTATTTGTGCTCAGTCATTTCTGATTCTTTGCGACCCTGTGGACTGTAGCCCTCCAGGCTCCTTTGTCCATGAAATTTTTAAGGCAAGAATACTGGAGTGGGTTGCCATTTCCTCCTCCAGGGGATCTTTCTGACCCAGGGATTGAACTCGCGTCTCCTGTGTCTCCTGCATCTGACAGGTGGACTCTTTACCACTCACACCACCTGGGAAGTCTGTGGAGTGTGTGCCTCTCTAAATAAATCCCCTTCTTACCTATCATGTTGTCTCTGACTGAATCCTTTCTGTGACAAGACATCAGGAACCTCAAATTCACCAGGAACACTTGGAGGTGAGAGGGGCACAAGGGGATGGCAGGGTGGCGAGGAGGAAGGACAGTTTGGGACATCATTCAGCAGAAGTTGGAAACCTCCTCATTCCCCACCAGGCTAGGAGTGGCCAAGAGTACCTGGATGAGCTGCAGGATTAAAGAGGGCAACTGAATTCTAGCAGGTGGGAAGATAGGAGATGGGTTTGGGACAGCAAGATAGCAATAATGATAACAGAGAAGGAGGACTGGATTACAGAAACCTCTGGGACTTTGGAGCAGGAAATCCAGAGGAGCAGAAAATTTGTGATTCGGGGGTAGGGTGTGAGTGATTTGGGGGAAGAGGGGGAGAGAAGTTTTCTGGTGAAATGGGACATACTAATCACCTTAGTTATTCATACTAAGAGAGTGGTGTGGGAGAGTCCTGTGTGAGTCGTCAGGAAGGTCAGCAGTGGCCCTCAAACTTTCAGTTCAGTCGTGTCCGACTCTTTGTGACTCCATAGACTGTAGCACGCCAGGCTTCCCTGTCCATCACCAACTCCCGGAGCTTACTCAAACTTATATCCGTCAAGTCAATGATGCCATCCAACCATCTCATCCTCTGTCGTCACCTTCTCCTCCTGCCTTCAATCTTTCCCAACATCAGGCTCTTTTCAAATGAGTCAGTTCTTCACATCAGGTGGCCAAGGTATTGGAGTTTCAGCTTCAGCATCAGTCCTTCCAATGAACATTCAGGACTGATTTCCTTTAGGATGGACTGGTTTGATCTCCCTGCAGTCCAACGGACTCTCAAGAATTTTCTCCAACACCACAGTTCAAACTTTAGTGAGCATTAATGACTCTCTGGGAGGACTTTTACAACTGCTGCCCCCACCCTCAGAACCTCACTTTTGATAGGTGTAGGCCAGGACCTATTGTTCAGTTGCTAAGTCAAGTCCCCACAGACTGCAGCACGCCAGGCTTCCCTGTCCTTCATTCTCTCTTGGAGTTTGCTCAGATACATGTCCATTGGGTTGGTGATGCCATCCAACCATTTTATCCTCTGCTGCCCCCTTCTTTTTTTGCCTTCAATCTTTGCCAGCATCAGGGTCTATTCCAATGAGTCGGCTCTTCGCATCAGGCAGTCAAAGTATTGGAGTTCAGCTTCAGCAATGGTGCTTGCAGTGAATACTCAGTGTTGACTTCCTTAAAAATTGACTGGTTTGACCTCTTCAAGAGTTAACAAATGCCCATGGATCACCATTTGAAAAACAAGGGACTAGACTAACTATGTCCCACAGGCCTTTATCTGTTTTACCCGTTTTTATAAATAAAGTTTTATTTAAACCCCAATCAGTTTGCTCCCCCCCCACACCCCTACCCTCATTGTCTATGTCTGCTTTTGCTCCAAGGCCAGGGCTGAGACAAAGATTGCATGGCTTGCAACACTGAGAAGATTTACCATCTGGCCTGTTACTGCCAACCCCTGGAATAAAAGGAGGCAGCAAAGGTGTGATTGTGACCCTTCAGAGTTGGGAAGCCTGTATTCAAGAACTTCTGCCTGTCACTAGATAACAAGTTGCTTCTCTGAACGATGAAGATAATGCCTAGTTCACAGGGCTGTTGTAACGGCCAAACCAACTCACACAAATGACAATGTGACATATATCATTTTGTCAAAGGACAGCTTGTCATATGCTGCCCAGATGAAATGGATTATTAAGAATGAGTGGAGAGACTTCCCTGGTGGGCCAGTGGCTAAAATCCCAATGCAGGGAGCCCAGGTTTGATATTTGGCCAGGGGACTAGATCCCACCTGCTGCAACTAAGATCCCGCACAGCCAATTAGATACTAAATAAATAAATGAAAAGAACAGGTGGAATTTGGACAAAGAGAGGGGAAATTCTGCATGCTGAGGAAGGAGCAGGTTAAAGGAATGTGTCCGAGTTTGCCTTTTTCAAACGGTACTGTGTGCACAAGATGTGCTCAATAAACACTCATTGAGTTAGCATCATATATTTATTTCATTTTTGTCAGAAATGTTCTGTGAGTCAGTGCTCAGTTGCTCAGTTGTGTCTGACTCTTTGAGACCCTATGAACTGTAGCCTGCCAGACTCCTCTGTTCAGGGGATTTTCCAGGCAGGAATACTGCAGTGGGTTGCCATTTTCTCCTTCAGGGGATCTTTTCGACCCAGGGATGGAATCGGTATCTCCTGGGTCTTCTATATTGAAAGGCGGATTCTTTACTGCTGGCCACCAGGGATGTAGCCCATCAAGTATCTAAACTGTCTGTGAATGTACAGGCAGATTTGCTACAGCGTGAAGAAACTGCTTCTAGCTTTGGGGGAGGGGGTAAGGCAGGTATGTGCACGCGCGGGCTCAGTCGCTCAGTCGTGTCTGACTCTTTTCGACTTCAAGGACCATGGCCAACCAGGCTCCTCTGTCCATGGGATTCTTCAGGCAAGAGTACTGGAGTGGGTTGCCATTATCTTCTCCATGGCAGGTATACTTAGACAAAATTCTTAAAATACGAATTTCCTCATCAAGGTTTGGGAAACTCTGAAGGCCATTCGTAGTCCCCTTACATGACTGTTGGTCTTTTTTGTCACATTTTTATTCCATGTTTTCTTAGTTTTAATATGTTTTTGTTTTCAGAAGAGGCTACTCCTTTTATGCAAGTAACATTACTTTTTTCATATTACTTTGCTTTCAAGATTTAAATTTCTAGCCGCTATAGCAACAAAATATATAAAAGTAAGATTTATTATGAAGTTAAGCAGCCGTTGTCTATTAAAGTTACTGAATTGCTAGCTGTTTTGGCAACTGGAATGGCAGTTAATCAAATGGCTTGAAATAAAAGGTACTCCTTTACATGCTTATAAAAATGGAAAGGAATTTTGCATTTAGAAGAGTTAGTCTTCAATATTATTGTTTTAATTTTAAAAATAGCCTTAAGGGGTCTGTGTGTGCATTTCATGAAGATTCTAAATAATAGTTGGCTCCCTGAAAACTGAAAGTCACACCTCCTGGAATGAAATTAGAAAAAAGTAGAAATGAAATAAGATCTGTAGAAACGATGTAATATTATCTGAATCACCTAATTCCAATCCAGGCCTTCTGGGTAGAAATTCTGAGAGGAATGAGAAAACAGTGATTATAACCAAGAAATTGTAAACCTAAGTAATGAAAGCATTCTACCTCTGAATAAAGAAACGTTTCAGAGGGGAAATGGCTAGAAAATCATCTATGAAAGTGACGGATCGAAAATGTCTAGAACTGACCTTGTTTCTACAGAAAGCATGCCGTTGCTAAAGGGTACTCACCATTGAGGTCATCTAATCCATTCCTCTTCTGACTCTGTGATCATTAGACAACCTCTGAGTCAAATTCAGCTTTATATTTAACTTTGCCTCTAGGAAGAAAAAGTGCTGATCAGCAAATAGAGGAAGCGTTTCCCTTGGGGCTTATAACACTCAGGAATGATTCCTTTAAAATTTATTTTTAATTGGAAGATAGTTGCTTTACAATGCTGTGTTGGTTTCTGCCATTCAACAAGATGAGTCAGCCATAAGTGCGCATATATCCCCTCCCTCTCAAACCTCCCTCTTAGCTGCCCCATCCCACCTCTCTCGGTGGTCCCAGAGCACCAGGTTGAGTGCCCTGTGTTATAAACATAGCAGGGGTCTGTTTTACACACAGGAATGTTTCAATTCTACTCTCTAAATTTGTCCCACCCTCTCCTCCCCTTGCTGTGCCCCAAGGCTGTTCTCTATGTCTCTGTCTCTCTTCCTGCTCTATAAACAAGGTTCATCAGTACCATCTTTCTAGATTCCATATGTGTGTGTTAATACAAGCATTTTTTTTTCTCTTTCTGACTTACTTCACTCTGTATAACAGGCTCTAGGCTCATCCACCTCAGTTCAACTGACTCATATCTGTTCCTTTCTTTGGCTGAGTAATAATCCATTGTATATGTGAACTACAACTTCTTTATCCATTCATCTGTTGACCCATGATTGATTTTTATGCATAAAGCTCTAAGGGCTGAGTTAATAGTGAAACTACGTGGGATTCAGGTCCATTCTTCATGAACTGATAGCCACCTTCTGACCCTGCAGGACGGAAGACAGGACCCCACCCTGTGGTGAACAAATTGAGGTGTTGCTGAGGAACCGTTCCTGATGGGTCTGTCTCAGGTAACCTCAAATTTTCTTGGTTACATTTTAAATTTAAACTCCACAGGTTCCTTGTAGAAAATGAGGGCAACACAGTTTATTGACAACAGCTAATCATCTAGAAATAAACCCTTGATATAAGCTGCATCAATTAGAAAGTCAACTAAAAAAAGATGCACAACATTGAGAGTGTGAGTTAAATTTTTTGGGGGGCAAAATGAGGACTGCAGCCAGAAGACAGCCCCTCAGATAGGTCTGAGAGATTGTTCCAAAGAGGTAGAGGGGGAAGGTCAAAATAGTGATTTTGGCAAAGGGGGCATTCATGCAATCAAACACTTATCGTACAAAAGGTTTTCTGCTAGCCACAAGGAGCTGGTGTCACCATGAAGGGATTTAGTGCTTTTCTAGACCAGTGAACATGCAAGGATTGTGATCAGGAAATGAGTTTCTGAAAAGATCTAACTATCTAAAGACCTGTTCCACCAGTTTTCCTGGAGCAGGTGTCCCACTCTCCACGCTGAACTCCCTTCAGGGCGTGTCGAAGGTCAACAGCACAGCGTTCAATCTCTGTAAGAGGCAGATGGCAAGTGCCCTTGGCAAGTGCCAATTTGTAGTTGACGAGAACTATGCCTGGGGTTTTTGAAGTCTCCCTCTCTGGTGGCCACATCATAAGCAGATTTCTGGAGCTGTCAACCTCCAGGTCCTTGCCATGTGGATAGAGCCAGTCTGCAGAAGAAAAAAAAAAAAATCTGACAACCCGCAGAGCAAAGTATGGGTTATTGCTTGAGGCACTCTCTTGATCTCTTGATGCACCGTCCTCCTGAAGAGGAAAAGTTAAAATTGTACACAACCTCCTGCTCCTTCTGCCTTTGTAACTCAGCTTGCTCCTCGTAAAGTCTGGATCACGTAGGTCACGTAGTCTCAGAAAGTGGGAATTCATAATACTCTGAACTGGAGTTTATCTCACTCACCCTTGTCCTGCTCGTTGCAATCGCCCAGCCCCTGCAAACCCACAACCCTGCTTAATCATGCCTGTCCATGTATAAAAACTCTGGAACCCCTTTGTTCAGGGCTCAGAGCTTGGAGTGTTAACTCCTCTGGGCCCGCCGGCGTAATAGACCTGAGTTCTCCAGCTCTCCGAGCGTGGTGCTCAGTTTCTCGAGGACTGGTTTCTGCATCACTCCACTTGTTCCCGAGGCCCAGCTGTACTGTTCTCATCCATCGTTTGATTATGTGAAACAAATACCACAAATTCAAAGTCCCGTTGCTTAACATGGAACACACCTTGTTGCGGTGATAAGGAGGGACCCAAATGGAAAGGGATTGTGAAAAATGATGGCACATGCTTGGAAGCATTTGTCATCGTGTGCCCCCTTGGTGCACTTCCCACGTGGCTCAGTGGTAAAGAATATGCCTGCCAATGCAGGAGGGGCAAGAGATGTGGGTTCAATCCCTGGGTCAGGAAGATCCCCTGGAGAGGGAAATGGCAGCCCACTGCAGTGGTCTTGCCTGGGAAAGTCCCATGGACAGAGGAGCCTGGCAAGTACAGTCTATGGGGTGGCAAAGAGTCAGACACGACTGAACACGCACACCCCCTTGGTAAACTGAGCCTCAGCTTGACCCTTACTACTAGTCCATGCTGGCCTACATCAAAACATCAATACAAATCTGATATTTTTCAAGCCAGATGGGTTCGCTTGTTTTCACATTCACGTCTCGTTACACCAGGGAGACCATGGATTGGGTGGGGACAACTCTTTAAAGTGTTGCCAAATGCCAAGTTCATGTGCCCAACGTAAGATGAGGCCAGACAAATGGAAACATCAGACTGTGGAGCAGAGAAAGGTTTACTGCAAGGGCCAAGCAAGAAGGATGAGTGGCTTGTGTTCAAAAAACCTAAACTCGGTGGGAGGGGGGATCGGGATTGGGAATACATGTAAATCCATGGCTGATTCATATCAATGTATGACAAAACCCACTGGAAAAAAAATATATATATAATAATTTTAAAAAAAATAGAATATTAAAAAAAAAAAAAACAAAAAAAAACCTAAACTCCCTGATGGTTTTCAGGAAAGACCTTTATAGGCAAAATATGGGGTCAGGGGCTTCCCTGGTTGTCCTGCCAATGCAGGGGACGTGGGTTTGATCCCTGGTCCAGGACGATCCCACATGCCATGGAGCAACTAAGCCGGTGTACCACAAGTGCTGGGCCCGCGAGCTGCAACTACTGAAGCCCCTGCGCCTAGAGCCCATGCTCTGCAACAAGAGAAGCCACTGCTATGAGAAGCCCACACACCGCAGCTAGAGGAAGCCCTGGCACATCAGTGAAGACCCAGCACAGCCCATAAATAAATAAATGGAAATGTAGTTTAAAAGACTTTCTTCTGATTGGCTGGTGCTGAGGTTAACAGGGCGTCGTTCCAGGAATCGGGCTTAGCCTATAGCCTACATCCTCCATTTGCAGTCGGGGGGCCTTAGTTCCTGCAAAAGAACTCAAGGGTATATTTTATGTATATTCCTTGGGGAGGAACCAGGACCCAGCTTTATTGCTGCACCATTGTTTCTTGACTGCTCCTCCATTGTTTCGGCATTCTGCCTTGTCCCTAGTTGGTTACTGTTTGAATCTGCCCTTTGGAACTCAGGGAAGGTCTAGGAGGCTGAGACCTTTTCCTACAAAAAAGAAAGAGAATGCAGAAAGACTTTTGTACCTGAGAGAGCCCCCTCAGAGTCCTCCTTGATTTCAAAAGTGGGAGCTTTCTTACTAGAAAGATCTGACTCAAGAATGATGTCCACGACTTCCCTGATGGTCCAGTGGTTAAGAATCTGCCTTGCAAGGCAAGGGATGCAGGTTTGACTCCTGGTGAGGGAATCCTGCGTGCCGTGGGGTGAAGCCAGAAAAAGAAAAACAGGAAGGGTGAGGGAAGAAGCTTGTGTTTGCAGGCATGATGAGGAAGGGATAGAACCTGGGGCATATGGAGCCACAGCTGGGTTTGCATGCCAGCTTTGCTGTTTTCTCGCTTTAGGACTCTGGACAAATCCATCAGCTTCTCTGTGCCTTGTTTTCTTATTTGTAAAACAGGAAGAGTAATAGACATGCTGTAGGGCTTTGGGGAAGACTGATTGAGATCATTCGTTCATTCACCGCAAGGAGATCCAACCAGTCCAACCTAAAGGAAATCAGTCCTGAATATTCATTGGAAGGACTAATGCTGAAGTTGAAACTCCAATACTTTGGCCACCTGATGGGAAGAGCTGACTCATTGGAAAAGACCCTGATGCTGGGAAAGATTGAGGGCAGAAGGAGAAGGGGATGACAGAGGATGAGATGGTTGTATGGCATCACTGACTCAATGGACATGAGTTTGAGTAGGGTCCAGGAGTTGGTGATGGACAGGGAAGCCTGGCGTGCTTCAGTCCATGGGGTCGCAAAGAGTCGGAGACTACTGAGCGACTGAACTGAACTGAATTCATTCCTTAACCAGATATTCAAAGGGACAGCGCTCTTGAAGCCATGTGATTTCCCAATAACTTTCAAATCAGATATTGCTCTTCCAAAACTTTAGTTGAGTGGTGTTTAAGTCACTTTTGGTTTCTCCTCCAAAGAAAGTCTTTGAATTAGCTTCTCTTTCTAAAAATCTTTCCCACTGGCAACAAGCTTGGGCTCCTACTATGTGCCAGGAAATGTTCTGGGCATGGGAGAGGATGCAGGTGAGCTGGATAGATGAAACCTTGCCATCAGCTCTTCCATTGTAGTGGAATTAGGTGATCAACAAACAAGTGCATGAATAACATATCAAACAAAGATAAGTATTCTGACTAAGATGAACTGGGGGATACAGTGGAGGTTGACTAGACAGCTGCTCACAGGTTAGGGAAGGTCATTCTGAGCTCTGAATGTCACAGTGAAGCCAGCCACGAGGAAATAAGGAGTAACTGGTGCAGGGAGAACAGCTAATGCTGGAGTCCTGGGGCAGGAATCAGCCTGATGCATTTGAGGAACAGAAATGTGGTCACTGGAGCTGGAGGATATTGGGAGAGAGTAATAGCAGATGGAATCAGATCACATGGGGCTTTGACCACAAGGAGAGGAAATATGTCTTGTCTTAAGTGCAACAAAAAGCCTGTGGAAAATTTTGAACTGGCAGATAACATGATTTCATCAGGGATGTAATATGTTCACCACTGGTCCTGGCACTGTGAGTGTGTTAGCTGCTGTTACCATTTTATTTAATCCTCACACCACCCTATGTGATGGTCACTGTGAAAGGAAATCCTTCCAAACCTGATCAGGGGCAGAACTTTGTGGGCTGGTGTGATTTTCAGCCTCTTTGGGAAAGATCTAGGATTCCTAATAGAGCTCCGGACTATTTTTCTGATGGACTTGAAAGAAATTTAGTTTCCTTCTGGGAAGTAAGACTGACTCCACTCCGCTCTTGCTGTTTAGGTGGGCCCAGTAACCCTTGATCAGATACTCAAAGGTGCAGGGCTTTTTAAGTCACATGACTTCCTAATATACCTCAGACCGGACATTCCTCTTCTAAAACTTTAGTTGAGTGGTGTTTAAGTCACTTTAGTTTCTCCCCCAAAGAAAAATCTTTGAATTAGGTTTTTTTTTTTTTAAAAAGTCTTTCCTGTTGGCAACAAGCTTGAAATGAAATGTGGATAAAAGTTTACACTCAGCTCATCCCCAAAACTGCTTTGACAGTATCATTAATATCACCATTCCACAGACAAGGAAACTGAGCCTTAGAAATGTTAAGTAACTTGGCCAATGCCACAGATTTCCACCCAAATGTTATGCATTTAAGCACTCCACTGTGCTCCCCACAAGGAAGACCAAACTCCACTTAAGCAATTCTGAACCTGAAGGGCTATCTGGTTCCCAGGCATCATACTTTCTTTTATTTTAATTCCATTGCTATCTGTTTTATTTTACATTAATGTTAAAGGTATTCTGTGACTCTTTGCGACCTCTCTATTCCCCCAAGATATATATATGTAGTTTATCTCCACTCCCACTCTGCTCTGCTTTTTGATTAAGTTTTAATTTGCTCTTTTTCTTTTTTTGACTGTTCCATGTGGCATGTGGGATCTTGGTTCCCTAACCGGGGATCGAACCCCTGACCCCTGCAGTGGAAGCATGGAGTCTTAACCACTGGACCACCAGAGAAGTCCAAATTTGTTCTTTCACTAATTGAACCCAATGCTAACTAGAATGGAAACTTTTCTCCTGTTTGTCAAGATTCACAGAATCTGTTTTTCTGGTTTAGAAAGTCTCTTATTTGAATCTTCTGTGCATCCAAGCCCAGAGGTGTAAATCATTAGTGTCTATGATTTATGCCAAACATACAACCAGACTGTATGTCTGCCAAGTTGAAGTAAACAGTGCACTAGACCTGGAGAGAAAAATCCTGAATGAGATCACTGAAGGATGCTAAAACCCTCCAGATCGTTTTGGACTGGAGGATGGGGGAAGTCCCGACGTCTAACCAAGGAGCCTCATTCTCTTAGAATGAAATTGATTCCATGGATGTACTGGAACCAGTTTAAATAAGCTCACGTTAAATTTTCAGGAAATTTGTGGAGTAGTTGATGCCAAGTTGGTAGCTTGAAATTGGCCACAGAGGGAGTATTTATACCAGGGAAATTGGCAAAGGCCACAAATCAGGGCTTTCATACCCCATAGAGCCAGTTTTTAAACACTCAACAGTACCTCACTGCAAGTGCCCTTTGGGCTCCTGCTTTTTCCTGCCTAGTTATAGAACAAGGGGCTGTGGAGAAACAGTGGGACAGTTTCCGGGACAGGTTTGTGCTGCCATCTGCTCTCCTGCCTGCATTTCTCCTCCTCATACACACTGTCAAGAGGGCTGTAGTCAAACAGACCCCTAGCAGAAATGCAGTTCCCTGTTATTTCCCCTCGGCTGAATCCCAGATCTCTTACTATTTGCTCTGTGACTTGGGCTGGTCAGTTATCCACAACTCTGGACCCTTTTCCTCATTGCGATAACAAGGATAATATCTCAGCCTCAGAGTGTGCAAGTTATACGTGATGGACAAGGGTATTGAGGAAAGGCTCTGCTTAGAACTTGGTGCATTCTAAGCCTCCAATAAGCAATGTTGCTGCTGCTGCTGCTAAGTCGCTTCAGTCGTGTCCGACTCTGTGTGACCCCATAGATGGCAGCCCACCAGGCTCCTCTGTCCCTGGGATTCTCCGGGCAAGAATACTGGAGTGGGTTGCCATTTCCTTCTCCAATGCATGCATGCATGCTAAGTCACTTCGGTCGTGTCCGACTCTGTGCAACCCTATGGACAGCAGCCCACCAGGCTCCTCCATCCACAGGATTCTCTAGGCAAGAATACTGGAGTGGGTTGCCATTTCCTTCTCCCCAATAAACAATAGCTCTAATTCAAAGAATGTTATTATTTACTAGGTATTCACAGACACTCAGAGGTCTCCTGCCCTCTTTGCTGTTATCGTGGTTGTTCAGTTGTTCAGTCGAGTCTGACTCTTTGCAACCCCATGGACTGCAGCACCCCAGGCTCCTATATCTTCCCCCCATCTCCTGGAGCTTGCTCAAATTCATGTCCATTGAGTCGGTGATGCCATCCAGCCATCTCATCCTCTGTCGCCCCCTTCTCCTCCTACCCTCAATCTTTTCCAGCATCAGGGTCTTTTCCCTAGAGTCGGCCCACGTACGGGAGCTTCAGCTTGTAGAGTCTAGGCCTCACATCTCTGGTCCAGAGCCCTGAACCAGCCTGGCTTGCACCAACTCCCCCCACAAGGTGGCGCTCTCCTCCTGCCTGTGCTAGATAAGGCGGGGAGCCCCTCAGAGCTGTGAATCTCTTGCCATCCAAGTTGCACCAGCCGCACGCATTCTCCTTTTCATTCAGTCCCTGCCTCCCAGTGATGCCTCAAGTGCGTCGAGCTTGACAAGCTTCTTGGCTAGAAAGAAGTGGGAGAGAGAAAGCTCTTTTGAAACATGTTGATTTAGCCTGGATGGCTTTTCATCGACATAAAGAAGAAATTTTGTGACTCTGTGCAAAATCTTTTGACTCACTGCAAGGGTGTTTTTCACTGGTAAGAAGCTGAGCCTTTGGGGGGATTCTTTCTTTCTTTCTTTCTTTTTTTTGGCTGTGCTGGGTCTTTGCTGCGGCACACGGCTTTTCTCTTCACTGCTGCACATTGCCGAAGCAGGCTTTAGTCTAGATGAGGTGAGCAGAGGCTCCTCTCCAGTTGTGGTGTGTGGCTTCTTATTGTGGGGCAGGCTCGGGGGCTCCAGCGTCCGGGCTCAGGAGTTGGGGCGCACGGGGTGAGTTGCTCCACGGCATGTGGGATCTTCCCAGACCAGGGATTGAACCAGTGTGCCCTGCATTGCAAGGCAGATTCTTAACCCCGGACCACCAGGGAAGCCCAGGGATTCTTTCTGTTCTCTTTTCTCTGTCTTGGTTCCTTTTTCCTCATTCTCCAGGACCCTCAAGGCAACCTGATAGAGTAAAACCAATATGGTGTCCGCAATCAGACAGACTTAGATTTGACATATGTTTCTGAGGCTTATCAGTTCAGTGACCTTGGGCTACTTATTTGAGCGTCTAACCTCAGCTTCCTCATCCACAAAATGGGGATATCTATCTATCTTATCTACTATCTATCTATTTTAGCTCTCTCTCTCTGTCTTTCTGTCATCTGTCTGTCTTGGGCTAGTCCTGTACTTCACAACCTCCAACACATTAGATTCACCTACAGAACTTCTCAAAAATAGTTGCTTCCTTGGCTCTAATCCAAAAGACCTATTCACCTGGGCTGTTTTAGAACTTCCCGGGGGATTCTATGTGCAGAGAGGGTTCAGGAGGGCCGAGATCCTATTATGAAGCCTCTCTAAGCCTCAGCGGGCTCACATGCTCAGAACCTGCAAGTCCCAGACCTCAACAGCTCACACAAATGCAAAATGAGTCTCTTGACCAACAGCCCCTTTGCACATGCCGTCCTTTGCCTGTTCAGATTAGCAGGCAGTGCAGTCTCGTTGACATCCACCATTTGTCTTCAGTGGTCTTTCCTGGGAAGCCTAAGAACCTTTGTCATTGCTCTTCAGGTGAGAAGAGCAATACTTAGGATCCTTAGCCCCTACTGAAGCTGGGCAGAACCTGTAGTCAGGAGAAATGTCAGCTCTTGCTGTGGTTCCGCAGAGAACAGTGGGTGATGCTCCTTCTCCTGGGCTACCCTTGGTCAAGGATACTCTTCTCTCCAGTTGGCCTGAGTGGCTGGGGATGTGGCCAATCAGAGGCCTGCTCTTTGATTTCATATCAAAAACAACCACAAGGCCCAGCCCATCACCCAAGAGCAGTATCATGAATTGAACAGCATCCACTCACTGCCCGGAACACGCTGCTCCGTCAGCCTTTGCCCGGTTGCCTGGTCCATACTCCTGCCTCTTGATGAATTTCCTCTTGGAGGTCCTTCTTTTTCTTTCCACCATCTGGCCGCAGGTAGGTCCACCTGTGTCAGACATGTTCTAATAAATACAAGAAGTAGATAAATAGTGACTCCTTTCTCCCAGAAGTCTCCTTGGCCCACTGTATAGGTTCACATATGTAAACAGTCCATGAGAAAGGATTCATTATTGATTTGCTTACCAGCCTCTTTTAAACTCAGGCCCTTTCCAAGTCCATCTCTACAAAAAAAAAGTCCCCTTCCCCAAACCTGCGGGTAGGAATGCACTTAACTTTGCACATGTGTAACTCAAGGGGGCTTCTTTTTTTTTTTTTTTTACATGTTTTAAAATATTTTCAACTATTATCTTTAATAGAGTATCATGCTTTATTTTTTCCCCCCATTTATTTTTATAAGTTGGAGGCTAATTACTTTACAATATTGTAGTGGTTTTTACCATACATTGACATGAGTCAGCCATGGATTTACATGTATTCCTCATCCCGATCCCCCCTCCCACCTCCCTCCCCACCCCACCTCAAGGGGAATTCTGAAATGATTGTTTCCAAGATAAAGGACAACTTGCCTCAAAAATGAGTTCAGATTTTCACCCTGGAGCACATAAAGTAACCAAGATGGTAGTTTTCTTTTCTTTTTTTTACTATTTATTTATTTCTGGCTGTGCGGGCTTTTTCTCTAGTTGTGGCGAGCGGGCTCAGTCCTTAGTGGTGGTGAATGGGATTCACATTGCGGTATCATCTCTCGTTATGGAGCCCAGGCTCCAGGGCCCTGTGGGCTCAGTAGCTGTGGCTCATGGGCTTAGTTACTCTGTGGCACGTGGGATCTTCCCGGATCAGGGATCAAACCCGTGTCTCCTGAGTTGGCAGATGGATTCTTTACCCCTGAGCCACCAGGGAAGCCCCAAGATAGTGGTCTTCTTAGTTCTGGCTAATTTTAGGATGTAGGCTCCTCTGGGCAGCCCATGATGTGTACAGGTAGTCGATATGAATGGCAGGCTCACAGGGTGGCTGAGACTGACAAGTGAGATGAAATGTAGAAAGAGCAATTAGTAACGGATTACTGCTACCCCTGTTTCTGTTACGCTCATCAGCATGTAATCAGAGTTGCCCCTTAACGGCGGGTACCCCAGGACCAAGTTGTCCCCACGCTTCTTCCTGCCTTCCTATAGTAGTCAGTGTAGGGACCCACAGCCCTGACCAATACAACTTAGGGGTCCCAGGTTCTCAACCCCATCGCCAGTAAGATTATTTCAGTAATAGAGCCTGTCCTCTTAAATGCAGAGCTGTGGGCCCAAGTGTTACTTGCTGTCTTTCCCTCCTACTGTAAGAATTCAAGAAAGCAACTTTTGGTCAGAAGGTCTTTGGGTTGGTTTTTGAGCTTTCCTTCTCCTCCAAATAGACCCAAATGCCTGCAAGGGGTTAGGATAAAATTGGTGAAGGCCTGGTTTGAGCCATGTTATCCAACAAGGCAAACCCAATGCCCTAAATATGGAAGCTCCCCTGATATCAGGCTTCTCTGATAGCTCAGTTGATAAAGAATCCGCCTGCAATGCAGGACAGCCCAGTTCGATTCCTGGGTCGGGAAGATCCCCTGGAGAAAGGATAGGCTACCCACTCCAGTATTCTTGGGCTTCCCTTGTAGCTCAGCTGGGAAAAAATATGCCTGCAATGTGGGAGACCTGGGTTTGATCCCTGGGTTGGGAAGATCCCCTGGAGAAGGGAAAGGCTACCCATTCCAGTATGCTGGCCTGGAGAATTCCATGGACTGTATAGTCAGTCCATGGGGTTGCAAAGAGTCGGACATGACTGAACGACTTTCACTTTAAAATATGGACGCTATCCGGTACTTTCCTGACCTTTTAGGAGAATATAGTCCTGGATGTTGAGTCTCACGTGGTTCCTTGGGTCTGCTTCCATTTCTCAGGAATCTGCAAGTGAGGAGGCTTGTAATGAGCTCCCCTAAACCTACAACAGTTCTCCTGCTTGGAAGGCTAGACATTTCTACCCCAGGGTTCTAGTGCCTGCTGACATTTTAAGAAATGTGTGCATGTCTCTCAATGGAAGGTCGATTTGGGGGTCTTGCTGCAGTTGCTTGCTATGACTAACGTGGGACTGGTCCTGCCTCTCTTGTGGATGGTCATGAGACATATTCTGGAAATGGTTCTGACTTGGCTCAGTGGTTGACTGGATGAAGCAGGAAGGCAGAGGAAGTTCAGGTGGATAAGTTTCCTCTAGAATAAGTATTAGCCAACTATAGCCCAAGCGGAGCAACTGGTAAAGAATCCGCCCGTCAATTCAGGAGATGCGGGTTTGATTCCAGGGTCAGGAAGATACCCTGGAGTAGGAAATAGCCCACTCCAGTATTCTTGTCTAGAAAATCCCATGGACAGAAGAGTCTGGTGGGCTACAGTCCACGGGGTCCCAAAGAGTTGGATGCGACTGAGTATGCACATGCAACTATAGGAAACAGGTCAAATCTAGCCTGCTGCCAATTTCTGTTTTTACCTTTTTATTCTGAAATAAGCTAAGACTTAACGGCCACCTATTTTGTAAACGAAGTCTTGTTGGAACATTACCACACTTATTTGTTTACAGACTGTCTATGGATGCTTTCCTGATATTGCAGAATCGAGTCATCTCAACAAACAATGTAGGACATGGAAAGCCTAAAGCCTGTGACATCTGGCTCTTTGCACAAAAAGCTTGATGATCTCTGTGCTGGAGTCAAAGATGCTTCTCACAGAACTGCCTCGAATTTCCTCCTTGCTGCCACCCAAAGTCCTCAAGATCCCTGTTGAATCAGAGAACTCTAGAATAGGCAGGGGGCAGCCAATGCAATTTCTCCTCTGAGACTAGAATCTCCCAAGGATATCTTCTCAAGAGATCCTGTGGGGATCAGACACACCATTGCCTGAAGGGGTTAACTCCCCCTCTTTGGGAAGTTGTGGCGGTTGGAAAATGATTCCTTATATTGATCTAAAATCTGGAGGAAAGAAAAGTTGTTGAAGCTGTATTATTTATGATGCCATCTGCTGCTTTGGAGGAGGAAGGAAGACTATTTTCAGCAGGATGGGCTGCGATGCCTGTCTTATGTGGAGTGGTCTGATGGGTGTGGAGGAGATGTGTGGAAGCTCGGGTGCTCTGAGCGGTAAAAGATGCTGGCTGCTTCTATTAATAGAGAGAAGGACCCAGAGAAGGGATGCTGGAGGGGCATGGCTGCACAGTGGCGGGTCCTCCTGGTTCTTCACTGCAAAGACTTCTGTTTTGTCAGAGGACAGCTCTGTTTTCCCACTTCTGGTCTCTGGTGAGATACACAAAACCAGCAGGAAAGCAGACCAAACTGAAAGCAAGAGAACAAGCAGGACTGCAGAGAGTGGGCTGCTGCTCTTCATGGGATTACTGAAGGCGATCTGCTCCATTAGTGGAGTACCGAATGGGTCCCTGGTTGAAAAAGCAAATCTGCAGAATTAGCAGCCAATAAATTGTTAGTCTTGTGCACTGTCGGTTCTGTCTTGCTGCTTTTAAACCATCTGACCTCACTTATTTTTACTTTTTGACACGAGATCTTTTTTTTTATATTCTCTTTTTAACTCACTCCTAACGATATAACACACGTCCTTTTCTGCATTCTGGATTCTGGACAATTCATCCACAGTTGTCTATTTTCTGATGTGAGACATGGATTGCATGTCCCAGTTGATGAAGCATGGTGTGCTATGGTGGACAGGCCTTGGGTGTTACATGGACAGACCTGGGTTTGAACCTAGTGTAGCCACTGCAGATCTGTGGATTGGTATTCCTTGGCTAAATAAGTTTGGTTCTTAATCTCTTTGATTACTCAACAAGAATTATGGTTCTTCCATGTAGGATTTTAAGAAGTACTATTAAAAAAACAGATCAGAGACTTCCCTGGTGGTCCACTTCCAATGCAGGAGGCATGGATTTGATCCCTGGTGGGGGAACTAAGATCCCACATACCTGTGGTCAAAAACAAAAACAAACAACACATAATAATAAAGTGTTGCTTAAAAAAAATGAAACAAAACACCTGGTTGAGCATGTTCAGCTTTAGATGCTGTAATAACTAAATATTGATTCTTTTTCTGTGTTTTACAAGCTCAACCAGTCTTTGTACAAGATGCTCCAGACAAGGCAAAGATGAATGTGATGCAGGTCAGGATAGCAACTAGGCTTTATTTCATACGCCAGCTCTCATGGAGAGTGCTGCTTCAGGGAGAGCTGTGTGGAGATGGATTTTAAGGGTCAGTAGGAAGAGTGTCATAGTTGATTAGCCATGTCCTTGGGCTCAGGAGGGGGCAGAGGGGGACACGAACGTCGCTGACACAAGCCCTGCTCTGGGGAAGTCAGAGCTAATGGAGTGTGAAATTCCTGGAGAAGCGTTAAGAGCAGTGCTACCACTTCTACATATGTTATGTCTGGAACCCTCTCGTGAATTATTATTCTCATTTTACACATGAGGACATGGAGGCTCAGACAGGCTGGGTAATTTTCTTACAATGTAGAAAATGCTGGCAATGAGATCTGAACTCAAATCTGTTTGACCTCAGTGGCTTTTGTTTGCAGCTACTAACTTTTTAAACCGGGGTGTTCAAATTGAACTTCTTTTTGAAAAGTGAGGTCAACTTTGGATATGTTAAGATTTGCCAAAGTGTGATCATCTTGTGTCCAGTTTGATGAATTTTGATTACACCTGGATCATTTAAATACCCCAGTGAAACCATCAGTTAGTATATTTGGCTCTGTCTGGTCTTAGTTGTGACATTTGGGATCTTTTGCATTGGTGCACTGAAAAATTTATTGTATATCAAAAGTGAGTAAGAAGGACTTATTTTTATATATGAAATGGTGTTGCAGTCTAGGTTGAGAGAACCTTTTCAACAAGAAGAATGTTTTGTAGGATAGACAGGGCATGAAGCCTATTCTTCATTGAACAGGATTATCCGAAGCATCGTTTAGGATGTCTGCTCAACCCTGAAATGCCTTTCTGCATCCTCTCATCATAGTGCCAACTAGTCTTGTAAATTTCCACAATATCCTTGAGGATGGTATCACTCCCACGAGAATCACGGTTCTAACTTGACTCCCTCATTTTACAGATGAGCAAATCACTTTCTTGAAAAAGGAGGAACTTCTTCCCAATTCTCACAGGGACTTAGAGATTAATTGTGAATCGCAATCTCCTGACTCTTCAGTCTAAATCAGGAATCCATCCATCCACAGCAGGTGCAACTGGAGCTTCGAGTCAAACAGATTTGGGTTCAAATTCTGGCTCTGCTTTTAGGCAAATGGCTTTCATCTTTCTGAGCCTCTGTTTCATCTTTTGCAAAAATTTGGATTAAAAATAGCATTTCCCTTAGAGACTTGCTATGAGGATTCAGCAGGATTATTTCTATACATTCCTGGCACATAGTGAGATCTCAATATATAGTAGCTATTATTTGTTGTTGTTCAGTTGCTAACTCATGTCCAACTCTCTGTAACCCCATAGGCTGTAGCCCACCAGGCTCCTCTGTCTGTGGGATTCTCCAGGCAAGAATACTGGAGTGGGTTGCCATTTCCTTCTCCAGGGGTTTTTCTTGGATCAGGGATCAAACAAACCTATGTCTTCTGCATTGACAGGCAGATTCTTTATTACTGAGAAATCAGGGAAGCCCAGTAGATAGTATATTACCCCTTTAAAGCTCATTTATCTAAGGGCCCGCAGAAGATGGTGTATCGTATTCTGGGAGAATTTCTCCATTTGAACTTTCCTCTGCAGAGAAACATTTGTCTTTATCCTTTGTTTCCAAAGCTTCAAATCGTCCTTTTCCAGAGCAAAGCATCCTTCTAATCCCCTCCCACCACAGCTGTCCTAGAGCACAGTTAAGGACAAAGTATCTTGGCCTCAGTACCTCAGAGCATTCTGACAACTTAGCCCCTTACTTAAAGAGTGAAAGAAAGAACGTTGGAGCTGCAGCTGTTGTGAAAAGAATGAAGAAAGAGGAAATTTTGTGCCAGATACATGGTGAATGGTCGAGTTTTCTCATTTTACCAACACCCCATGAGGCGGGAATTGTTTATTATCACCTCCACTTTCAGTCAGCTCAGTTGCTCAGTCATGTCCGACTCTTTGCGACCCCATGGATTGCAGCACGCCAGGCTTCCCTGTCCATCACTAACTCCCAGAGCTTGCTCAAACCCATGTCTATTGAGTTGGTGATGCCATCCAACCATCTCATCCTCTGTCGTCCCTTTTCCACTTTACACCTGAGAAAATGAAGACTTGAGTTGTGAGGGCCCTTTACTGAAGTCACACAGAGACAAGACGGAATCAGGTTTGCTGGATGTTCTCTTGGTGCAGATGCTTTCAAAAGCAGATCCTGAAATAAAGATTTGGGTGCAAACATTTTCTTTAGGGGAGGTTTTTGTGATTGACTTATTGCCTCTCAACTCTGATGCACCCTTCAATATGTGGGGGAAGAGCCCCTGGAGAGGGAAGTAGCAACCCACTCCAGTATTCTTGCCTGGAAAATTCCATGGATGGAGGAGCCTGGTAGGCTACAGTCCATGGGATCGCAAAGAGTTGGACATGACTGAGCAACTTCACTGCTGATAAAGGAATTTCTTTTAAGTATTTCTCCTTTAATAGGAACATGTTGCTGAGCTTTCTCAGACAAAGAGGCTGCAGGGTGCTGCTGGAGGGGGAGGGTCTCTGCCATTTCTATGCCGTATGGGACTCAGTTATGGGTGCGGGGGCATTCAGCGGAACCTGCCCATGGGTCAAAATGTGGTCCTTCCATAATTTTGCAGCCTCGGTGTGTGGATAACCTTTGTGCAACACCCTCGGTCTGGATACCAGAGTCAGAAGCACAGCTCACGTGCTCTGAAGGACTCCTGTCCCCGCTGACCCACACTCCACATCCCCACAAATCAGGTGGTGCTTGACTGCTCCCCCAAAGGGCTCTGGAGGCTGGTTTCTTGCTTGAAGCCCCTCCAGACCAGCTCCAGCCTAGCCAGAGCCACAGACTTCTCTACTATCCTGTGGGCTGAGTCACACCTTTTCCAAAGACTCCTGAATGTCCCCCATCTTTGCCTGTGGGTGCTCAGCCTAAGCCACAGAGTGCCTTATACAGTTATTCTTTATCACAGCTAATGGTTCTTTGTGTTACACTTTCTCTGGTTAAGTCACTGTGTATTCTGTCTCCTGATTGGACCCAGCCTGTTATAGAAAGTGATCGCTGGAAGAAGGTGAAAGAGTAGGGAAGGGAAAAAAGCCAATAAGGAAAGTATTAATGAGTGGATCACTATTATCGGTACTTGGGACACAATCACACTTGTGTGCTTTGAGACTCTAAATACCCCAGCAAGAGGCAAGAGGACTGGATATTTATATACCAATTCCTGTCCCTCATTGATTGAGGGTTGCTTTTGGGAACGTTAATTCCCTGGCACTTTGGTCCCGCCCTGCATTCCTGGACTTCCCAAGGCCTGTTTTACTTGTGTAGTTAGAAAAACCCCTCAGGTAGAGAGAAACAGGTCCTTGATGGTAATATACCTGTGAGCATGGGAATTCCTGTGATGCTACAGGTGACCTCTAGGGTGGACCAAGGGGATGGGGGCAGCCATGATGTAGCTACTACACACTTGTTGTGCTGGCTGGGTGGCAGATGAATGGCTCAGACTGATTCAGGGTGAAGTTTCTGGAAAAGTCCAGTTGTAGAAGATCAGATGCTTTCCTGACTGGTATAATTTAATTGTATGGTCAGTGTTTGCTCTGGATAATTGGGTTTTCCTTTGACAGTCTCACTGGCTTGCTAGCTGCCTTGGAAGACATTGCTTTCTAACTGTTTCGAATACAAAAGCCAGACCTGGCTTCCCTCAAGAGCTGGCAGCCTTGCCATTTTCAGGAGGTGCTGGTGGTTGTGGCATCCAAGAGCAAAAATGCAGTGGTGTTTGTATTTTCCATTTTGCCCTTTACAAGAACATTTCAGCTGAAGTGGAAGGCTTTTTTTCCCCCCCTTCACCATGGGTGTTTTAATAGAATTCTTGGTGACATTAAGCCCTTTTAATTCTGAGCACCAGCTTCTAAAGTTCAGTGACGACGGAGCTCTGTTCAGCTGTGGAATGTAATGGATCCCAAGGTGAGAGATTTTAATCACCAGGAGGACCAGAGTAAAAATAAAGCCAGGAGGCAAGGTTATTACAAAAGGCCACGGACAGTGTTTGTCTCTGGGAAACTGTGGGCTGAAGGAGGTTACTTTTATATTAAAAATTTTAAACCGTTCACATTTTGCAAGAAGGTAATCAATGTAGAGGGCTTCAAAACTGGCAATGTGTTCTTTCTACATGTAAAATAGTCAGTGAAGAAAAAAAACAAGGAAACTTACTGTCCTGAAATGAAAAGATCTCTGAGACAAGTGACAAAAGCAGGAAAATACTGAGTAGTTAATTACTGCAAGAGAAAGAAAGAGGAAAAAATTATACAGTCACGTTTGCTTGTATTTATGTGAAAATCTAATAAAAGTATCTAGGTATGGTTCAGGAGGGCAAAAACAAAGTGAATTTTTTTCAGTTTATAACTTTTATATCATTTTCTTTTAAAAATCACATCAAAGTATTTTCTGTCCAGATAAATGAAACCAAAGCCCAGTGAAGAACACGATCGTTGGAGAACATGTCTCTGTTCTTTGATCATTTGTACAATATTTGAAGGTAGCTTTGGATGGGAAAATGCATTCCACAAAGTCAAATATCTGTGCATCAGTTCAGTTCAGTTCAGTCGCTCAGTCATGTCCAACTCTTTGCGACCCCAAGAACCGTAGCACGCCAGGCCTCCCTGTCCATCACCAACTCCTGGAGCCTACTCAAACTCATGTCCATTGCATCAGTGATGCCATCCAACCATCTCATCCTCTGTCGTCCCCTTCTCCTCCTGCCTTCAATCTTTCCCAGCATCAGGGTCTTTTCAAATGAGTCAGTTCTTTGCATCAGGTGGCCAAAGTATTGGAGTTTCAGCTTCAGCATCAGTCCTTCCAATGAGTATTCAGGACTGATTTCCTTTAGGACGGACTGGTTTGATCTCCTTGCAGTCCAAGGGACTCTCAAGAGTCTTCTCCAACACCACAGTTCAAAAGCATCAATTCTTCGGTGCTCAGCTTTCTTTATAGTCCAAATCTCACATCCATACATGGCTACTGGAAAAACCTTAGCTTTGACTAGATGGATCTTTGTTGGTAAAGTAATGTCTCAGCTTTTTAATATGCTGTCTAGGTTGGTCATAGTGATTCCGTTGCAAATATTGTGGGCGTATGTGTTTTTACTTGATCATGCAAATTTTTTTTGTATCTATGCTGCTATTTACCACACAGGCAGCAGGGGGCAGTGTTTCCCTGTTTTCCTTTGTGCTTTCCCCATCTCTGCAGCCTCAAAGGCAAAACCAACCAAGATTTATCTAATTCAAATCTATGATAAAATGTACCACATTTTCTAGGTTTGTGTTGTTACTCTCTAAGCCCCCAAATCTTTTGGGGACTTGAAGCTTCCAACAGGCTGCGTAATGATTATTCAAAAGGGGCTGGTGATTGGGTCTGCTGGGGTGTTTTTTCTTCCATCTTCTCTCTCTCCCCTTTTGTCATTCCACTCAGCTCCCATCCATCACTTTCCATAATCAAGTCATAGAAAAAGACCCTTAGATTATGAAAATCCACAGCCTTCTATCTCTCCCTTTCTTTTACTTTGCAGATAGGACTAGGAATTTGGAAGGCAAAACAAACAAACAAATAAAAAGGGAGAATTTTGGACCTCCATAAATAGTGCTAACGTTGTGGGGGGAAAAAGAAAGCTAAAAGTCTAAGCCCTGGCTGAGTGGTTACCTGTCTGCCTGGCTGGGAGCGTTCCTGGGGTGAGTTCTCACATTCACTACAACGAGGGTGTGTCATTAGCCATTTTGAAAAGGAGATGAAAGCTTGTAGGTGATGGACCTGCCCAAATTCATGTGGCTGCAAACAGACAGAATTGGGAGGCAGACTGCATCCAAAGCTGGGAAATTTACATGTTTTTTTCCCCTGCAGCATCCTCAGCAGACGGAAGGTGTTGTAGCCACGCGTTCCGGGAAACAAACTCACTCAGAAGGACCACGCAGATAGTGGAGTGCAGTTTATTACACGGGCGGGCCCAAGGCAGAGTCTCCTCTCAGCCAAGGACCCCGAGCAGTTTTTGTGAAAACCTTATATACCCTGAGTGTACATGCTCAAACCCACCTCCCCAAATTCTCTGAAGCTAGTCTGAACAAAGGAAAAGAAAGATACAATCAAAGTTAACCCGGGATTCACATGCCTTAAGCCTAGGTAGTTAACAGTGGACAATTATCAGAAGGCCTGTGGTCATACCCCAATAAGCATAATAGAATGAATGATTCTATTCAGTTACACAGATAATTATGGTATTCTTTTAGGCAACAGAGAGTCTACGTACGAGCCCTGGGGCTCTTCCTTCTGGGCGCCTGGTTTTCCTGTTGTTGTGTCGTTCCCATAGATACTGGGCATAGAGCTCAAAGTCCACATCCGGCCCGAGATGGAGTCCTGCTTTCAAGATGGAGTCTGTTCTGTTTGCTTCTTCAAAGGCAGTGCTGGCCCTTCGACTCTCTCTCTGGCCCGCGTCCTCCCCAGGGCTCTGTGCTCGACTCTGACACGAGCGTGCACCATCCCTTCCATAGTGTCTGGAAGGAGACAAAAGGGAGCAGGGGAAACCTCAGGAGCTCCCCTGTGTTCAGTGGACGCTGGTCTTTCTTGGACCCGGGCAGAGGTTCCCTCAGCAAAGCCAGCAACACTGGATGGCCCAAGGCCAGGGATTCCTTGAGCTGTGTGATGCTGTGGACTTGGAGAAGTCCCGTGTTGAGGAACACCAGCTCCCCCGGAGACTGGTGGCCCTTGCCAATGCCGAGTGGGACAAGGAGAAGGTCTCCACGGGGGTAAGCATGGCTTTGGCAGGTTTTTTATTTTTATTTTCTTATTGTTTTGGCATGCTGCTGTGACATTTGCAGGTGTGACAACCGGAAGTGGTTAACTACTTGATTACCCCAAGCACAGGTCAAGCCCTGGGGCTCCTGGAGCCTGAGGACTGATAAAGTTAACCCCTGTGACACCACCTGTTCCCTCACCATCTGTCAATCAGAGAACTGTGCACGGTCTGATCAGTTACTCTGCAACCCTCTTTCCTCACCCGGCTTTTGGAAATGCTTTGCTGAACACCTTCAGGGACCTCGAGGCTTTCTCCTTGCTCGGCCCTGCAATAAAGCATTCTCGGCTCTGAACTCCGATGTTGCAGTTTGTTTGGCCTCACTGTGAGTCGGGCACACGGACTTGTTTAACACGGGTTCTAAGTGCTCCTGCTTTCTCATCCCAATTTCCTGGCAAATGCCCGCAGATGAAGCTGATGGTGAAGATGCAGAGATGGACAGTTTGGAGCAGTTGTTGCTGCTGTTCAGTCGTTCAGTCGTGTCCAACTC
This sequence comes from Dama dama, assembly GCF_033118175.1. NCBI lineage: Eukaryota > Metazoa > Chordata > Mammalia > Artiodactyla > Cervidae > Dama > Dama dama. Next base: position 8,464,969 of record NC_083686.1, on the reverse strand, counting down.
TGCGGCCCCATGGGCTGCAGCAAGCCAGGCCTCCCTGGCCTTCACTGTCTCCCAGAGTTTGCTCAAACTCACGTCCGTTGATTGAGTCAGCATTGGATGGACTGATTACAACAGCAAACAAAGGGTGGGGTGAAGACATTTCACCCACAGTGAAGGTCTTTGGAATAGTCTTGGGTGGCGTCCATCGCCTGTTTGAGTAACACCAACTCTCCTGGAGACTTGTGACCAGTGCTAAGTAGGATAAGCAGAAGGCCTCCTTGGGGTTAAGCGTGGCTTCTGTATGTTTATTTAATTTTTTTGGCCTCCCTGCTGTTGCATGCGGGATCTTAGTTCCCTGACCGGGGATTGAACCTGCGCCCCCTACAGTGGACACGTGGAGTCTTAAGCACTGGACAGCCGGGGAATTCCCCACTTTCCCATGTTTTAACACTTGCTGTGTTGCCGTTTCAACAGAGAGGAGCAACCAGTGAAGGAGTCTTTTGGGCCTAGAAAAGAGAACAACAGTCTCAAGGGCCCCTTGCTGAATCATCTAACTTCGGAGAAAACAAAGCATAACTTTAGTTCCATCCTGATGCTCCAGGCCAGCTGCATCTATCTGGGACTTATCTCCCCCTGTCCGGAAACCTACCACCCCCTACACCCACCCAGAAGACTTATCACCCCCTGCCCAACTACAAGTGTCATCTCAACAAAAGAATACTCAAAATATCCCACTTGATTGACGTTTCCCTTATCGCTTCCACAAACCTCCCTACAAGTATGAAGCCTCCCTGATCCCTTTCGGCCCTCAGCCTGGTCATTAGGCCGACTGTCGCCCCTCCTTGCCTGAATAAAGGTAACCTACTTCTGTTGAGGTCGTCTTTCCTTTTCTGCCTCGCCGGAACTGTACCTTACAACCAGCAGCCTGAGGTCCTTGTGGGGACAACAGCACGCAGCCAGAATATTTTTAGGTTGCCTTCTTAGTTATAATTCTGTTTATGGCAAATGATTATGATCTTCTGTTTACAGAAGTGGAACGTCTCCTTTGCAATGCATTTTGATTAAAAAGTTAACCTAAAAATAGTTGAACCCATAATAGGGTACCTGGCATGAAAGTGTAGCAAAAATGATGAAATGGCTTGAAAATGAAATATGGAGATGTGGTACAGATTATTTCTAAAGTGTCTTCGATCTTAGTCAACCGATGACTTTGCACCATTAGAGAACCATGGGGAAATCAGAATTGGGCAATTTCAGAACAGAAAGGGATAATCTAACCCAGTTTTCTTGTTTTATAGTTGACGAGAAGGAGGCTCAGAGGGACGTGACTGGCTCAGGGTCACCCGGTGATCTGTTGGCTGATAATCTGTGTGCGGGGTGTGTGTGTGTGTAGGGTTGGGGGACGGCTGGATGATAGTCTAGACAAAGGGCTGCTTTAAGTAACTCAGGTTGTATTGGCACCAGGTCGGAAAAGAGGGCAGAGGAGGGGAAGGCAAACTTTGAACAAAACGAAAACCGCTAGATAACAAGGAGGAAAATCCTTAACATCTCCGTTTTTTCAAATTGCTGCAGAAGCAGCAGCAACAAGACCTGGCTGGTTTCCCCTCAGGAGACGCAGCAGTAGATTTTTTTTTTTTTTGCTGCGGAATGTGGCTTTAAACGCAATAGGTCAGCACTAAGCTTGAACAAAATGTGATGACTGATTAGGAAGTGAACGGTAAGTCACGGCCGGCGAGTCCGGATTACGATATTGCTTACCAACACGCTCCCCCTCCTCACCCCCCTGCCCCGGAACCAACAAAACTGCAGCTTGCAGGAGGAGAAATTGAGCCCAGAGGTCCTTGTCCTGGGGACACGGTAATTCTCGCTACGACAGTCATCTGTGAGGAAATCCGGTGTTGCAGGAGAACAGACGCAAGCGAGCTGCGGGTGGGCGTCATGGTCCCTGCTCCCTCCTCACTGCGACTCCTGCTTTCCCGCAGATGCGTTGAGAGGATTAAAGAGGGATGTAGTCAAGGATTAAAGACAGCGCCTCCTCGTGGATGGGGCTGGGAAGCGCAGGGCATGGCCCAGAAAAGGCGTTGAGCATATATTCACTCCGAATGTTCCAGAAGGCTGGATCAACTGGCCTTGCACGGTGCCTGGCCTAGAGCCAGCCTGCTCCTCACCCACATTCCCATGTGGACAAATCACTCTATTTTTTTTCTCTGTCACTATTTCTTCATGCCTCAGTGTTTAGATAAGGCACTGTGTCCTATAAATATGTGCTTGTGATATGAGTGATGAGTTGAAGGAACGTGGTGGTTGCCATTTCACCGATTCACTCACTAAAATCGTTTATTCATTAAGCACTTAGAGGGAGGATAACTCAGGCCCCTCCTTGTCGATTAAGATCTAACTGGGGACTTCCCTGGTAGTCCAGTGGTTAAGAAGCCACTTGCCAATAAGGGGACACAGGGTCCATTCCTGGTCAGGGAAGACCCCACATGCTACAACTAAGGGGCAACTAAGCCTGTGCCCCACAACTACTGAAGCCTGTGGGCCCTCGAGCCAATAGCCTGCAGCAAGAGGCCACTGCCACGAGAGGCCTGAACACTGCAGCAAGAATTAGCCCCTGCTCGAGGCAACTAGAGAAAGCCTGTGTGCAGCAAAGAAGACCCAGGACAGGCAAAAATATAAACTAAATTAAATTAAAAAAAGATCTAGTGGGGAAGCCAGATAACAATTCTGTAAATAAGTAGGTTACCAAAATAATGCTTTCTAGAATATCACATGTGCTAGCAGACGCTGGTGGTAAAGAGCCTGCCTGCAATGCAGGAGACCCGGCTTTGATCCCTGAGTTGGGAAGATCCCCTAGAGAAGGGAATGGCAACCCCCTCCAGTATTCTTGCCTGGGAAATCCCATGGACAGAGGAGCCTGGTGGGCTACAGTCCATGTGGTCACAAAGAGTCAGACACGACTGAGCGACTAACACTGTGTGAATGTGTTTCTGAATAAAGGCAGACTGAGGTCCACATAGGTTAAGTAACTTGTCCCTATCGCCTGTCAGCAAACACTGGGGCTGCCATTTGAATGCAGACCATGTGGTCTTGGGGTTTATCTCTTCATCCATAGTGCAGGCGCTTAACTGCCTCATGGCTGGGTCCCCAGTGCCTTGGTGTGTGTTGTGGGCAGTGAATAGACTTCTGCAACCTGTCTCTGACAACACTTAAGAGTTTGTGCCATTTTTCATTGCATTACCATCCAAAGCCATTTCAGCCTTGGGACCTCAGCACTGTGAGCCTGTGGGCTCCCCGCCCCCCTCCCCCTATCCCCCGTCTGCCCCCCTGCCCCCCCTTCCTGGCCCCTCCCCCATGCCCCCCAAGGTCTCCCTCTCCAAGTCCCCCCCACCCCGCCGTGGTTCTCCTCTAGAACCCATTAACCCCTTTTTTCCCTCAAGAGGTACTGGGGGATGAAGTTTTTTTCCTTTTCTTGCCTTAGGGGTATGTGTTTCTTGGAGGGTAGGCTCTCATTTCTATGAATACAGTTGGATTTGAAATTCAAGTTGTAAAGGTTTCCTGTTTTGTATTTTGCCAAATGTTCATACATAAAGCTCTTTCCTAAGGACACAAAGTCTTGGCCATCCCCCATCTCTGCGCCAAGCTGCAGCTTTACGTGCACTTTGCTTCACTGCGAAAAGAATTTGTGTGGGGGGGGCCCTGTGCTTAGCGACAGGGAGAAGGCCGGTTGAGGGAGATTCAGGTTCTGTTTCCAGGTCACTGGGAAGTGACAGAGGAGGGACAAATGATGCTTAGTGGAAGGTTTCGTCAAGGAGGTGGAATTGTGGCCAATCTTTGAAAGATGTTTGGGTTTTGGTAGATGAAGGAGAAAGGCAAGTGCATGCATCTGATAAGGGGTTAAGCCACAAAATATATAAGGAACTCAAACAACCTCCCTGATAGCTCAGCGGATAAAAATCCACCTGCATTGCAGGAGACACAGGAGACTCAGCTTTGATCCCTGGGTCAGGAAGTTCCACTGGAATAGGAAGTGGCAACCCACTCCAGTATTCTTGCCTAGAAAATCCCATGGACAGAGGAGCCTGGCAGGCTATAGTCCAAAGGGATGCAAAGAGTCAGACATGACTGAATGACTCAGCATGAACGCAAACAACTCAGCAGCAGAGAAGCACATAACCTGGTTAAAAAATGGGTGAAGGATGTGGATAAACATTTCTCCAGAGAAGACATATGAATGGCCAACAAGTATTTGGAAAGGTGCTCAGCATGACTAGTCATTGCTGCTGCCACTAAGTCGCTTCAGTCGTGTCCAACTCTGTGCAACCCCGTAGATGGCAGCCCACCAGGCTCCACCGTCCCTGGGATTCTCCGGGCAAGAACACTGGAGTGGGTTTCCATTTCCTTCTCCAATGCATGCAAGTGAAAAGTGAAAGTGAAGTCACTCAGTCGTGTCTCTTAGCGACCCCAGGGACTGCAGCCTACCAGGCTCCTCCACCCACGGGATTTTCCAAGCAAGAGTACTGGAATGGGTTGCCATTGCCTTCTCCGACTAGTCATTAGGGAAATACAAACCAAACCATAATGAGCTATCACCTTCACACCTGTTACAATGGCCTTATCAAAAAGACAAGAGATAACAGGTGCTGGCAAGGATGTGGAGAAAAGGGAGCCTGCTGCACTGTTAGTGGGAATGTAAATTGGTATAGTTCCTCTGGAAAACACTATGGAGATTTCTCAAAAAATTAAACATAGAAAGAAAAAGAATCTGAGTTTAATTAAGAGTTAGAAGAAACTTTGTTATATGGATGAAAAACACAGTCTTAATCCTTAGCTTAGTGTTCTTTTAATATAGAAGATAAGGGCTAATTAGGCAACCAACTCCAGTTTGTTTCATATTATTTAAGATAAACACATGCAATACACAATCTCATGAAATAAAACAAAAGAGAAATATTAAAAGAATACCTATAGGTTAATAGAAGCATTGGGGCATCCCTGGTAGCTCAGAGGGTAAAGAATCTGCCTGCAACAGGGGAGACGTGGGTTCAATTCCTGGGTTGGGAAGATCCCCTGGAGAAGGAAATGGGAACCCATTCCAGTATTCTTGCCTGGAGAATTCCATGAACAGAGGTCCCTGCTGGGCTAGAGTCCATGGGATTGCCAAGAGTCAGACATGACTGAGTGACTAGCATTTTCACTTTCAAACAATATATAAAATTTCCTTTTGGTGAACATAATGATTGTCTGAATTGAATATTGCAATGTGATTACAAAAAAAATAGAACTACCATATATAATTCAGCAATCTCATTTCTAGGTTGATATATTAAAAGAAAATGAAATCAGTATCTTGAGTAAATACCTGTACCTCCATGTTCATTGTAGTGCAATAGTCAAGATAGGGAAATAATCTAAGTGTTTGTTGATTGATGAATGGATAAAGAAAATGTGAGATATATATATACATATATATATATATATATATATCACATATCATTGTGTGTGTATGTATATAATATGCATATATATTCATGTATAAAAGCAAGAGAGTTCCAGAAAAATATCTACTGTTTTATTGACTACAGAAACCTTTGACTGTGTGGATCACAACAAACTATGGAAAATTCTTCAAGAGATAAGAATACCAGACCATCTGACATGCCTCCTGAGAAATGTGTATGCAGGTCAAGAAGCAACAGTTAGAACTGGACATGCAACCACAGGTTGGTTCCAAATTGGCAAAGGAGTACGTCAAGGCTGTATATTGTCACTCTGCCTATTTAACTTATATGCAAAGTACATCATGAGAAACACTGGGTTGGATGAAGCACAAGCTGGAATCAAGATTGCCAGGAGAAATATCAATAATCTCAGATATGCAGATGACACCACCCTTATGGCAGAAAGTGAAGAGAAACTAAAGAGCCTCTTTATTTAAGTGAAAGAGGAGAGTGAAAAAGTTGGCTTAAAACTCAACATTCAGAAAACTAAGACCATGGCATCTGGTCCCATCACTTCATGGCAAATAGATGGGGAAACAGTGGAAACAGTGAAAGGCTTTATTTTCTTGGGCTCCAAAATCACTGCAGATGGTGACTGCAGTCATGAAATTGAAAGATGCTTGCTCTTTGGAAGAAAAGCTGTGCCCAACCTAGACAGCATATTAAAAAGCAGAGACATTACTTTGCCTATAGAAATCCATCTAGTCAAAGCTGTGGTTTTTCCAGTAGTCATGTATGGATGTGAGAGTTGGACTATAAAGAAAGCTGAGCACCAAAGAATTGATGCTTTTGAACTGTGGTGTTGGAGAAGACTCTTGAGAGTCCCTTGGACTGCAAAGAGATCCAACCAGTCCATCCTAAAGGAAATCAGTCCGAATATTCACTGAGAGGACTGATGCTGAAGCTGAAACTCTAATACCTTGGCCACCTGATGCAAAGAACTGACTCCTTTGAAAAGACCCTGATGCTGGGCAAGATTGAAGGAGTAAGGAGAAGGGGACGACAGAGGATGAGATGGATGGATGGCATCACTGACTCGATGGACATGAGTTTGAGCAAGCTCCGGGAGTTGGTGATGGACAGGGAGGCCTGCCGTGCTGCAGTCCATGGGGTCGCAAAGAGTTGGACACAAATGAGTGACTCAACTGAACTGATACATTTTCATCTTACATATGTATACACATGCATTGGAATATTATTCAATTTTAAACAAGAAAGAAATCTTGCCATTAGTGATAATACGGATGAATCCGGAGAACATTATGCTAAGTGAATAAGCCAGTCACAGAAAGACAAATAGTACATGATCTCACTAATATGTGGAAACTAAAACTGTCAAATTTATAGAGGCAGAGAATAAAATGGGTTGGTTGGTTTTTGGGAGGAAAAGAGGGGATGCCACTCAAAGGATCCAAAGTGTCAGTTATGCAGGATAAATTCTGGAGACCTAATGTACAGTATAAATCCCTGATGGTTCAGTTGGTAAAGAATCCACCTGCAATGCGGGAGATGCAGGTTCAGTCCCTGGGTGGGGAAGATCCCCTGGAGGAAGAAAGGGTAGCTCACCCCAGTATTCTTGTCTGGAAAATCCCATGGACAGAGGAGCTTGGCAGCCTGTGGTCCGTGGGGCCACAAAGAGTCTGGACATGACTGAGCAACTAAACTACCACCCTCACAATGTACAGGATGGTGTCTCTAGTTAATGGCTTGGTTTTGTATATGTGACATTTTCTAAGAGAATAAATCCTAAGTATTCTCATCACATGCGCTAAAGAGCAACTGAGTGAGGATAATTGGCTTGACTGCGAGAATCACTTCACAGTGTATACATATATCAACACATCACATTGTACACTTTAAATATATGCAATTGAAAAAATTTAACTTCAATAAAGGTAGATGGGAAAAAACGCCAAAATACCTTAGACTGAGTGGCTTAAACAATAGAAATTTATTTTCTCACCATTCTGGAGGCTGAATATTCAAGATGAAAGTGTGGCCTGTTTGGTTGGTTTGTGGACACCCGTCTTCTCTCTATGTTCTCATATAGTCTTTTCTCTGTGTGCCTGCATCCTCTGTGTCTCTTCATGCCTCCAAATTTCCTCTTCTTTTAAGGACCATGGTCAGATTGGTTGGGGGTCCATGCAAGAGACTTGTTTTAACTTAATCACTTCCTTAAAGGCCCTTTCTCCAAATACAGTCTCATACTACAGTCCTGGGGGGCATGTGAGTGCTTCAGCGTATGACTTTGCAAGAGACACCATGCAGTTCATCACATAGACATCAAGCTAGATTTTTCCCCCTATCTTGAACCCTGCTGAAGCTTTTATTTTTTATCTTAAACTTAAAAAACATTTTTAAAAAATTTTATATTGGAGCATAGTTGACAAATATTTTAGTATCCATGATAATTCGATGACTAGTCTTACCACCCTGTCTGGCCACATGCAACAAGACTGTCTTCATAATGGGTATATTTGAGGCATGGCCAAGGACCTGCTGTACCTTGCTGTCAGTTCCTCCTGGTTATGTGTGGAAGAATAGCATCATCAGGGCATCAGGGAAAGGTCTCCATAAAGATGGAGAGCTTGAGAGCATGAGCAAGTTTTCATTGTTTCCAGAGAGACATTTCTTAAAATTTCACTTTTAATTGGAGGATGATTGCTTTACAGTATTGTGTTGGCTTCTGTCATACAACAGCCTGAATCAGCTGGTAAGTACACATATGTCCCCTCACTCTTGAATCTCCCCCACTCACTCTTTACTCCATAGCAGCCCTCTAGATTGTCACAGAGTATTACTCAGCCATAAAAAGGAATGCATTTGAGTCGGTTCTGGTGAGATGGATGAACCTACAGCCTGTTATACAGAGTAAAGTCAGTCGGATACACATTTTGCTCTTGGGGCTGGGGGGGGAGTGGCAGATTTGGGAGAGGCCAGGTCAGCTGTATAGATTGGGTTGAATAATGGGAGAGGCATCCTGAGCTAAGGAAGAGACAAGGATGGTTATTTTTTTTAGAGCTGCCAAGCTTTTTGTTTACTTTGTGATGGCTACAGATAATATGTGCTCAGTTGTGTCCAACTCTTTTGCGACCCCATGGACTGTAGCCCACCAGGTTCCTCTCTCCATGGGATTTCCTAGGCAAGAATACTGGAGTGGGTTGCCATTTCCTTCTCCAGGGGATCTTCCCGACCCAGGAATTGAACCCCAGTCTCCTGCATTGGCAGGCAGATTCTTTACCATTGAGCCACCTGGGAAGCCTACATTTTATTATTCTGTCACTAAGTCTAGTCTCACTCTTTGCAGCCCCATGGACTGCAGCGTGACAGTCTCCTCTGTCTTTCACTATCTCTCAGAGTTTGCTCAAATTCATGTCCATTGAGTGAAAAGTGAAAGTGAAAGTCTCTCAGTTGTGTCTGACTCTTTGTGACCCCATGGACTATACAGTTCTTGGAATTCTCCAGGCCAGAATACTGGAGTGGATAGCCTTTTCTGTCTCCAGGGAATCTTCCCAACCTAGGGATCAAACCCAGGCCTCCTGCATTGCAGGCAGATTCTTTACCAGCTAAGCCACAAGGGAAGCCCTAGAATACTGGAGTGGGTGGCCTATCTCTTTTCCAGGGTATCTTCCCAACCCAGGAATTGAACCCAAGTCTCCTGCATTGTAGGTGGATTCTTTACCAACTGAGCTGTGACGGAAGCCAATTGAGTGGGTGATGCTATTTAACCATCTCATCCTCTGTCGTCCCCGTCTCCTCCGGCCCTCAGTCTTTCCCAGCGTCAGGATCTTTGCCAATGAGTCAACGCTTCGCATCAGGAGGCCATAGTTTTGGAGCCTCAGCCTCAATCCTTGCAGTGAATAGTAGGAGTTGATTTCCTTTAGAATTGACTGGTTTGATCTTCTTGTAGTCCAAGGGAATCAAGAGTCTTCTCCAACACCACAATTTGAAAGCATCGATTCCTTGGTGCTCAGCCTTCTTTATGGTTCAACACTTACATCTGTACATGACTACTGGAAAAACCCTAGCTTCGCATATGTGGAATGAAGCCTAACCCTAAATCCTGCCCACCATATGCAGCTCACTGAGCAAACTCAGCTACTCTTTTTTCCCCAGGTTGAGTTCTTATTTTCATCCTTAATTGTCCTTTTTGCCATCTTTGTTGGCCTGGGAGACAGGGAGCCCATGGTAGGTTTTCTTTTTTTTTTCAATTATTTATTTGAGAACATTTAATTTTTAAATTTATATTATTTTGTTTTCATCAACAGGAAATAATTTCTTGTAGGGTTGACTTGTTGACAGCTTAGTCCCTCAGTTTTGGTCTGAGGAAGTTTATCTCTTTCATTTTTGTCTGTGCAACTCTAGGTCATCAGTCCATTGTTTTGGCTTGTATTGCCACTGATGTTGTTATTCTTGTTATAAGCCACTCATTTTCCCTAATGATAGATTATGTCTTATTCTAAATTACATGCATGTGTGTGCGAGACAGAAAGAAATGGCTGAAAAGTTTCTGAAGTATTGACAAATGTCAAAACCTATGTTGAAAAGGCTCAGAGGACACAAGCATGTGGAAAAATTATTTATTTTGGCCATGCCTTGTGGCTTGTGGGGTCTTAGTTCCCCAACCAAGGATTGAGCCTTGGCCATGAAAGCACCAAGTCCTAACCACTGGACTGCCAAAGACTGCCAAGGAATTCTTTGGGCTGGCTTTATTCCTGAGCGTGAAGAACAGGTTACTTGTTCTCAAGTGCAATTCCATGGAAGGAACCTAGCAGAACCTGGCAGGCTACAGTCCATGGGATCACAGAGTCGGACTTGACTGAGAGACTCTTTCCTTTTGGTCTCCCCAGATGTCGCAGTGGTAAAGAATCTGCCTGCCAATGCAGGAGATGCAAGAGACCCAGGTTCAATCCCTGGGTTGGGAAGATCTCCTGGAGGAGGAAAAGCAACCCACTTCCATATTCTTGACTGGAAAATTCCATGGACAGAGGAGCCTGGTGGGTTACAGTCATTGGGGTCACAAAGAGTCGGACTGCAGGCATTGCAATATCCTAGCAGTTGACTGAAGCTCAGGGATGCAAAATGAATATCAATCATGTTGTGGGGTTGAATTGTGTCTCCTCAAAAAGGCCGTGGAAGTCTTAACCCTGGTACCTGTGAATGTGACTTTATTTGAAAATAGGATGGTTGCAGATGAATTTAGTTAAGGTGAGGCCATACTGAGAGGCTTCCCTGGTGGCTCAGATGGTAAAGAATCTGCCTGCAATGCTGGAGACCTGGGTTTGATCCCTGAGTTGGGAAGATCCCCTGGAGCAAGAAATGGCAACCCCATTCCAGTATTCTTGCCTGGAGAATTCCAAGGCAGAGGAGCCTGGTGGGCTACAGTCCGTGGGATCAAAAGAGTTTGATGCGAGTAAGCGACTAACACACCCTGAGTTAGGGTAGCCCTACATCCAATGATCCATGCCCTTAGAGGAAGACCATATGGAGACACAGAGAGACACAGAGGGAAAAGATGGTTATATGAAGATGGAGGCAGAGACAGGAGTGATGCTTCTGCAAGCCAAGGAATGCCGGCAGTGCCAGAAGCCAGGAGAGAGGCACGGGACGGACTCTGCTCCATAGCCTGCCAAGGAACCAGCCTTACAGACCTTCTGATTGTGAGCTTCTCGCCTCCAGGACCATGAGACAGTACATTTCTGTCATGTAAAGCTGCTGGGTTTGTGGAACTCTGTTAAGACAGCCCTAGAATGCTATCGTAGGAGTGAAGGGAGAAACATTCATGAAAATAACTGCTTTGGAGGATAGTAAGTGTGACTCAGAGAAAATGTGAGGTGCAGGATGTGTCTGGGGACTTGGAGGAAAGAACAAGTTTCAAGGAGGCTGAGGATTATGGTTTCAGGACCTCCATACAAATGGGTAGATAATGAGAAACAAAAGAAACTAATAACAAAAGGTGGTAGATGTGATATTTGAGTCACCCAGACTTGGGATGGGGTTTAATACTGATACATGCGGAAATGAAAGATATAAACTATTGTGTGTCTGTGCCCAGTTGATTCGGTCATGTCCAACTCTTTGTGACCCCATAGACTGTAGCCCGCCAGGCTCTTCTGTCCTTGGGATTTTTCCAGCAGGAAATGGAGTGGGTTGCCATTTCCTTCTGCAATAACCTATTGTGTCAGGACATAATTTGTATTAAAAACAAAAAAACAGGGGACTTCCCTGGTGGTCCAGTGGTTAAGTCTCTATGCTTTCCATGTGGGAAACTCGGATTCAATCCCTGCTCAGGGAACTAAGATCCCAATGCTTCACAAGCACACCCCCCAAAAATTCTTAAAAATAAAAAAAGACAGACATACTTATGGAAATCTTAGGGCCTAAGAGGGAAAACAGGCCAACAGAGCATCGGATAAGGAGATAAGTAAAGAAGCATGGAAGTTCTGTCTTTAAAGGTGTCATAAGAGCCTTGTGAATTTTCAAGTACAGTGGCTGGATGTCTTTCTCGCCTAGGTCATGAAGTTGCTCAGAACCAGGATATCTGCGGATATCTGCCACAAGCTTTATTTGGCTGAAAATGGAAAAGCTCGATCCATTCTTGTCTTGCTTTACTGATCATTTCATCTGACATGGCCAGCGACTAAAGAATTTCCACTCTGGTTTTAATAATGAGTTGCTACCTGGGCTTCCCTAATATCTCAGTTGGTAAAGAATCTGCCTGCAATGCAGGACACCCTGGTTTGATTCCTGGGTCAGGAAGATCTGCTGGAGAAGGGATAGGCTAACCACACCAATACTCTTGGGCTTCCCTTGTGGCTCAGCTGGTAAAGAATCTACCTGCAATACAGGAGACCTGGGTTTGATCCCTGGGTTGGGAAGATCCCTGGAGAAGGGAAAGGCTATCCATTCCAGTATTCTGGCCTGGAGAATTCCAAGAACTGTATAGTTCATGGGGTCACAAAGAGTCGGACACAACTGATCAACTTTCACTTTTCTCTTGGTTAGGGTAGTAGAAATGATAGAATCTTAAGACAAAGTCAGATGCAGTTTCTCTTTTAGGGGTGACCATGGCCTCATAGAGTTTATGAGCTCCAACGAGAAGGAGAAAAACAAACTTGGTCAGAATTGTACCCTAGACTTTGGGCACAATTATTTATTTATTTATTTTAATTGAATCATTGATTTACAATGTAGTATTAGTTTCAGATGTAGAGCAAAGTGATTCTGTTACACATACGAGAATATGCATGCATATTCTTTATTAGATTCTTTTCTCTATAGGTTATTATGAAATACTGAGTATAGTTCCCTGTGCTATTCAGTAGGTCCTTATTATTTATCTATTTTATATATAGTACTGTGTATATGTTATTCCCAATATATACTTCTTAATTTATCCCTCCTTCCCAAGATTTTCTTCAATGATTTTTTTTTTTTTTTTTCGGCTGTGCTACCCAGGAGATTCCAGTTTTCCAACCAGGGATTGAACAAGCTCTATGGCAGTGAAAGAACTGAATCCAAACTGCTAGACCGTCAACGAACTCCCCCTAACCTAATTCCCACTGCAAAAAGATTTTTTAAAAAATTTTAAAAAATCCTTTAGTTCTTATTGGGGGAATAATGCAAAATTTCTTGTTTGTTTTTTTTTTTTTTCCTTCTTCCCCTTCCTTTCCTTTTCACAATTAGCACCATGTACTTCTGTCTTTTAAGTGACTTTAAGGGCTATTGAGAATCCCATGGACAGAGGAGCCTGGCAGGCGACAGTCCATGGGGGTCCCAAAGAGTTGGAGGTGACTGAGTGACTAACACTTTAAGAGGTGTTACATTTTAATCTTTAGAAGTTGGAACTAGCCAGTCCTAGAGTTTGGGGAGGCTGGAATTGGTGTTCAGCAGGTAGTCAGACAGCCTCATCACAAAGCTCCCATGCATGGCTGCATCCAGGCAGCTGGCACATCCCAGATATTCTGGAAGGAGGACTAGTCATTATGTGTCAGCAGGGCAGTCTGTTGGTTGTGCTTTTCACCTGCTGCTATTCATACGTGTTAAACAGAAATGGCAGCTTGTTTTGTTTCATTGTTATTAATTTAGATTGCTGTACCCTACTAGATGAACCTTACACTGTTTTGTTGGCGTCTTGTGGGGAATGAAAATATTTGCATCCCTTGTGTTTTAAAGCTATAATTCTCTATTAACTGTATATTACGATGTATATTACTATGAATTTTAATGTGAACTAGCCTGTTATGGTTAAAGCAGGGGTATACATCATCTTTATCACCTGCAAATGTTGTACAGAATACAGTTTAGTGCTAACAATAGAGTCAGTCTGGTTAGTCTGAATCATGGTCTCACGCAAGCTTCTTGCTTCGTGCTGTGTGCTAAGTCGCTTTAGTTGTGTCCGACTCTTTTCAACCCTGTGGACTGTAACCCGCCTGCCTCCTTTGTCCACGGGTTTCTCTAGGCAAGAATACTGGAGTGGGTAGCCATTTCCTTATTCCAGGGGATCTTCCTGACCCAGGGATCAAACCTGGGTCTCCCACACTGAGGGCAGATTCTTTACCGCTTGAGTCACCAGGGGCCACAATAACAAGAATACACCCATTTATTTTCCAAACGGTGGTAACGTGAGATCAAGGCCAAATGAATGGTCTCTATCCATTTGCAAACAATTTTTCTTCTCACTTTTTTGTGGGCATCTGGAGGGGCTATGTTTGGAAAGTGTGAAAGTGTTAGTTGCTCATTTGTGTCAGCCTCTTTGCGACCCCATGGATTGTAGCCCATCAGGCTCCTCTGTCCATGGGATTTTCCAGGCAAGAATACTGGAATGGGTGGCCATTCCTTTACTCCAAGGGATCTTTCTGACTCAGGGATTGAACCCAGGTCTCCCGCATTGCAGGGGAATTCCTTATCATCTGAGCCACCAGGAGCTATGTCTTACTTATCGCCAGATCCCCGTAATCTAAGTTAGCCTTTGATGTATGAATGGTGGAGTCAAGACCTTCTCACTGGTATTTTCAGTTACACCTAGTCTCTGCTGATGATGCTAACAATGTATTGTTCTCCTTGGGAACACCACCTGGATAGAATCTTCCTAGATTCCACTTTGAATCCAGTGCTCCTTGAATGAAAGTTATTGAAACTTCACAAGCTGAGGCCTTTTCCAGGATGGAAGCCACCCAGTTGAATGTCTGGAAAGTGTCATTTCCCACTTCTTAAAATTCTTGGAGCTCACTGATGATAGCTTTGTAGTCTTGAAATGAACCTTAGTAATAGCCTACAGGTCAGGAACCAATCCAAAGATGTGATTTTATTTTCTGGAGCTTACTCAGATAGTCAGGGGTAGATTCCAGACTGGACATCAAGTCTCCCACACTGTCCTGTGTAACTTTCAATTGCACATAGAAGGAGAATTTGGAATATCACAGATTTTACAATATGGGCTTTGCTTATATGTCCCATAACATTTGGGTTAAAGCTGAAAAATTCAAATACATATTCGTATATTGGTTTTTAAATTTTTTTGAAATTTAGTTTTAACTGGAAGATAATTACTTTACGATATTGTGTTGGTTTCTGCCATATAGCAACATGAATCAGACACAGGTATACATATGTCCCCTCCCTCCTCAACCTCCCTCCCACCTCCCACCCCATCCTGCCCCTCTAGGTTGTCACAGAGCACTGAGTTTGAGCTCCCTCCGTAAAAGAGCAAATTCCCACTGGCTATGTATTTCAGATGGTAAAGCGTCTGACTACAATGCGGGAGACCGGGGTTCGATCCCTGGGTCAGGAAGATCCCATGGAGTAGGAAATGGCCACCCACTCCAGTATTCTTGCCTGGAAAATCCCATGGACTTAGGAGCCTGGTAGGCTACAATCCACGGGGTCGCAAAGAGTTGGACATGACTGAGCGACTTCACTCACTTCACTTACGTATTTTACGGATGGTAGTATGTTTCAGTGCTACCCTCTCCATTTGTCCCACCGTCTCCTTCCCCCACTATGGTTCCACTGCTGCCTTGCAGATAGGTTCATCAGTACCATCTTTCTAGATTCCATATCATATATTGCTTTTTTAACAAATGAAAACTTTAAAAGGCTTTTTAAAACAGTGAACATTTTCAGACTTACCAAGACATTTGTAGAATGCTCAGGGCCAATAAAACCGAGGTAGTATTGATTGGCCAAAAAGTTAGTTTGGGTTTTTCTATAAAATGATACTTTTTGGCCAACCCAATATCACTTAAGGCACTCAATGAAATCTCAGTGAAAGTTCTGTAAAATTAATTTTTTTTTTGCATACTACAAATCAAGTAAATACTCTACAGAAAACACTGAAGGGTACCATTTGTGGACATTTCTAAGCATCCATGAAACAAACTAGACAAACTCAAATGATTCTACTAATGGAAACCTTAGATAAAAACGGTTTGAATCAAGGTTTGAATCAAGATCCATTAACATATTACTTTAGCAGATAAGCCATTTGTGAAATTGGATTTTCAAACAAATGACTAATCTGTGTTTTGAAGTGAGTGGCTTACAGTTCTGCTTGAAAAGGGAGAAATTTGTGAATTTAGGGGAAGGATAATTTCCTAATGACTATATTAATAGCGGTCAAATATAACAATGATTATCCATTAATCAATGTCAGACAATTAGTCAATAAATGACCCAGATACAGTCTGTCACTCCTTAGAACTATCTCCGTCTTTTCCACCTGTTTCTATTAATAGTATGGCAATAATCACCCTGAAAGAGTAGGTAGCCTGTGACTTACTATGGGCAGGGATCATGCCACTTTCTTTCTTTCTCCCTTCCTTCTTTCATTTTACTTTCTTTCTTTTTCTCTCCCTTTCTCTCTCTCTCTCTTTTTCTTCCTTTCTTATTTTTTTCCCTCTATTTCTTTCTTACAGATGAGTTGAGTTACCCAATGTTGTTTTTTAGTTGCAAAGTAGCCTCTGACTCTTTTACAACCCCATAGACTGTAACCCACCAGCCTCCTCTGTCCATGGGATTTCCCAGGCAGGAATTCTCAAGTGGGTTGCCCTTTCCTGCTCCAGGGGATCTTCCCAACCCAGGGATTGAACCCAAGTCCCCTGCATTGGCAGGCAGATTCTTTACCATGCAGCCACCATTCAGTATCAGGTATGAAATGAGTGGCAGATTCGGAATTAGCACTCATGCCTTCCAAATTCTGTGGAAACAAATGGAGATCAAACAAATGAGAGAAAACGAAGGCTATTTTTTCTGAACTTGCTCTAGCAAAGGGGGCAGCACTATGTCTTGCATTTGGGCAGAGGCTGAAAAGCAGGCAGGGGAGTATAAAACTTTACTTTGGAAAAAGGGAAGGCCTCATACATGCCCTAATTGGAGGCTGAAGCATGAGTAAGTTGTTGTCAGGGTAACTGGAAGCGGGACATCCTGTGTGATTAGTTAGGGGTGAAGATTTGACTATCTCTGGTTCACCCTAAGTTGGAAACAGGGACAAAATTTAGGCCAGCTGCCAATTATTATTTGTTGAGTCCTGTCCCAGGGTCACAGGTGCGAGGCCTTGTAGCAAGGCCACAGAAGTGGAGCCCAGAGCCAAGGTCACCTCTGAAACTGACTGAGTCCCATTGTGGTGGTTGCCAAAAGCTCCTGTGATCATCATCAGCAAGTTTCATGACTTCAAATTAGGCAAAAATGCCCACCCCTGTACTCACCCAATAGCACCCTAACCAATCACCTAATGCCAATCTTCCAACAGGAATTTATAGTCTTGAGGCTATAAACATTGGCTACTAACCCATGAAAATGGTCCACTCTCCCCGGCCTGTCGGGAGGTGTCGGCCCACAATGCTTGCAGCGCCCACATTATCTCTGCTCTTTGTTCTTAATAAACTTGCTCCCTTCTGAACTTCTCTGTGTCTGGAAGTTCTTTTCCAACCCATGCTCAGACTGCCTCAACGTTAATCAAGTCTTAGCTGTTTGGGACTGAGAATCACAGGGCTTCTTGTTTGACTTCCTGGACAAGTTGCTGGAGGTTGTGGTTTGACATCCGGTACGTCTGACTTACAATTAACAGGTGGCTTCCTGAGCTGGCTACTGTTGGTAACAAGCTGGCTTCCTAGGCTGGTTGCTATAGATGGTGCGTCAGAATTCCCATGAGTTCGTGTGGTCATTTTTATATGTGGTCAGGCCAGTGTTTCTTTGTATACTCAGTCTGTCAGTTCAGCTCTCTTTCTTCTAGATCAGGGGTAGAAAACTTTCTATAAAGGACCAGATAGAAAGTATTTTCAATTCTGTGAGCCCTGCAGCCTCTGTCACAGTTATTCAGCTCTGACATTTTAGCACAAAAGCAGTCACAGACAATATGTAAACAAATGGATTTGGCTGGGTTCCAACAAAACTTTATTTACAAAAACAGGCAGCATGCTTGATTTGGCCCTAGGGTTGTTGCTTGCCAATCCCTGTTCTATCGGGAAGAGTTTGCACAAAATCAACAAATGTGTGAATAACAGCTGCCTCCTGGGTCATGACTCATTTCCTCTAGGCTGGCTTTTGTATTAATTGAACTTGTGATTATTGTGGCTTAGTTTCTGAGTGATGTTATAATCAAGAAGCGTAGTTCAACAACCAAAAGATATTTAAAAATTCTGTTATTTTTTCCTTCTTGTCAAAGGACATGATATGGTACCCATTTAAAAGCTAAAGTGATCCTTCTGATAATGTTCTTTTCTTTCTGTCCCATTCCTCTATGGCCCAAACACCATTTTTAGAACCTCTTATTTGTCAAAACCCCCAAAGAAACCCAAACACTCTGTCATGCACACAGTGAATCAGCACTGTGAACTATCACTTTATTTTTTAAAATTTATTTATTTTTAATCGGAGGATAATTGCTTTACGATATCGTATTGGTTTCTGCCATGCAGCAACATGAATCAGTGGTAGGAATAGGCACATCTCGTCACTCTGGAATCTCCTTCCCACCTCTCACCCCATCCCACCACTCTAGGTTGTCACCGAGCGCCTGATTTGAGTTCCCTGAGTCATATAGCAAATGCCCATTGGCTATCTAATTTTACACATGGTGATGTATATGTTCCAGTGCTACTCTCTCAATACATCCCACCCTCTCCTTCCCACTCTGTACACAAGTCTCTTTTCTGTGTCTGCGTCTCCATTGCTGCCCTGAAGATACGTTCATCAGCACCATCTTGCTACATTCCATATACATGAGTTAATATAAGATATTTGTCTTTCTCTTTCTGAGTTAATGTATTCACCCTGTATAATACATTCTATGTTCATTCTTTTTACTTTTAAAAAAATATTTATTTATTTTTTTCTGCACCAGGTCTTAGTTGTGGCATGCATGATCTTTAGCTGTGGTGCGTGAACTCTTAGTTGCAGGATGCAGAATCCACTTCCCTGACCCAGGTCTCTTGCATTGGGAGAGCGAATTCTTAGCTCCTGTACCACCAGGGAAGTTCCTCTTCTTCTGTATATACATGTCACCTGACAAACAAAAGTAAGTGAGAGGAGCATTGTTAAATTGGCGAAGGTGGCCTATCCTGAGTCTGACCCCCTCATGTTTGCAATATGGCTGCCACAGTTCCAGGCATCACAGCAGAAAAGTATCTGGAGGAAGTAAAGCTCATTTCTTTCTGCTTCCACTTATGAGTAAAAGCCTCCCCATCAACTTTCTTAGTAAACTCATCCTCATGTCTCAGTCACCCAATCACATCATGTGCTCATGCCTAAGTCCACATTGGTAAGGAAAATGGGACACGTGGACCAGCTTTGACTAAGCAGTAGTCACCTGCTGAAGTTGGGGGTACATCCTGCCTGCTCTGCTGCATGTGGCCTTCAGTGGAGGGTGAATGTGAATGAGTGCTGTTGAGTTTCTGTAGGAAAGATAGGGGAGAGGGGGTCCATACTGAGAAGCTAATGTGCTGTATCTTCAGCAAGAGGCAAAGAGGCAGGGACAGAACAATGGTTGTAGAGAAAAGGCATCTGAGAAAAGAGGACTGTGACGAGACCATCTCTAGGTTTTTAACATCTCCCAATGTAGCTAGCGTCTCTGGTGTCTTAGATGGTAAAGAATTTGCGTGCAATGTGGGAGACCCTGGTTCAGTCCCTGAGTTGGGAAGATCCCCTGGAGAAGGGATTGGCAACCCACTCCAGTATTCTCGCCTGGAGAATTCCATGGACAGAGGAGCCTGGTGGGCTACAGGCAGCCCATGGTGTTGTAAAGAGCTGGACACGACTGAGCGACTACACTTTCACTTTCAAAGTAGAAACAGTCCAGGCTTCCTTTTCATGGCAGAAAAATGGCTTGAATTCCTTGACAAAGGTTTGTCTTCCATCGTCCCCTGAATACATCATGTATGAGGCAAGAGTAGGTAACAACAAGAGTGTCAAGTGAGTAAAGGCAGTTTTTCTTCTCTGCAGCCCAATTTTGATGTCTGTTTTCATGCTTTCTAAAAATCTCATCCTCCTGTGTGTTGACTCTGGCACACTTGAGCAGAAGGGACTTTGTTTGGATATGGAGATGAAAAGACCTGGGCGTGAACCTGGTTCTGCTACTTCTTTGTCTGTAACATTGGATGAATTGGCTACTGTGATGAGCATCAGTTACCCTGTCTGTACCACGGGAAGATGCTGTCTTGATGCATCCTTCGTTACTCAGTCAGATGTAGCGAGGAATAAATGAAATTTTTCAGTGCCTGTGGCACATAGGTGCTAAATAGATATTTTCCTTTTTCTTTGGATTAACCAAACCCATTTATTCATTGTTCCCCAAAGCCACATGTTTGTTTTATAATTTTCTACCTTCACATGCCATTTCTTCTTACTCTTTCTCCCACCTCCCTCCAGTGCAACACCATTCCCTTTCTTCTCCACCTTGGATCTGACCTGCTATCTGAAGTCTGGCTCACCTCCATGCTGCTTGTCAAGTCCTATTCTCCAGTCCAGACCCAGGGCTCCATCCTCTGAAGGAGCTATAAGGGGCAACCTGGGGAATCCCTCAGAGGGTCAGATGGGATCCCAGAAGGTCAGCACCGTCCAGAGGACATGTGGTCCTCAGGAGCATGACAGAACTGGAGCCAGGAAGATGCCTGGTTCTGAGATCAAGTTCAGTTCAGTCGCTCAGTCGTGTCTGACTCTTTGTGACCCCATGAACTGCAGCATGCCAGGCCTCCCTGTCCATCACCAACTCGTGGAGTTCACCCAAACCCATGTCCATTGAGTCGGTGATGCCATCCAACCATCTCATCCTCTGTCGCTTCCTTCTCCTCCTGCCCTCAATCTTTCCCAGCATCAGGGTCTTTTCAAATGAGTCAGCTCTTTACATCAGGTGGCCAAAGGGGCTATGTAAAATAATGGAGCAGGATTCCAGGGCTCAACAGAGAGAAAAATTATACTGGGAACCTTCAGTGGCAGTCCTGGTCCTTCCACATCTTTTTTTTCCAGGATAAGTTATATATTGTTGTTTGAGCATCAACTACTCTGGTAGCTCAGATGGTAAAGAATCTACCTGCAGTGTAGGAGGCTGAGGTTTCATCCCTGGATCGAGAAAATCCCGGGAAGGGAGTGGCAACCCACCCCAGTATTCTTGCCTGGAGAATCCCATGGACAGAGGAGCCTGGTGGGCTCTAAGTCCATCGGGTCACAGAGTTGGACATGACTGAGTGACTAACACATGCTTTCTCATCTTCAAAACGGAGTCCATACCTGCCTTTTCATCTGTCTTATCCTCCATGAGACTATAAACCCCAAGAAGCAGGGACTGTATGCTTTATTTATTTATTTATTTTTGCAGCACCGCACAGCTTGTGGGACCTTAGATCCCTGACCAGGAGTTGAATGTGGAGTCACTGCAGTGAAAGTGTCCTAATCATTGGACCGCCAGAGACCGTGTTTTATTTTTAACTTACCAATTCCATCCAGTTCATAGTATGTTAACTGGCACCTAGTAGGTGCAATATATACTTGTTGAAAACTTTATTTTTTGGGGCTCCAAAATCACTGCCGATGGTGACTGAAGCCATGAAATTAAAAGACGCTTACTCCTTGGAAGGAAAGTTATGACCAACCTAGACAGCATATTAAAAAGCAGAGACATTACTTTGCCAACAAAGGTCCATCTAGTCAAGGCTATGGTTTTTCCAGTGGTCATGTATGGATGTGAGAGTTGGACTGTGAAGATAGCTGAGTGCTGAAGAATTGATGCTTTTGAACTGTGGTGTTGGAGAAGACTCTTGAGAGTCCCTTGGACTGCAAGGAGATCCAACTAGTCCATCCTAAAGGAGATCAGTCCTGTGTGTTCATTGGAAGGACTGATGCTGAAGCTGAAACTCCAATACTTTGGTCACCTCATGCAAAAAGCTGACTCATTGGAAAAGACCCTAATGCTGGGAAGGATTGGGGGCAGG
Organism: Dama dama; assembly: GCF_033118175.1. Lineage (NCBI taxonomy): Eukaryota > Metazoa > Chordata > Mammalia > Artiodactyla > Cervidae > Dama > Dama dama. The sequence continues at coordinate 8,443,065 of NC_083686.1, read as the reverse complement.
AGGAGGAGGGGATGACGGAGGATGAGATGGCTGGATGGCATCACTGACTCGATGGACATGAGTTTGGGTAAACTCCAGGAGTTGGTGATGGACAGGGGTGCCTGGCGTGCTATGATTCATGGGGTCGCAAAAAGTTGGACACGACAGAGTGACTGAACTGAACTGAACTGAACTGAAAACTAAAATGAGTGTAAAATAAGAAAGTATAGATGTAAAGGTTTGTAAACTGAAGGTGTGATGCACCTGGAATACACGTTGTTCTCACCACCTTAAGATTAGCACCCATCTCTACACCCAGTGTGAATGCAGTTTGTGTTGGCTGATATATCTCTATGCAGTATATAGCATACTGTGAGGCTGTTTTAATAAAAATGCAGGATCTTTTAAAGTGGGAGGACACCTGTCCTGTGTCAGATCATACCCCTAAATGTTGCCTTCAGGTTCTCTAACATCTAGTGGCAGGTTGGTAACACGCATGCCTCTTACCTGTCTCCTCTGCACTCAGGGAAGACATTGCTAACTGATCACAGTGCTTTTCCTCTGAGCCTGGATGTGGCTTCCACATTCTTTTAAAACTGTTTTTACAGGCAGCTGCTACCAACTGACTGGAGTTGATCAGAAGTCAACTTAGGGGCTTCGCTGGTGGCTCAGTGGTGGAGAATCCGCCTGCCAATGCAGGAGATGTGGCTTCGATCCCTGATCTGGGAGGATCCCACGACTAAAGCCCATGTGCCGTAACTATTGAGCATCTACTCTAGCGCCTGGGAGCCACAGTTCCTGAAGCTGGTGTGCCCTAGAGTCTGTGCCCTGCAACAGGAGAAGCTACTGCAGCGAGAAACCCACGCAGCACAACTAGAGAGTAGCTCCCACTTGCTGCAACTAGAGGAAAGTTCTCGCAGCAACGAAGATCCAGCACAGCCAATCAATCCATCAATAAAATTGTTTAAAAATATATAAAAAAAGAAGTCAACCTAACCTGAAATCTATTTGCTACCCCTGGTCTTAACTGAAAGAGTTTTATTTGCTTGTTTGTTTCCTGGAAGATCTCCATCGACAGAATCTCCTCCGTGTCCTTTTGTTGACCATTTCTTTGTTTTCTTTGTTCACTATCAGAAAGTTCTCATACCCAAATGCAGTCTCTCTTGCTATAAAGATAAAGCTGTCCTTATCCTTCAACCCACACAAATATCTCAAAGAAATACGGTGTGGTTTTTGCCTCAAGAAAATAAGTGAAATATCAAAGGGGGAATGAATCAGTCCACCTCGGGAAGATTGCAGTGAAATTTAGTAGAAGCAAGCCCCGCCCCTTACACAGGCCACGCCTCGAACACCAGATTCAACTGCCCCTTTCGGTAACTGGCTGCGCTCGGCAACGTTTTTTTAATCTTCTAAAGCACTTTACAAACACTTCCTAATTGATTTATTGCCCTGAAACCAGTTCCGAACACAGCAACAAGAGTGATTAAAAGGCCAGAAGAATTGATTTATGATGAAAGATTAAGAATGGAATATGATCTGAAACTTGACCAAACAGATCCACGGGCAGACATCTGAGCCGCCTGTAATTACTTGGCAGAGCGTGAACTCCAAAGCGAGAGACGAATTATTTCATTCCGCCATTAGGGATTTCAAAAGAGAAAAAAGGGAAAGTTTTTTTTTTTTTAATGAAGAAAAATTTAGTTAGGCAGATTGATTCTCTAAGGGCTGTGGCCTCTCCCAGTAAGGGGCAGGCAGACTCAAGGTCGCTGGAAGACCAAGGTCGAGAGCGGAGATTGGCTCTCTTCCACCATGAGGCATAAAACGACAGTCTCCCAGTTCATCCCAGATACACCGTTGATGCTATACATAAAACAGATGACTAATGAGCACCTACTGAATAGCTTAGGGACGTCTACTCAGTGCTCTGTAGGGACCTAAATGGGAAGGAAATTAAAAAGAAGTAGGGGACATAGGAATATGTATAGCTGATTCACTTTGCTGGGAAGCAGAAACTAATGCAACATACTAAAGCAACTATTGTAAAGGGAAGCAACTTGTGGCTCAGCTGCTAAAGAATCTGCCTTCAATGTGGGAGACCTGGGTTCGATCCCTGGGTTGGGAAGATCCCCTGGAGAAGGGAAGGGCAATCCACTCCAGTATTCTGGCCTGGAGAATTCCATGGACCAGTCCATGGGGTCTCGAAGAGTCAGACACAACTGAGTGACTTTCACTTTTAAAGCAACTCTATTCCAATAAAAATTGGTTAAAAGTGAAAAAATAAAAAAAAACAAAACCAAACCAAAGCCTCCTTCTGCCGCACTGTTCCCATCCTCTCCTTTCCCGTGGTCCATTGTCTTTAGCATATAATTTTGGGAGGCTTTGCTATCTTTGTGTCTCCGTGGAGGACGCTCCCTGTCAGAAAAGACTGTCTCTAGGTTGACTGTGGGTACCAAAATGGATATGTGTGAGATGATTTCGTCCAGGTTTTTAGCAAGCAACTTTTCCCAGGTTTGTAGAAAATGTATAATAATAAAATCAATGGAAGAGCTCAGGGAGTCTTTATGTTTCAAAATAGATTTTTGGTTTAACTTTTATTAATTATTTTAGAGCATGCATGTCTCTAAATATTTTTCTTAGCTTCAAATTATTCATTAACTTATAAGTGCATTCACCTATAAAGTGTTGAATGAGTGTTTACTATGCACGACTTATAATTCAGCAAACTTGGGGAGAGAGAAATGTTTTAAAGAAATTAAAGGCACAACCCCTGTCTGCAAGGAGCAGATTTAGAGGCTATAGAGGCCAGGATTCCCAAACTCTTCCTGTGTACATTCTGTGGGGCTGAATTCTTCCCCTTGGTGACTGAGGCCTGGGACTCTGGCCAGAGTCAAGTTTTGGAAATTGGGGCGGGTTGGGGAGTGGTCCTTCCTGTTTTTGTCAGATATGGCACAGTGGGAAACAACGATGCTGATTCAGGCAAAACTGAACTTAAAAACTACTGGAAAAAATTGAACACTTTCAGATCCCAAAGCATAGTGTCTGCAAAATGGGTTAGTTTGATGGAGTAAACAGTTTCAAAAGAATGGACAGGCACCTTATCTTTGACAAAGGAGGTAAGGATATACAATGGGTAAAAAATAGTCTCTTGAATAAGTGGTGCTGGGAAAACTGGACAGCTACATGTAAAAGAATGAAATAGGACACTTCTTAACACCAAACACAAAGATAAGCTCAAAATGGATTAAAGACCTAAATGTAAGACCAGAAACTGTAAAACTCTTAGAGGAAAACAGGCAAAACACTCTTTGACATAAATCACAGCAAGATCCTCTATGACCCACCTCCTAGAGTAATGGAAATAAAAACAAAAATAAGCAAGAGGGACCTAATTAAGCTTAAAAACCTTTGCACAGCAAAGGAAACCATAAACAAGATGAAAAGACAATTGTCAGAATGGGAGAAAATAATTGCAAGTGAAGCAACTGACTGAGCATTAATTTCCAAAATATACAAGCAGTTCATGTAGCCCAATATCAGATAAACAAGCAACCTAATAAAAAATGGGCAGAAGACCTAAATGCCAAACATTTGTTCAAAGAAAACATAGAGATGGTTAATAAACACATGAAAAAAATGTTCAACATTGCTTATTATTAAAGAAATGCAAATCAAAACTACAATGAGCTATCACCCTGCACCAGTGAGAATGGCCACCATCAAAAAATCTACAAACAATAAATTCTGGAGAGGATGTTGAGAAAAGGGAACCCTCTTGCCCTGTGGGAATGTAAATTAATACAGCCACTAGGGAGAACAGTATGGAGATTTCTTAAAAAACTAGGAATGTAACTACCATATCATCCAGCAATCCCACTACTGGGCATATACCCTGAGAAAACCATAATTGAAAAAGACACATGTACCTCAATGTTCATTGCATCACTATTTACAATAGCCAGGACATGGAAGCAAACCTAGATGTCTGTTGACAGATGAATAGATAAAAAAGTGGTGGTACATGTATACAATGGAGTATTACTCAGCTATAAAAAGGGAGGAATTTGAGTCAGTTGTAGTGAGGAGGATGAACCTGGAGCCTCTTATACAGAGTGAAATAAGTGAGAAAAAAAATTAATATCGTGTATTAACACATATATATGGAATCTAGAAAAATGGTATTGATGAACCTATTTGTAAGGCAGGGATAGAGACTCAGACATAGAGAACAGGCTTATGGACACAGTAAGGGCAGGAGAGGGTTGGAGCGAATTGAGAGAGTAATACTGACATATATACATCACCATATGTAAAACAGATAGCTAATGGGAAGTTGTTGTACAACATGAGGAGCTCAACTTGGTGCTCTGTGACAGCCTAGAGGGCTGGGGTTGGGCTGGGAGGTGGGAGGAAGGATGAAGGGGGAGGAACATATGTGTACTGAGGGATGATTCATGTTTGGTTTCAGGCAAAAACCAACACAACGTTGTAAAGCAATTATCATCATGATTAAAAATAAGGCTTCTTTCCTGACTCAGATGGTAAAGAATCTGCCTGCCAGTGCAGGAGATGCAGGAGGCCCGGGTTTGATCCCTGGGGTGGAGAGGTGTAGATCTCCTGGAGAAGGGCATGGCAATTCACTCCAGTGTTCTTGCCTGGAGAATCCCATGGACAGAGGAACCTGGCGGGCTACAATCCTTGGGGTCACAAAGAGTCAGACATGACTGAGTGACTAACACACACACACACACACACAAATTAAAAAAAAAAAAAGAATGGGTGGATCCAGAAGAGAACCTGAGGACTTAACAGGCAGAGGAGGGCTTCTCTGAAAGAGAGCTGTGGTCATAGTGATAAGTGGAAGCTTGCCATGCGGGATGTGAGGATGGTGGGAGACAGACAGGTAAACATTTAGATTTTTAGAAGGAGATTTAGAAGGAGAGGCTCAGTGCCTCCATCTTCCACAAGGCAGGGGTAATCTTATTCTTACAGCGTTTGATGGGAATGGTGTCTCTGGAGTTAGAGGAGGCAGAAACACTGAAGATGTTATGATGGAGGGTTACAGGAGTGCAGAGGAGGAGAAGCAATCAATTCAGAAGCTTGGGAAGAGTTTTGGAGGGTATAATCTCTAAGCTAATTCACGATCCTGTAGAAATAACTATGAGTTGGGCTGGGCGTGGTCTGTAGAAGGGCAGGAGGGAACACTTGGGTGTGCAAATAAGAGTGGTGCAGAGAAGGTGATATGGAGCAGGATCTCGTGGGGCTCCTGGGTACAAAAACCTTTCTGTGTCCCCATTTCTCGAAGACAGGAAATAACCTTCATTGAGCCTCCATGACCTTCCCTGGATTCTGAAGAGCAGGTTCAAACAGAAGTTAATTAGGGAAAGAAGGTGATGCAGAGGGAAGGGAGGTGATTCGGAGATGAGGGAGGAACAGTCAAGAGAAACAGCAGTGCAGCTTCGGGGCAGGTCCTGGTTCCCCATCAAGGGAGACACACAGCAATATCTTTGAGCTGTTTTGCAGATACTGCAACCCCATCAGGTAGGAGAAATTAATTAGAAGCTTCCCACAAGTATGTGGACCCCAGACCGGTTGGAACCAGAGGTTGATGGTGCTGACTCCCACTTACCTCACCACCAATCAACCAGAAGAATGTCCACAAGCTGATCCTGTCCTCTTTGAGCTGTTACTATAAAACTCCTCACTAACCCCCCAGGTTGAGACAGTTTGGAGGGCATTAGCTGGCTGTGGCCCCCTTTATCTGGCAATTCTTTTCTATTTTCTCCAAAACCCTGTCTCTGAGATTTAATTCAGTGTCACAGAACAGAGGGCAGATTCAGGTTCAGAGGCAGAAGAAGGGTGAGTTACTCCGTGGAGAACCTTGAGGAGTGTGTTGGAGCGTGGACATCATTCCCCAGGCATGGGGAATTCATTGCAGAATTACCCAGAAAGCTGTTTAATCAGAGAATAACTGAGAAAGCTGATGCTCTCACGGGGATTGAGGCTAGAGGTGGGGTGAGACTGGTGGCAGGGGACCAGTTAGGAGGCAGATGAAATAATCCAGGCGAGAAGCAGTGAGGGTCCGAACAATGTCGCTGTAGTGGGAGGAAGTGGCAGGGACAAGACCTCCTGGCTCTCCACTGCACACGTTTGCCTACATCTGCTTCCTTTCTGATGAATCAGGTTGGATGACTTTCACAATTATGCTGTCGAGGTCACTGATGGCTAGTGCATGGAAATACCTGGAAATGTTTTATGTGTACCTTGCTTGGGTGCAGAGACTGACAAATATCTAGAACAACAGAACCTGGCACTTCCTTCATCACCTGGCAGAATATCTCTGCCTTATTAATAGCGGGAGCCAGTTCATAAGTCTTTGCCGCATTTCTAACAAACACGTTTCCTTTCTCTGGGGTTGAACAATTTGATAAAAATTTGGAGTAGTGTGGAAAGGTTATGTGAAACATATCGCCTATCCCACAGGTTGAGAACCAGATGGATGTCAAGGCATAGACTCAAATAATGTGTGATATTACAGGGAGAGAGACAGAAAAAATATTACAGCAAGCCCAAGCACCATACCTACCACCATCTCCTGAGTTTACAGCCCTCCCACCAGACATCTAATATATAAGATTGTGGTCCGGTGCTATAAAAGGACTTGCACAGTCTATTCTGAAAAACTGGTACTTCAATAAATAAGATAAGTGGAGGAACCAGGACATAAGAAAACATATAAAAAACCTTTGGAAGGTCAACGAAGCCTGGGGAGATAAAACTCAATAGTTCAGGGACAGAAACGAAATGGAGTTTTCTTTGTTTTAGAGAGAAAATTACAAGGCGCTGTTTAGAGTTATAGCTGGAGCTGGAGTCGTCCTTTGCTAGAGTGCAATTTAACAAGCCAGCTAGGAATCTGACCCCATCCGCCTAAAGGAAACAGATAACTTTTTGTTGGCTCTTCACTGCGATGAGAACTGTCCCACTAGCAAGGGAACTTTGGATGAAAAATGTCTGGTGTGTTGTTTTGGGTGGTGAATGCATTGGAGGTGTAGAACTGGCAAAATTCATCAAGTTGAACACCTAAGGTGGGTGCATTTTATTGATATCAGCACATCAGTAAAAATAATATAAACAATTTCAAAAAAGTAAAAAGGGAGAAGAAATATTCTGCCACTGTCTTATTGGCAAATTAACGTGAACTGGGTAGTGGAGCAGATCAGACTTGCAGTGATAAGACCACAGGATCACAAACCTACCCCAGACAGACCTATTAAGGGGTGGCCAAACTGATTGAAAGTATTTGGGAGGCCCAGGCCACCTCTGAGTAGCAGATAGACTGACTGGAATACAAGTACCATCTATGCTTTTGGCTTCTCTGGTCAAGTACAAAACTAATTAAGTCCCACTGTGAACTTAGAACCCAGTGTGGGGATAGAAAGTAGGTTTCCTTTTCTCTCATCCATGAATCACACATGAAGAACTTGACTAATGAGGAGTCCAAGACCTCGTCCAAAGAGGAGAGTCAGCATTGATTAGTGAAGTCTGCTGAGGGCGGGGTAGGGTGGATAGGAGGTATGTATGCCAAGTAGTTGCTTCACTGTGAATGCATGGTCAGTCACTTCAGTTGGGTCCAACTCTTTGTGATCCCATGGACTGTAGCCGCTGTCCATGGAGTTCTCCAGGCATGGAGTGGGTTGCCGTGCCCTCCAGGGAACCTTCCCGGCCCAGGGATTGAACCCGTGTTTCCTGCATCTCCTGCACTGCTGGTGGCTTCATTACCGCTGAGCCAACGGGGAAGTCCAGTTGCTCACCACTGCTGCCCTAATTCTTTGAAGGAAGAAGGCTGGAGACTGGACTCCCAAGGCCACATGAAATTTCTCTTGTGCTAGAAGCAGTGACTGTGGTGGTGCCAGCAAGGGTTAGGCATATTGGGTCTGGAGCTCAAGTTCAGCTTCTTCCAAATGTTTCCAGAGATGCAGCTGGCTTGAAAGAGCCAAACATATTGTGTGGCTGATGAGGCTGGGCACAGGTGGGAGCCAGGTCTATGAGAAGGTGACCAAAGCCAGAGAGAAAGGGGACAGAGCAAGTGAGTGTTGACTAGTTCAGGCGGCTTGGGAGTCCCTGATTGGATAGGGTGCAGCCTCTGAGGTTTGGGTGGGGGGTGTGCTGCCGCCAGGCTGCATTGCTGAATTCTGGCTCCTTTGACCACTCTCTCCCTTCCTTAAGGACAGACGTGGTCCCAGAGCCTGGGATCCAGTGGTCAGATGTGAGGGAAGACAGAGAAGAGAGTGGATGAAGGAATCCATAGGGAGCCTGGGAGGGAAATACCCTGTTTGGGTGCTCTCTCCTGCACTGGTGACTGCCTCACTTTTTCAACTGCTCAACTTTCTAGTCCAGATCTTTTTTTTTGGGGGGGGGGGGGGGCAGAGGTGGTAGAAAAGAAAGTTACCTTTAATAGGAACACCAACAATTTGGGGTGATGGACTCAGCATCCCCCCAGACCACCTCTGAACTGCTTGACCGTGAAAGCATTTAAAGGGAAACCGAGACGTCATCTCAGTTGATCATTGAGATGGGGGTCAAAGTCATCACCATCCCCCACTGTGTGCAGGCTTGTTGAGGATGCTTCATGATCTTCTTCTAGATATCTTTTAAATATTGTCAGGTACAAATTGGCACTTACCAAGAGCATTGCCAATGACTGAACAACAAAGGCGTTTGCCTTCTGCCTCTATGGAAATTGAACCCCATGCTGCTAGAGCTGTTGACCTTCAACACCCCCTGAGGGAGTTCAGGGTGGAGTGAGGCACTCTGTGCTCCAGGGAATCTGGTGGGACAGGTCTTTAGATCAGTTCAGTTCAGTCGCTCAGTCATGTCCAACTCTGTGACCCCATGGACTGCAGTACTTCAGGCCTCCCTGTCCATCACCAACTCCTGGAGCTCACTCAAACTTATGTCCATCGAGTCAGTGATGTCACCCAACAATTTCATCCTCTGTCATCCCCTTCTCCTCCTGCCTTCAATCTTTCCCAGCATCAGGGTCTTTTCAGATGAGTCAGTTCTTCACATCAGGTGGCCAAAGTATTGGAGTTTCAGCTTCAGCATCAGCCCTTCCAATGAATATTCAAGACTGATTTAGATAGTTGGGTGTTTTTAGGAACAGATTTTATGATCTCCATCCCTGCATCTCCTCATATCTAGAGAAGCACTAAATCCCTTTGTGGTGACATCAGATCCTCATGACTAACGAAAACCTTTTGTAAAATGAGTGCTTCATGGCACTGAACTCCCCCTTCACCAAAACCGTTTATATTGACCTTCCCCCACTGCCACTTTGGAGCAGTCTCTCAGAGCTCTCTGAGATGCTGTCTCCTGGGCTGCAGTCCTCATCTTGCCCCAAATAAAATTTAACTCACAACTCTCAAGTTGTACATCTTTTCTTCATATTTATATAATTGTTTTATTTTTATCTTAATTAATTAAATATGTATATCATCAGATCTTTTTTAAACAAAGCCCAGAGAGAGTATTAATGCCATAAAGTGCATCAAGCGCTCCAATCTTTGGTGCTGAGCATAATGATTTCCACACGTTTAAAAGCTGTGTGAGCTTCCCTGCTGGCTCAGAAGTAAAGAATCTGCCTGCAATGCAGGAGACTTGGGTTCAATCCCTGGGTCATGAAGATCCCCGGGAGGAGGAAATGGCAACCCACTCCTGTATTCTTGCCTGGAAAATCCCGTGGACAGAGGAGCCTGGCAGGCTACAGTCCAGAGGGTCGCAAAGAATTGGAGATGACTTAGTGACTAAAGAGCAAAACCACACAGCCAAGCTCCTCCCTAATCAAATTTTCCACTCCTGGTCCCCTAGAAGCTTTCCTTGTCTCTCTTCCTAGTCTGTAGCCTCCTCTTTTGGGGTCATCTTCGGGTGACGAATTGTCACACTTTGCCTGGAACTGAGGGGTTTCCTGGGATGTGGAACTGTCAGTGTTAGAACTGGGCAAACCAGGATGGTTGGTCACACAATTCTGCCTTTGGCCATTATTGATTAATTTTGCTTCATTTCTAAGTTTATTATGGGGAGTCAGACATATGTATGGGTGTTCATCTGGCTTCCTTTATGGGACACCGTATCTGTGTGAAAGAAAGTGAAAGTGAAAGTTGCTCAATCGTGTCCGACTCTTGGTGACCCCATAGACTATGCAGTCCATGGAATTCTCCAGGCCAGAATACTGGAGTGGGTAGCCTTTCCCTTCACCAGGGGATCTTCCCAACACAGGGATCAAACCCAGGTCTCCTGCATTGCAGGCGGATTCTTTACCAGCTGAGCCACTAGGGAAGCCCGGTGGGCAGTTGTAAGAAATGGAGAAATGTCTTCCAGTGGTACAAAGGTCCAGCCATTCTATGGCTTCAACAAAGATCTGCCACAGCTCATCCCCCCACTTTTTCTTTTACGGCTGTCTGATGTTTCATGAAATTCTCTGCCCGTGACCGTTATGACCATCCCAGAGTTAAGGCATTTATTGAGTATGTTCTGTGCTTCAAACAGCAGGATTCTCTGAAACCCAGGACAGTTACAGAAAATGGAGATACTGATTTTCTTAGCAGAGTGAAAGCAACTGGTTCCCTGTTCCTGCTCAGAACACAGGTCCTGGATGCCTCTGGGAGGAAGTTTTGTCCCCAGGTCTCTAGAGCCTGGGATTCTGGAGAGAAAGGGCATGTGAGTGTTTTGGTGGAATGGAGTTAAACAGTACCATTTTAAACTGAATTGTTTTCCACCTAGACCAAAGGCTAAAGGTGAAGTGGGCAGATAACCGGAATAATTGCTTTATTTCAAGGGTGAGTCATTTCAAGCCTGTGGCACTAAAGCCAGATTCCAGTTTGATAGCATCACATTCTGCTTTAACATAGAGATTAACTTCTATCCTGGTGTGATGAAATCCTCCTGTGAGATGTTTAGAGGCTTGCTAATGAAAGCAGATGAAGATCTGTGAATAATCAAAGCTTCAAAGGACGATGACTTTTAAACAGCGGCCTGATGAACAGAAGATTGTGACTTAAATTCAACTCAAAAATCATCTGCTTTCACACTTGCTTTGTCTGTTTCCCTCTCTTCCTAGCTTTCCGTTTCTTCTCTGGTCCCCTCCTCTGCATCTCTGACTGCCTTCAATGTTATGCACACTTCTCTGGTTATCTCCTACCTTCACAAGTTGGCCAAAATGTATAACAGAAACATTGAACCCAAGATATCAAGGGCAACCTCTGTGCTTTGTAGGGTGAGGACACTGGGGCAATTGGGCTAGGGGAGGGATTAGAAGTAGAGTCAAATGGAAACTTGACTTTTGCGATTCACTCGTCAATATTTTTACTCAAGCTTTGCCAAAAGCATTTAAAGTATTATTTTTCTCACTATAAAATAGTATATGGCCCTAGTAAAATATATACTGCAGAAAGCTGTAAAGAAAAAAAAAAAAATCAACTACTATCTCTTCACGCAGAGATAACCACCAGTGACAATTTGGGTATATTTCTTTCCAGTCTTTTTTCCCATTCGAATCCATGGAAATTACATATTTTTTAAAGAAATAGGATCTATTGTAGAGGCACATATATAAGAGTACACATATAAAGTCAGGATTCCCGATATTTATGCTTTACACTCTCTTGGGAGCTTTCTCTCATGGCATTAGGTAGTCTTGAAAATATAACTTTTTAAAAACTGAAGTGCAGTTAATTTACAGTGCTGTATGTCTGTTGTATAGCAAAGTGATTCATTATACATACATATATACACACATACATATATGTATACATATATTCACACATATATATGTATACATATATTCTTTCTCATATTCTTTTCCATTGTATTTTATTACAATATGAATATAGTTCCTTGTGCTATACATTAGGAATTTGCTTATCTATTTTTATATACAGTAGTTCATATCTGCTAATTTGAAACTACAAATTTATCCCTCCCCCTCCCCTTTCGGTAATTGTAAGTTTGTTTTCTTTCTCTGTCTCTCTCTTTTTTTCTTTCTTTTTTTGCTGCACTGGGCAGCTTGTGGGATCTTAGTTCCCTGACCAGGGATTGAACCCATGCCCTCAGCAGTGAAAGCACAGAGTCTTAACCACTGGACCACCAGGGAATCCCTCTAAGTTTGTTTCCTATGTCTGTGAGTCTCCTCCTGTTTTGTAAATGAATTCATTTGTATCATGATTTAGTTTCCACATGTAAGTAATATCATATGATATTTATCTTTCTCTCTGATTTACTTCACTTGGTATGATAATCTCATGTTGCTAAAAGTGGTGTTAATTCTTTTTTTTTTATGGCTGAGTAATCTTCAGTTGTATATATGTATCACATATTCTTTATTCATTCATCTGTCAATCAACTAAGATTGCTTCCACGTCTTGGCTATTGTAAATAGTGCTATGAACACTGAGGTGTGTGCATGTTTTTGAATTACAGTTTTCTCCAGATATATGCCCAGGAGTGGTATTGCTGGGTCACATGGTAGCTCTACTTTTAGTTTTTTTTTTAAAGAGCCTTCATACTGTTCTCCATAGTGGCTGTACCAATTTACATTCTCACCAACAGTATAGGAGAGTTCCCTTTTCTCCATACCCTCTCTAGCACTTAAATTATTTTTGGACATTTTAATAATGACCATTCTGACCAGCGTAAGGTGATAAATCTTGGTAGTTTTGATTTGTATTGAAAATTTGACTTCTAATGAGAGCATGCTACTCCAATCTGTGCTGTACCATAGTTTGCCTAACCACGCGTGCATGCTCACTAACCTCAGTCGTGTCCGACTCTTTGTGACCCTATGGACTGTAGCCCACCAGGGTCCTCTGTCCATGGGATTCTTCAGGCAAGAATATTGGAGTGGGTTGCCATGCCCTCCTCCACGGGATCTTCTCCACCCAGGGATCAAACCTGCGTCTCTTGCATCTCCTACATTGCAGGTGGATTCTTTAGTGCTAAACCACTGGGGAAGCCCTTGTTTAACCATATGTGGAAATTCCCTATTTTTAAATTTAAAAGCAGACAAATGAGACCTTTTATATGTCCCAAAAGGGAGTGGGGGAGATCAACGATCCTAAATGAGTTATTTTTTGTTCAGTTGATTTCTCCCTCTGTGGATCAGAGGCTCTCATAAGGGAGAAAAAGATGGTTCTCTACCCTGATTGTGTTGATTTAATTACCATCTTTGTCTAGAGGCTTCCTTCGCTCTTCTCCTGTTCCCACACCAGTGGAGAATCCACTTCATCCTGTACCTTTCCCCCTTGGTATCAATGTCACTGTAACGTCCAATTGCTTGCTCCTGTTGCCTGACTTTTGTGGCTCACTCCCTGACTGTCCCTCCCACACTGGCTTTGCTCAACATTCTCCTGAAGCAGAAAAAGTACCTGCTGGGCACTTGCCAAGTATTGCCAGGCAGGGCAAAGATAAGCTTGTTCATTGTTTGAGGATGGCACTTAACAGTTTACCAATCTTACTGCCCTGGGAAAGGTAGAGAGAGAATGTCTCTGAGGTCCAGGGAGAGACAGAGTGTTGGAATCATAACCCAGGTTTTGGAATTGTTTTCTCTTGCAAAGATGAGACTGTATATGTTGCACAGGCTTTGAGGACAAAGAGACCTCTGCTTGAATCACACCGTGGCCCTGACTTGTGGGATGCTGGGTTGATAATCCATGGAAACCACTTGGGGCTCATCTGGTACTCAGGAATAATTGTAGGTCCTGACTCAGAGGCTTGGGCAGGGATGAAAGAAGACATCACAAAGCTGAAGAGTTAGGCACAATGCCTGGAATGTGAAGGGGTTAACAAACAGTGACAAAGACTGTTACTTACCTTGCCCGCCTGGCTTGATTGTTTCCACGTTCAAGGTCAGTGTTCATCTTCTCAGTGAATAATAGAAAGTGAAGGTGACAGCTCTAAGACCATCTCTTGCATATCTGCACACAGTAAAGCTTCATGCGTGCTCAGTTGCCCAGTCGTGTCTGACTCTTTTTGATTCTGTGGACTGTAGCCCACCAGGCTTCTCTGTCCATGGGACTTTCCAGGCAAGAATACTGGAGTGGGTTGCCATTTCCTCCTCCAGGGGATCTTCCTGACCCAGGGAGTGACCCCTCATCTTCCATGGCTCCTGCACGGACAGGCAGATTCTTTACCACTGAGAAACCCCCAAATAGAGCATACTTCGGTTTAAACTGTGGAATAAGAGCCTTCAGCCTTCATTATTAGAACCTGATGAGGAGCTGGAGACCAAGTTGAGAACATCTTACTAAATGTATTTAGAGCCAAGCGCTGAAGTTCTCCTTTCCTAGATGTGCACCTGCCCACAAAGCTCTACAGCCTCTGACTTTGAGGTCTGCGCCCTGCACGCCCTGGACTTCCTGGACGAAAGCCCATTTCTGGGAAGCTGCATGACAGGGCTTCCTGGTCCCCTGTGGGCTGACCGGCTGCCCTTCAGCTTTGGAACCTGGCCGGAACTGTCACATCCACTTCAGAGGACCGGTGTGACCTTCATCCCTCACCTGAGAGTGTTCTCTGCGAGCCAAGTACGGATGTCCCCGGTGCAGAAAAGATGTTCTGCGCTGTGGAGAACAATTTAGAGTAATATCTGCTCATAAACACAGCCGTTTCCTCCAAAAGTGATGCATTGGCAGGCTGGCCGGTCGCTTGGTTCTCTTTCAGGCTGAACAGAGGCGACATCTGAATCACCTTCCGGAAGCACCTTGTGGCAATTTGCTAATTATTTTTATGACACCAGGTCCGCAATAAAGGTGGCCTTCCTGCTCTGTTTTTCCTCCACAGCTGCATAACAGGACAGGCCACATTTTCATTTTTTTAAATGAATTGAGGAAGGCCCAGCCCTCCAGGCCAGGGAGGCCCTGAACACTTGCCCAGCTCTTCTTGTTCCTTTCTCTTTGCATTTTCTTGTTCCAGGGATCAAACCCAGGCCTCCCATATTGTGGGAAGATTCTTTGCCATTTGAGCCACCAGGGAAGTGCTTTCTTGTCCCAGACTCAGGTTTTTGTCCTCCGTGAACTTGGAAGGTATTTCTTGCTTTCTAGTGCTGTCATATCAAAGCATCACACTCTAGGTAATTTAAAACAACCAGAAGGAACTTCCCTGGTCCAATGGCTAAGACTCCGAGCTCCCAGTGCAGGCAAGGTTGGGGTTCGATCCCTGGTTGGGGAACTATTAATAGATCCCACATGCTGCAAGTAAGACCTGAGAAAGAGAAAGTGCTAGCCACTCAGTCATGTCTGACTCCAGGACCCCACGGACTATAGCCTTCCAGGCCCCTCTGTCCATGGATTCCTGCAGGCAAGAATACTGGAGTGGGCAGCCATTCCCTTCTCCAGGGGGTCTTCGCAATCTAAGGATTGAACCCGGCTGTCCCACATTGCAGGCAGACTCTTTACCCTCTGAACCACCAGGGAAAGTGTAAACTAACTAAGACCTTGGGCAGGCCTTCCCGGGTGGTGCTAGTGGTAAAGAAGCTGCCTGCCAATACAGGAGACGTAAGAGACGCGGGTTTGATCCCTGGATGAGGAACCCACTCCAGTACTCTTGCCAGGAGAATCCCAAGGCCAGAGGAGCTGGTGCTGCAGTCCATGGGGTTGCAATGAAGCGACTTAGTACAGCACAGCAGGAGACCTGGGGCATCCAAGAAACAAAAAACGACAGGAATTTACTCTCTCACAGTTCTGGAGGCTGGAAGTTCAAGATCAAGGTGTCAGTGGGGCTGTGCTTTCTCTGAAGTCTCCAGGGGACTGTCAGCTCCATGTCCCCCTCTTGGCTTCTGGGGTTGTGGGCGATCCTTGACATTCATTGGCTGTGGATACATTTCTGCCATCTCTGCCTTGGTTGTCACATGCTATTTTCCTTGTGTGTGTGTGTCACCTCTTCTTATTGGGACACTGTTTCAAAATAAGGTCACATTATATGGTTCTGGGGGTCAGCACTCCAATATATTTTTGGGGAGAGGGAGCACAATTCAAATTATAAGAGAATGTATCAAAGGGTACCCATTTATGAAAGCTTGGACCTTATTACTAACGATTAGCCAGGCTTGAGACTGGTTACATGCATGCGTGCTCAGCTGCTAAGTCATGTCTGACTCTTGGCGGCCCCATGGACTGTAGCCCGCCAGGCTTCTCTGTTCATGGGATTCTTCAGGCAAGAATACTGGAGTGGGTTGTCATGCCTTTCTTCACGGTATATTCCCAAACTAGGGATAGAACCTACATCTCCTGCATTGGGCAGATGAGTTCTCCACTGCTGAGCTACCAGGGAAGCCCCGAGACTGGTTCAGTTCAGTTCAGTTGCTCAGTCATGTCCGACTCTTTGTGGCCCCATGGACTGCAGCATGCCAGACTTCCCTGTCCATCACCATCTCTCAGAGCTTGCTCAAACACATGTCCATCGAGTCAGTGATGCCAGCCAACCATCTCATCCTCTGTCATCCCCTTCTCCTCCTGCCTTCAATCTTTCGTAGCATCAGGGTCTTTTCCAATAAGTCAGTTCTTTGCATTCGGTGGCCAAAGTATTGGAGCTTCAGCTTCAGCATCAGTCCTTCCAATGAATATTCAGGATTGATTTTCTTTAGGATCGACTGGCTTGATCTCCTTGCAGTCCAAGGGGCTCTCAAGAGCTTTCTCCAACACCACAGCTCAAAAGCATCAATTCTTCGGTGCTCAGCTTTAACTATAACATAGCTTTAACTATACAGACCTTTGTTGGCAAAGTAACATCTCTATTTTTTAATATGCTGTCTAAATTTGCCATAGCTTTTCTTCCAAGGAGCAAGCATCTTTTAATTTCCAGGCTGCAGTCACCGTCTGCAGTGATTTTGGAGCCCAAGAAAATGAAGTCTGGTTAGGAACTGCTTTAAGTGTTTCCTTTGCAGGTGGGAGAGGGACCCCAGCTTCCACCTCATACTAGTTGTGTGAGGACATGTGTTTACAAGCACACTCTCTGTGAGCTACCTTTGTTTGTTTGACCGAACACAACTCTCTTAGTGTTCTGACAGGATTATAGTGTTCCAAGGAATAAAGAGATAGAAACTTCCTGCCTCCGAATGGAATCACAAGACTCCTAGGCTAGGGTCTTCCTGGTTCAGGTGATGCCTTTTCTGAGATGAAACCCTTCTTCCAGCCTGAAGGGAAACATTTACAGGGCCCTATTAAAATTACCACAGAAAAGTTGAGACTCTGGAATTAATCATTTCGGAAAAGCCCAAACTCTTAACAGGGCAGCTTTAAAATTTAATGGAAACCTCACAAGCTGTAATATAATGTGAAATAACTTTTTTCCTTTTAGTAATTTCATGAAAAGTTGGGCATTTCTGTGGTGACGTTCATCTGAAGTGCCTCAAATGCTGCGCTAATTTTGTAATTATGCTTTCTCTGGGGCCTCCATATCCTGTCCATGATTCTTCCTGATTTCTGAATCTTATGGAGGTTCAACCCCCTCTGGAGTCCAGGCTGAAGGGCTCTGTGTGGTAAAGAATCTAGTTAAATGAGATGTGTGGAGATTTAGACAGTTTTTTCTTCCTGTGCTCAGCCACGACCCTATGAACTGTAGCCCCCCAGGCTCCTCTTGTCCATGGGATTTTCTAGGCAAGAATACTGGAGTGAGTTGCCATTCCCTTCTCCAGGATTCTCATTCTTAATTTATATCACAAGGAAATATTTGGCCTAGGAGAAATAAATGTGGATTTAAAGTAGCTGGGTGAATCTGGGCCCGAGTTTCCCTGCCTAGAAAATGAAGCATTTGGACTCATGGCTTCTCTGAGGTTGTCTTCTGAGTCTAAATTTCCGGGAGTCTATGGTTTGTGATAACTTTCCTAAAGTGCTTCAAAAGGTTGATCAGGAAGTTAACCATGCTTTTAGGGAACCGTCTGTGACTTGGCATTCTGCTCAGCTCTGCTGACAAAAATCTTCTGTTGCATGAAGGATTTTCCAAGTATTCGACCTCCATTTTCTCCAGGCTTGTCAATGTCTGTAGCACAGCGGTGACCTTGCAAAAGGAAACAGCCACTTTGTATTCTTTCTGCCAGCATTCTTGCTCCCTAAAGGCTGTCCCAGAGATTATTGATGAGGGCTACGGCCCAAAGTGGTCCCTAATATTTGGATAGCTCTTTAGACTTTTCACAATGAATTCATGAACATTCATTTATTTAATCCCCACAATAGTCTGGAGGCAAGTGAGACTGGCATTATTATTCTCATTTGAGGAATGAGCAATCCAAGAAACATTGAGCCTACATCACCTTAACAAGGTCACAGAGGAAATGAGTAGCAGAGGGAGAAGAGGGCTGGAATACAAATGTTCTGGCTTCTTGCTCAAGTTTTCTTCCATTTCATTCGTTACATTTGAACTGAACTGTCCAGGTGGGGAAGAGAAAGACCTTAACATTGACACCAACTGTGTGCTGGAAATTATTGATATATTAGACAGGATTCAAGCCATTATGCTGCTGTTGCTGTTGTTTGTCACTAAGTCATGTCTGACTCTTGCTACTCTACTGATGATAGCCTGCCAGGCCCCTCTGTCCTTGGGATCTCCAGGCAAGGATACTGGAGTGGGTTGCCATGTCCTTCTCCAGGGGATCTTCCTGACCCAGGGATCAAACCCATGTCTCTTGTTGGGCAGACAGATTCTTTACCACTGGGCCACCAGGGAAACCCCTTAACATCTACACCTACTATTTGCTAGAAGTAATTGATATGTTAGACAGAATTCAAACCAACATATATGATTTCAGAGACTAAATTCTTTCTACTACCTAATATTTCTTCATTGATGACTGGAAATAAAATGTAAGTATCAAGTGCTATTATATGCATGCGCACACGCTTGCATAAGTCACTTGTCATGTTTGACTCTTTGCGACCCCATGGACTGTAGCCTGCCAGGCTCCTCTATCCATGTGGATTCTCCAGGCAAGAATATTGGAGTGAGTTGCCATGCCCTCCTCCATTGGATCTTCCTGACCCAGGGATTGAACCCCCATCACTTGTGTCTCCTGAGTTGGCAAGCAGGTTCTTTACCACTAGTGCCACCTGGGAAGCCTGCTATTACATGCAGTAGATCAAATTAGTTTGGTTTTATAGGCAGTTTGAACTTGTCCAACTGTAATGGACTAATGTGCCTAGGGATGCAAATAGCCCTGACCTGGGTTCACCTCTCTTGGTTTCCTCCAGAGAGATTCTATGGGAGTAGGGAGTGAGGGAAGCTGTAGGTTCCTGTTGTTTTAGGAGGTGTGAGAAGCTGGAAATGGCACTACCCTCTCTCCCGAATGGCTGGTGTGATGTCCAGAGGTACGAGATACCTCGTCCCTTGGTATCTGTGGTAGTAGGTTCTAGGACCCCCCCAGGGGATATAAAAATTGGCTGACTTTCAAGTCCCTTATAAAAAATTTCATAGTACTTGCATATAACCCATGTAATCTTCCTGTGTACTTTAAACTGTCTCTAGATTACTGGTAATACCTAATACAACACAACTGCTTTGTAAATAGCTGTATACAATGTAACAGCTTCTGCATGCAGGCATGCTCAGTTGCATGTTTGACTCTTTGCAACCCCATAGACTGTAGTCCACCAAGCTCCTCTGTCCATGGGACTTCCCAGGTAAGAATACTGGAGCAGGTAGCCATTTCCTATCACAGAGGATCTTCCCGGCCCAGGGATGGAAACTGCGTCTCCTGCATTGGCAGGCAGATTCTTTACCACTGAGCCACCTGGGAAGTCCACAGAGCTTCTGGCATGTGACCAATTCAAGTTTTGCTTTTTTGGATCTTTCTGGAATTTTACTTTTTTCCTTAATATTTTGTATCACAGTGCATGAAACATGCAGATGTGGAGGGCCAACTGTACCAGGAATTCCTTGTGGATGCTCTTAAATCCTCCTCCTCTGATGGCTAGAGCTATAATTATATCTCTAGGGCTTGACCTCAAGGAGGTATTGCCAAACACTTATGTCTGCCTTATTTTCTTTATTGGCTTTTGTGAAGATCAAATGAGATGACACAATAATTGTGAGGTGAAAATACAGCCAGCTGGTTACACTACCAAAACAACACAGGAAAACAACACAGTGTTTTGTGAGAGGGCGGACTTGGGGTGCAAGAGCTGCTCTGACACTTACTAGTTCTGGATTCTGGGGCAGGTACCTCATGTAATTTTACCCTAGTTTTCTCATTCTGCAGAATGGTGCTTCTGAAGCTTCAATGATGTGTCTCTTTGAAATGCCAGAACCAGTACCTAGGTCTTTCCTACAGTCAGTCCCCAGGGAGAAGCTTCCCTTTTTTCTCACCATTCTTTTGGGTCAATGACTTGATTCCTGTTAACACTTTCTGGGAAAAGAAACATTTTTCTTTGAAAAATTTAATTTTTTTTCTTTAGTGGTTTATGCTCCTCTGGCGTGCTGCAGTTCATGGGGTCACAAAGAGTCCGACACGACTGAGTGACTGAACTAAACTGATGCTCCTCAAGAACACAGGATCTGCAAACGTAGTAGTTTTTTAAAAACACATTTTCAAAGTTATTTCCTCACAACAAGTTTCAATAGCATGCAGTTTAGTTGGTCTTCTTTTATATACTCTGCCAGAAGCATATCGCTTCCTTCCAGGAACTCTCTTCCCTCTTTCTGTGTGTTTCCGGTGGGGCTGAAAACCACGTCGCTCTGACTTAGTTGTCACGTTGATTGGTCCAGGGATGGCCATGTGACCCTGTGCTGTGCGCTTAGTCGCTCAGTCGTGTCCGACTCTTTGTGACCCCATGGACCGTATAGCCTGCCAGGCTCCTCTGGCCATGGAATTCTCCAGGCAAGAATACTGGAATGGGTTCTCATGCCCTCCTCCAGGGGATCTTCCCAATCGAGGGAACGAACTCAGGTCTCCCGTGTTGCAGGCGGATTCGTTACCTTCCGAGCCACCAGGAAAGTCTACGAATACTGGAGTGGGTAGAGCCAGGCCCTTCTCCAGGGGAACTTCCCAACCCAGGAATTGAATCGGGGTCTCCCGCATTGCGGATGTGACCCTAGAAGAGCCAGTCGTGGTCTTTGCCTGAATCTGCTATGCTCATTGGTGGGTCAGGAGCAGTATTCTCAGGGAGCAGTGCGTGTGAGCAAGGTGAAGCCTGGAGCGGTTGGTGGCTATCTTTAATGCTTTGTGCATCCTTTCTGAGGATGACGGCCTATGATGGAAAGCAGAGCAAAAGAACATTAGAAAGAATGATTCCTGAATCGCCCTATCTCCACATTTGAATTTCCGTATCTCACCATGCTTAAGGTCGGCCCTTTCTTTTGTCTGACCACTTAACAGCTTATAACAAGCAATTTTTTTATTTATGGTTTCAGCCAGTTTACATTGGTTTCCTGTCATTTTCAACTGACAAAATTCCCTAACGAGTACTTGGAACGGCTGAAAGAGCTGAGACCTGAGAGTCTGAGGCATGATGTAGTAGAGTGGAATGCAACGAAAGTACATGGCTAACTTTGCCTAACTCACAATGGCCAGGAGCTGGCTTGCTTTTCAGAACAGATCTGCAGAGAGAATTCAGGGCATATAGATTGACTCATGATGTTCAACACAGCTCTAAGCATAATAGATGCTTTTGAGGAGTCTGGTTCCTTGCCAGAATCCTACTAGTGAACTTACGGGCTTGACCAGAGGCAATTGCAAGGCTTTACCTGGCAGACCTCAGGGAAGCGGGGAAAGCTGCCCTCCTCACACCAGACCTGCCCTGCTGTTTTCTGGAGGGAGATGCAGTCAAGGATCAGAACCCTCCCCCCGACCCAGACCCACCATTCACATAAATGCGTATCTGCATTCCTAGGCAGGCATTTCCATTCAGAGGCCTTTTTATGGGTGCCTTGGCAGGGGTTCCTTTCTCCACTTCGACTCAGTACCTTTATATGTCCAGCCACCCACCAACCCCCTACATCCCTCTGGCCCACATGTCAGGAGCCTTTTAATCAGGGCATCCCTTCCGTCTGTGCTGTATCTGCCTGGCCCTCACCTGGTGCCATTCTGGGGGAAAATGGAGCACTGGGGAGCCAGCATCCCCCTTTTGCCTCTTGCTCGCATTGTTGCAGTGAATAAAGGCTGTTAATTTCAGTTTGGCTCGTTGTCCTAATTGACCACCTGGACACCTGGAAGCACAAAACTTTAAATTCATTTCTCTGGATTCTTCTCAACGTTATTATGCATAATTATCCAGACTGGCCAGGAAAACAGAAGCGTGATGAGAGCGGATCTCAAACTTCAATGCAGAATTTTCTGCCTCAGCTGTCCATTTAAAATAATTGCTGCTCAGGTCCCATCCCAACCTGGTTATGTCAGAGGGTTTATGGATGGAGCCCAAGCATGGCATTTTTAAAGCTCCAAGTGACTCTAATATTAGCCAAAGTTGTGAACACTGCTTTAATGGGCATCCAGGTCACGGATCTGGGAACTAATAACGTAGGTTCATGAGCCTTTCATAGCCTACTGGAAGAGAGTCATGTGGGGTGGATTCTGGGAATTTGAGTCCATGTAATTTTGATTCAGGTGGTAACTAATCTGAGAATGGTTGAAAAATATTGGTCCAGAAGATGAGAGTATGCGTATGTGTGTATATGTAGGTATGTTTGTGTGTGTGTCTATGTATATGTACGTACATGTATTTGCTTGTTGGGAGGGAGTGACCAGGAAAAAAGCAAATAAAAAACCAAGAATCCGAATCCAAAGAATGACCTCAAAGGAACCGTACATTCATCCACCCATTCATGTATCCAGGTTGGGTGGCAATGTAGTGTAATAATTAAGAGCATAGGGTCCTATAAAAAGTATCTGATTTCTGGCTGTGCCAGTCATTAGCTCTTTTCCCTTAGGTAATTTATGTAACCTTTGAAGCCTCAGTTTCTTCATCTGAAAAATGGGAACACAGGTTATCTTCTTTCAGGGTGTCATGATATTTAAATCAATAGTACTTGCAAAGTATTTAGCATAGTGCCTAGAACTACAACTGCTCTGACTGATGTGGTATTCACTACCTGCATGTGGCTACTGAACTCCTAAGTGTGGCTAGTCTGATTTGAGATGTTCTGTAGATTGAAAACACACACCAGATTTTGAGGATTTTGAATGAAAAAAAGAGAGATAGAACGTAAAATGTTTTATTAAGAATTTTAAATTACTGTCTTTCCAACATTATATAGTCCTGCTTCCTTTGTCAAAGATTAATTGACCAGTTTCTTCAACACATGGTGCTTGGAAAATTGGACAGCCACAATTAAAAAAATGAAATTGGATCATTCTTTAACTCCATGCACAAAAATAAGCTCAAAATGGATTAAAGACCTAAATGTGATACCAGACACTGCAAAACTCCTAGAGGAAAACACAAGCAGAACCCTCTTTGACATAAATCACAGCAACATCTTTTACGATCCATCTCCCAGAATAATGGAAATAAGAGCAAAAATAAACAAATGGGACCTACTTCAACTCAAACGCTTTTGCACAACAAAGGAAATGAAAAGCAAAGCAGAAAGATAACCCATAGATTGGGAGAAAATATTTGCAAATGATGTGGCCCATAAGGGATTAGTCGCCAAAATTGACAAACAGCTTGTGATGCTTAATAGCATCAAAACAAACAACCCACTCAAAAATTGCACAAAAGAACTGAATAGACATTTCTCTAAAGAGGACATACAGATGGCCAATAGGCACATGAAAAGATGTTCAACATCTTTAGTTATTAGAGAAATGCAAATCAAAACTACAATGAGATATTACCTCATACTGGTCAGAATGGCTATTATAAAAAAAAAATCCACAAACAACAAATGCTGGGGAGGGTGTGGAGAGAACCGAACTCTCTTGCCCTGTTGGTGGGAATGGAAATTGGTATAGCCACTATGGAGAACAGTATGGAGGTTCCTAAAAAAAAAATGAAAAATTGAGCTACCATATGACCTTGCAATCCCACTCCTGGGCATATATCCAGAGAAAAACATGGCCCTCAAAGATACAAGCACCCCAATGTTCATTGCAGCACTGTTTACAATAGCCAAGACATGGAAGCAACCTAAATGTCCATTGACAGAGGAATGGATAAAGAAGATGTGGTACATATATACAATGGAATATTACTCAGCCATTAAAAAGAATGAAATTATACCATTTGCAGTGACATGGATGGACTTGGTGTCATACTGAGTGAAGTAAGTCAGACAGAGGAGAAATAGCACATGACATCCTTTATATGTAGAATTTAAAAAAGAAATTATACAAATGAACTTATTTACAAACAGAAAGAGACTCACAGACTTAGAAAAATGAACTTATGGTTGCCAAGGGGAAGGACTGGGAGAAGGGATAGTTGGGGACTTTGGGAAAATCATGTGCACAGTACTATATTTAAAATGGATAACCAACAAAAACCTATTGTGTGACACATGGAACTCTGCTCAATGTTATGTACCAGCTTGGATAGGAGGGGCGTGTGGGGGAGAATGGATACTCACCAGGGAGAAGGGCACAGTTCTTGAGGTGCTAGCTTGCTGTGTTCCCCTTTTTCCTGGCAAAGCAATAAAGCTGTTCTTTCTTCTCCATAACTCTGTCTCCATATTTCTGTTTGTCATCGGAGCACAGAGAGCCAAGGTTTTGGCAACATTAGTTGGCAGCAAAGAACACTGGAGATTTTTTCCCAAAGCAAAATTGGGGAAAATTTGTCCCAAAGCAAAACCGGGGAAATTTTAAGCTAAATGTACATGCATATTCATGAAAGGGCTTGAGCAGAGAAGAATTCAGCTAGAATCAGGGTAAAGGTGAACAGGATCCAAGCTTTAGCTGATTAAAGTCTGGAGGGTCAATATCATCATGTCTGCCACCTGCATGGGGGCTTTGTTCTTGAAGAACTCAAAAATATATTACTATGTATATCCCTTGAAGAGGAAATAGGACTCTGCTTTATCACCGCACTATTGTTTGACTGCCTTTTCTCTGTCCCTGCATTCCTTTGTTTTCCTTAAGATCATTGATTACTGAGACCTGCTCAAGGGCAAGCACTGTGGCAAAGCTTAGATCAGAAAATGACATGGGCAAAAATGGGTTCTCTTATTCAAGAAAGTTATTCCTGGTTCTCTTTCTTTGGGGACCCCCTAACCTATCTGCTTATATCATGTCTTCACATTATAGGCACACATTAAACATTTATTAACTCTTTTATAATAGCCAAAGTTGAAAAGAAAAAAAACTGACACTTTATTTTTTGACATGAATTTTGAACTATGCTTTGGTGTCTGCTTTTATAAACAAAAGAGAAAACCTATATAGGGAGGTTGTTTTTAAGAAGGATCAGTTCAGTTTAGTTCAGTTCATTCGCTCAGTCGTGCCCAACTCTTTGTGACCCCATGAATCGCAGCATGCCAGGCCTCCCTGTCCATCACAAACTCCCGGAGTTTACTCAAACACATGTCCATTGAGTCGGTGATGCCATCCAGCCATCTCATCCTCTGTCGTCCCCTTCTCCTCCTGCCTCCAATCCCTCCCAGCATCAGGGTCTTTTCCAATGAGTCAACTCTTTGCATGAGGTGGCCAAAGTATTGGAGGGATAAAGAGGTGTATATACTGAACCTCCTGGTTCACTAGGTAAAGAATCTGCCTGCAGTGCAAGTGATACAGGAGACTTGGGTTTGGTCCCTGGGTTGGGAAGATCCCCTGGAGAAGGAAATGGCAACCCATTCATGGACACAGGAGCCTGGAAGGCTACAGTCAATGGATTTACAAAGTGTTGGACAAGACTGAGTACACTAGTGCAGAACAAGGTGGTGTATATAGTAAGAAATACTTGAAAATTCTCAAAATTGCAAACACATTGAGTACATCAAAGCAAAAAGTAGTTAAACCAGGTGCTTATCCAGAACTTTTACATTTATCTGTACAAGTCTTTTCTAACTAAGAAATACTTGGGATTGGAATGACCTGAAATTCCAATGGGCTGTCTTTTGTTGATTCTTCCTGCTGTAAGTCAGGAGTCTATCTATATTTTTCTGCTGCAAACTCATGCTCATATATCTCTTCCTTTAGTTGACTGTGTGAAAGTATGTGTATTTTTAGCTTCTGGACCATCAAGGGGAAATGGCATTTTTTTTTCTGAGGGCAATTTCTTGTGTAGAACTGGAGCTATTGCTTCTTCTTGATACACTAATGAGAAGAGGAGGAACTCTGTAGAGAATCCTGGGAGTCATCATAGATTCTATCCTCTTCCTCCTAACATCTCATCCACTACCAAGTCCTGGAATCTACTTCTGCAGAACTCTCAGATCCATCCACTTCTTTTCAAGACACAAGTGGAGTCTCATCTTCATGGGAATTGGGGTAGGAATGGGGAGGGTCAGTTAAAGATTCTAGAATTAACATATAAGACGAAAATCTGTTACAGTTAAAGTTAACTTGAGAGAAAAGCATAGGGAAGGAACCCCTTCAATTTTGCTGAAATCATCTGACCTGGACCCACTGTAACTCAAAACCATTGAATAAACTGTTACTTCTCTTATGCTTTCAACCGGGCCATCCTTTATTTGGACCAAACTCTGTTTTTGACAGCAGGGAAGGATGATAAGGCATATAAGAAAATCTCTCTTTTTAAAGCTTCATTTTCTTTCTGCGGAACATGATTGTAAATGAAAGGATGAGATGGCACTCCCTTACATTGGCAGACCTTTCATCAGTCTTTTCGGCAGGCCGTGTTCACCCAGTCCACCCAGATAATGGCATTAACCAAACAGGATTATCCTGGCTGACTTCAGTTCTGCCACAAAGTATTATTTGAGCCTGTGATGTTATTAAAAAAAAAAAAAAAAGGCCAATGTTAGTCTCAACCTGTCAGAAACATAGCAAACTATAATGTGGGTTTTTTGGGTTAAGTTGAAGGGGATTATTGATAAAAGACACCTTGGCTTCCTTTGCTTGCTCCCAAGGGCTACATCTGGATTTTCCTTCTTCTTTTCTGCACAGAGGAGCCAACTGTGTGAAGTTCTGCTGCTGGCCTTATTTCTGCTGCCTTGGACAGGTTTAAGTGAAGGTCAGTGGGCCCAACATTCTGGTCAGGCTTCCTGGACAGAACTTACTAAAGTATGGCTCTATCCATAGGAGGAGTGCAGAGGCTGGAGCATCCTTTTGGATGAATAGACCTGAGTTCACATCCTGGTCTTGCCAAAGAGCTGGGCTTCTGTGGGAAAGTTACCAAAATAATCCATCCCTTGTTCTTCTCATCTATTCAATGGAGATGTTCATGCCAACTTCATAAATATGCCAGAAGGATTACATAGGCAGCTCCTGCAGGGTTACAAAGGGAGCTTCTTCCTCTTCTCTGGCCAACTGTAGTTTTTGGAGGTTTCTAGAGGAGGCAGTTACCAGCGGAAGTCCATTACCATCACACCTGGGCTTCCCTAGTGGCTCAGCGGTAAAGAATCAGCCTGCAATGCAGGGGACGCAGGAGGCGGGAGTTTGGTCCCTGGGTCTGGAAGGTCCCCTGAGGAGGAAATGGCAACCCACTCCAGTTTTCTTGCCTAAGAATCCTGTAGACAGTGGAGCCTGGTGGGCTACAGCCCATAGGGTTGCTAAGAGTTGGACACAACTGAGGAACTGGACACACTGTTTTATACCCATAGAAGTTACGTGAGGGCAGAAAGGACTTTGAAAGTGGCTTTATATCAGCACTCTTTAATCAAAATCTCATTCTCCTATCTTTTCCCATACACAGTCACCCTCAGACGATTGTGCAGTTTTTTAAGCTGTTGGGCCTTGGGCAAGGTCACTGTCCATGACCACTAGGTTGCACCAGGGACATCTGCTTGGCTGTCCTGCTTGGGGCAGAGAAAGGGCAATTATTTTTCTCACCCCTGATTGAAACAGCATTTTTCAAGTACTTTCTAATGAAAAAGAAGAAGTTACAACTGACACCACAGAAATACAAAGAATTGTAAGAGACAACTATGAGCAAGTATGTGTCAGTAAAATGGACAGATTCTTAGAGAAGTACAACCTTCCAAGCATGAATCAGGAAAGGACAGAAAATATGAACAGATCAGTCACAAATACTGAAATGAAAATGTGATCAGGTACATTCTAGTTTGTGCTTACCTGGAACAGCACCGGGATAAATTGAAGATGGGAATCTGTTTTCTTTTTCATTCTAATGTAGCCTACCCTTTACTGTAACCATTCACCGCACATCAGAAGTCTGAGCCCTCTAGGGGTAAGGGAAGACTAGCTTTAACTTGGAAACCAACCTGGTTTGAGAAGGTGCAGATCACTGATGATGTCCTCTGTGGGCCTGGATGGAGGAACTCATTGATGATACCTGTGGGCCTGGATGAAGGAACTCATTGATGATACCTGTGAATCTGGATGGAAGAGTTCATTGATGACATGTGTGAGCCTGGATGGAGGAGCTCATTGATGATGTTTTCTGTGGGCCTGGATAGAGGACCTCACTGATGATACCTATGGGCCAGGATAGAGGAATTCAGTGATGTTGTCTTCTGTGGGCATGGATGGAAGCACTCATTGATGACACCTGTGGGCCTGGATGGAGGAACTCATTGATGATACCTGTGAATCTGGATGGAAGAGTTCATTGATGACATGTGTGAGCCTTGATGGAGGAGTTCATTGATGATGTTTTCTGTGGGCCTGGATAGAAGATCTCATTGATGATACCTATGGGCCAGGATAGAGGAATTCACTGATGTTATCTTCTGTGGGCGTGGATGGAGGTGCTCATTGATGACACCTGTGGGCCTGGATGGAGGAGCTCATTGATGACTTCCTCTGTGGGCCTGGATGGAGGAGTTCATTGATGACACCTGTGGGCCTGGATGGAGGAGCTCATTGATCACTTTTGCATGCCAAGATCGAGGAGCTCATTGATGACACCTGTGGGCCTGGAGGGGGGAGCTCATTGATCAGTCCTGTGTGCCTAGATGGAGGAGTTCATTAATGATACCTCTGGGCCTGGATGGGGGAGCTCATTGATGATGTCTCTGTGGGTCTGGACGGAGGAGTCCATTAATGATGTCTTCTGTGGGCCTGCATGGAGGAGTGGTGTCACATGTTTCCTGCACCTCATCCTCCCTTCAGCTTTTTTCACGGTGCCTATTTCCTCTCTTCGCCTCTTGCCTTCTTACAGGATATTGGCAGAACACGGGAAGGAAGTGCAGAAATGTGACATATGTTAACCGTTTTCATCTTTGCATTCGTCCAGCGTTTTGTTCATCCTTTAACTAGTGCCCTCACTTAGTGTATAGTCCTGATTCATATTTCGTCACTGTGTACGTCTCCCTCCATAGCCACTCTGCAGTGGTCTTGAGGTTAGGGGCTGTTATTCTCCATTTTTCTAGTTCCCTCTACCTCGTGCCTTTAAGTCCAGGACCTGGTACAATGCTTGATATGTAATATTCATTGTTTTATTGCCCACTGAAACTTTTAAATTCTATTCTCTTAAAGCAGCCACACTGCCAACAAAAATACCTCTCTAGGCCTCCCTGCTGGCTCAGTGGTAAAGAATCTGCTTGCCAATACCGGAGATGTGGGTTCAATCCCTGGTCTGGGAAGACCCCACATGCTGTGGAGCAACTCAACACGGGTGCCACAACTCTTGAGCCTGTGCTCTGGAGCCTGAAAACTGCCACTGATGAAGCCCATTCACCCTAGAGCCCGTGCTCCGTGACAAAGAAGCCACCGCAATGAGGAAGCCCGGGAACTGCAGGCAAGAGTAGCCCCTGCTCACTGCAACTAGAGAAAAGCCCACACAGCAATGAAGACCCTGCACAGCCAAAAATAAGTAAAATTATAAAAAGTACCTTTCTAAAATATAAATATAATCTTGTACCATTTCTAATTAAAACCCTCAGTGATCCCAGGCTGGTTAAAGGATGAAATCCAAGTTCTAAATCCTTGGAAAACCAAATTTTTCAAGACTTGTTTTTTTCTCACCAAGTTCTCTGAATCACCAGCCACTACTCTCTCATAAACACCATCTTACTTTGTGCATTTGAACCTTCACATCTGTAAGTTTTTGAGTCCAAAATGACTGCTCCCTGATGCCTACCCAGTGGACTGTTCATCTTTCAGAATTCTGTGTCTTAAAGAGAGGTGATGTAGTATAATGGTTGAAATTGTAGGTATTGGGCTGCTTGGGTTCTAATCCTGACTCTAGCTGTATGACCATCTACAAGTTACTTAAATTTTCAAGCATGAATGTTCTTCTCTGTAAAATGTGAGGGAGTTATATGTTTGGTGGGAGAAATCAATGAGCTAATCTCTCTGAAGTATTTTGCATCATGCCTGGCACATAGTGACAATTCAGTTAAATTATATCTATTTTCTTAACTGGAGTTTTTTTTTTTTTTTTTTTTTTGGCTATGCAGTGAGACATGTGGGGTCTTAGTTCCTCAACCAGAGATCAAACCCATGACCCCTGAACTGGGAATACAGAGTCTTAACCACTGGACTGCCTGGGAAGTACCTTAATTGGGATTCAGAACCAAGCTCACTGTCTATTGAGGGAAACAGACAAGATTGAAATACAGTGTGATAAGGATTGCACTCATAGTGTGAAGAGGATGCAAAAACAACATAGAGGGAAAGCCCAGGAAAAGAGCCCCAGACCCCAGCTGGGGGATGGGGAGTCTGAAGAAAAGCTTCTTAGAGGAAAGGATGCTTGAGCTGAATTCTTAAGGATGGGTCAGAGGTATGGTGCAGTGATGGGGATACAGTGATGGGTGAATCTGGAGCATCATGGACCTTAACTGGTCACATGCAGTTATGTCAGGGGGAGAGTCAATTGCCCAAAAGTGAATGTCCTGGACATGAATGTTTTTGGTTGCCTTTGGGTGCAGTGGACTATCCAGACACCTTGCCCCTTTCTTATATGCCGAAGAAACCTGAGAAAAAGATGGATCAGGCAACAAAAACTTTCCTCCTGATGGAAGAGCAGATGAACCAGGGTGTGGAAGCATCCCAGGGAAGCCTCTCAGTCTCTCTCCTACTCTTGATAAATAGAATAAGCAGAGATGGGCTGTTCAAGCAGCCTCTATCTCTTTCTTCTTGGAGAGAGAAGTGGATGGCCCTCCGGGAGGAAATAGCAGAAGATTTCACCCTTAACATATCAAGGTAGACCAGTAGCCTGAGGGTCCTCATGGGATTTTTTTTTCCCCACTGAGGCTCATTTTAATTGCACAGGAGTTTGGTAGGTAGCAGAGTGTATGTGGGGTGAAGTGGATAGAGAGCAGTGGAAAAAGAGGGCATGGCATGAAGAAAAGTATGGCACTATGATATGTTAAAAATTAGAAGAGACTTCATACATTATATATATTTTTTTGAAATTGAAATTGGACATAAACATCACTTAGTAAAGTTCAGGGAAAAAGATCAAGTCTGACGTGAAAAGGCAATGTGAATGTGATAGAAGATGTTAGTCTGTGAGGCTTTATTTCAACTGAAGGAAATGCAAGAGGAAATAATAAGAGATGTATGTATTAGTAATTGCCCTGTGGCTGATAGGAATACTGAGTAAAAGATGGATAGAGGAATAAATATCCCATAATATGGATATTTAGATGAATTTATTGAAAAGCACATCCATTCCTTTAACATTCCTTGGGCAGGCTTCTTTAAGATCTTTCTTTAGTAATTGGATTCAAAAGACAGCCAATATATTAAAATGTTATTAACTATGTGGTTATGATTCTTGGGGCCTGTGTGCAAACATCTGATAGGTGTTGGATAGTTCTTCAAAAATAGAAGCTGCCATCATCACTAGCTGTTATGTGAGTGTATAAAATGAGGTGATTGTTAAGCTTTGGGGGAAGAAAATAAGAGTTGATAAAACATCTTTGGGATATGAAGGGAGTTGTGTTAGTATGCTGTTTGGATTAAACATTGACCTTGAATCTTTCATGAGAATGAATACATGGTATAATATTAGTAGAGAATCTTATCCAGAGTCTATGAATAGGGTTTATGGCATTTAACAACATTCTAAAGTTTTGTTGAAAGCATATGTGTGTGCATACATGCACTTGTCTGTGATCTGTCTCACTGGAAACAGACATGAATACTGGACTCCTTTGATCTCTGTTTAATACCTAAGTTACCTGTGAAATTCTATAGTTCTCTTTCATTACAGAACTGAGGTCTAACATTCAAGTGACAACATTATTATTACACCTGAGACTTGAACTGAGATTTTCTGACCTTGAATTTGTTGGTGTTTCTGCCAAGTTATGCTAATCTTGTTTGGGAACTTACACATTAAATGTGGAACAGGTAAATTAGCTGATTCTGGAGAATATTAACCCTCTCTGAATTCCACTTTTGTTATTAGCAAGAGCTTGAAAGAAGAAGACATTCTCTCCTAAGTGTCACCTACTGGCATTCTTAACAATGTCTCTCATTTTCTATCATTCTAAGGGCCCACATAGAAATTTAAGTCAGTCAGTAGTCCATGTCATGTCTCCAGATTGAGACAGCATGTCATACGGGCAGAGTAACTAGGTCTTTGCCTGTATGCTTTTGTTTTCATCAGATATTTCAGTGTCATGGGAATATAGCCAAAACTTTCTCTTGTTACATCCTGTAATCAGGCTGAGGATCTTGTTGTTTATCTGTCAAGGCCAGTGACTGCTGGCTGCTTGATTCCTTGTTATGAGTTTGAATTTCAGGACCCGTTCTCTCAGCCTTGTTCACCTTGCTCAGCCATGAGAATTACTTTTCAATGCTATTCGACAATCTATGCCACCATTTAAAATTAGTTGGGATTTCTTGGTTTTCCATAAGACACTAAGAAGGCTAAGTGTTAAAGAAGTGATGCTTTCCAGCTGTGGTGCTGGAGAAGACTCTTGAGAGTCTCTTGGACAGCAAGGAGATCATACTAGTCAGTCCTAAAGGAAATCAACTCTGAATATTCATTGGAAGGACTGATGCTGAAGTTGAAGCTCTTTGGCTACCTGATGCAAAGAGCTGACTCATTGGAAAAGACCCTGATGTTGGGAAAGATTGAGGGCAGGAGGAGAAGGGTGAGACAGAGGATGAGATGGATGGCATCACTGACTCAATGGACATGAATTTGAGCAAACTCCTGGAGATAGTGAGGGACAGGGAAACCTGGTGTGCTGCAGTCCATGGGGTTGCAAAGAGTCAGACATGACTTAGTGAGTGAACAACGAATTACTTAAAAATAACCTAGTAAGTGAACAGGATGAAACATTTAAACAGTGCAAATGGTACAGAATTCAAAAAGTTGCAATGAGAATTTTTCACATTTGAGGAGTGCTGTTCCCCCCACCTCCTATCCTCCAATGAAGAAGAGTTTAGCACTAACATTGATTTTGTATTTGCCTAGAAACTTTTTGTGTAAACACATACAAAAACATGTACATATA